>NC_046372.1:31293031-31602412 GCF_011125445.2 Fundulus heteroclitus
GAAAGAAGCAAAGAGATTGGAGTGCTCAAACATTAGAAAAGTTGAAGCAACTCGCAAACCTGTACACAAAACCGTCTCCATAACTATTTATTCCATTTTAAATCCAGTCAATCAACCATACCTTCAAGTCCCCACAGAGCTGGCTTACCTTCATTATAGTCTGTGTGCCCTCCCAGTTGCGATCACCGCCGCTGCCACTCTGCAGCACCCATTAGCTGGATATAGACTTGCAGAGCTAATGTAGAAAAAAAAAAAGAAAAGGAAGAGATCTCTGCTTTTGTTGCTGATGTTCTCTCTTGGTCAACTCGCCACAGTGCTACGGCGGTTGGTATGGCACAATCAGACCGGCCCACCTCCCATACACTGAACGGTCACATTCCTTCATAAACACACTACTTCCCTTTCTCTCCTTTCTAAACTGTATCCTTGTTACCTCCCCTCCTGAGCTCCCTCCCACTGCACTCTGAACGTCCACCACTCTGTCCCATCCTCCCATTGTTTCTTTTTCTTTTTTAACGTTTGCCCCGGTCACATAGCATATACATTTCTCATTTGCGGTGCATTATTTCAGAGCTATTTGCACTTTCGCATTTCTAGCTTCCTGCTTTTTAGCTTCTCTCACTTTCTTTGAACCTGTCTCTTCTCATTTCCACGTTGGTTGTCACCTTCTATTTCTCTTTCCGTGCCAGTAAATTACTTCACTGTCTCTGCATGCATACAGAAAGCAGCACATCACCTCTGGCCACACTTCCAAGCACCCCACTGTTTATGCCGGATAACAAAATATATCTGCATTTAAAAAAAAAAAAAAAAAGGTTAGAGCTGATGTGAAATTTGAAAAAAAAAGGAAACATTTTAACTTTACAAGCACAAACTTTGGAATATTTTATTAGGATTTTTTTTTTTTTGTCAAAGTGGTACAAAATTGTGAAGTAGAAATAAAACATTATTTTCAAAATATTTTACACGGGTATATTTGAAGTGTGGGTTGTATTTTTTTTACCCTTTACTAAAAAAGCCATGCGATGTCATCAAATTGCAATACTGACTCCTCTTGTGTGTAATAGATGATTCTCAGTATAAATCCAGATGTTTCGTGAGGACCTCAGCAGGTTGTTAGAACAATAGTGAAAAACAGCATCATGAAGACCAATCAGCACACCAGACAGGGTAGGGATATAGCTATGGAGAACGTTTAAACAGATTAAAGCTATAAAACAATATCTCCAACTTTGAAAACCGTACAGAGAACTGTTTATTCCATCATCTGACAAGGACAATAATATGCTACAATGCACAGCTACCGGGGCAGGATTACCCATCTAAACTGACGCTTTTTGTACCATGTGCATCATTATTCAATGAAGCACATGGTAGCTCTGGAGATACAGCACTCAGCTGGGAGGATTTGTCAACAGGACAACTATTAGCTGTGCAATCCACAAATTTGACTTTCACGGAAAATTTGCCGTAAGACAGCCACTGTTGAAAGAACGCCTGTTTGTAGTTTGCCACAACCTGTGAAGGGAAGACATCAAACTTGTGGAAGCAGGTGCTCTGGTCCGATTAGACCATTAAAGGTTTGTGCTGTTTGTGGTAGAATTAATGCATATCACTCTGAACACACCATCCTGATGGGAAAATATGGAGGTGGCAGAATAGCTAAAGGGGGAGGTAAGCAGGCCAGAGTTGATGCAACAATAGATAAAGTTGAATACAGGGCAGTCTGGAGACTGGGGCAGAAGTAGGAATGGTGTAAATCAAAGTATATTCGGGTGTTCATGGCCCAGCCAATGTCCAGACCTAAATCCTTCAGAGAATTCTCTTGCAAAACCTCAAGATTAATGCAAATGCTCTTCATTTGATCCGTCTGTATTCTGGACACAACCTGGACTGATCACACGACTAAAAACCTCGCCTCGCCCTTTGGATCTGTCTGCCTGTCTCTGTCCTCCCGCTCATGACCCAAGCCCATCCTACAGAACTGATCCAAGCCTCTGGTGATCTACTGTCATCCCGCCGATCACCTCCTGCGGTGAGCAACCTGCTCTCAGCCTCACTGGGCTCCTGCTTAAACCTGCAGAGAGTCGACCTGCCTGCCCCGACTTATTAATACACCTTTTAACACTGGTCTGGTTTGCATATCATATTATTTGTCTACTCTGGCATTAGTGACTAAACTTAAGCTAGATTTAAACAATTTCGGTACAACAAAGCATTGACTCAGGGGGTTGATTACAAATCCCTGCAGGAATTCTCAGAGTTGTATTTGAAAAGACAAAACAAAATCAAAACTTTTCCATCCATACATTTTCTAACACGTTTATCCCTTGTGGGGTCGCGAGGGTTGCTGGTGCCTATCTCCAGCTGTCAATGGGCGAGAAGTGGGTTACACCCTGTACAGGTCGCCAGTATAAAGCAAAACATATATAACAACTCATTCTACTTAGTTTTACCTTTTTTAAACATGAGACCTGAAAAAAAGACATTGAGGTTTGTGACCGTAAATAACAAATGCAAGAATCAACTTAGAAGGGGGGGAAAACTGGTGAAGCACTGTGTGAGTGCATGTCTGCGCCGGTAAAGCTTTCAGAATGTTGCGGCTGGGTTTACAAGTAATTGACGCATTTAGTTTACACATAACTCCTCTTTTGTTGCTTCGCAGGTCCGCTGTGGCTTTGTTTTATTTGTGCATCAGAAAAGTTCACCAAAGCGTTATCCTGGTAGTGTGGAGGTTATAACCCTCAGAGAGAAGTCTCTGCAGAATACCCATTTTGACTCTTGAGCGCATCCTGCTATTTCTCTGCCTCGGCTCTTGTTTTATCTGTCTGTATCTATTATGTTCCCGCGTGCCTGCCTGCGTGTCTTTCTCGCGCTTGTTATTTCCATCCCTCTACTCTCAGACCTCTTTTGCAGTCTAGCCTTGTTCCTCATTTTTAATCTTTTGCCCCAAAAGTCTCAACAAGTGCTGCATCAAAATTTGAAACATCAAAAGTTCCCATCTCCCTGAATAAATATAAGAAAATAAGGTTTGAAGTTTCGTTGCTGGCTGTGAGTAAAAATACACTATTGCTCATTACCATCCGGGCATGTTTTCTTGAGATATAAAGACTTTCTTTGGTGTTCCTGGTGTGCCAATTTGCCTTGAAACGATATCCTGCCCTTTAGACTGGATAATGATATGTAATCAGCAGCCTGGCACACAGTCAGTTGTTTGTGCCTGTGTTTAGAGGTGTTTCCGAGCTTGATACAAGCCTGTAATTTCAGGTGAGGCCAAAGAACATTTAAATTATGTCATATCAATACTATGTCGCATTATTTACCTCTTTTATGTTGCAGTTTAGTGCGGTGAAACCTTTTTACAGGGTGAGATCACAACAAAACAAGGGGATTTGTGTGTAGAGCTGCTTGGTGTTTTCTTTCACATAGGAGCACGGACTGGGTGTTTTATATGTCTGTTTGATTGCTGTTGCTTTGATCTCACCCCAAATAATACAAAAAAAAAAAAAAAGAAAAGAAAAATCCAACCTTTTATTTGAGTTGATTTATTCCACATTACAAAGTTTTTTTCCCCACAAAATTATCAGTGCCAGACTTAATGGGACCAATCCTTATATTTTTTTTTCTTTTGTCAGCAGGATTCAGTCTTTTTCCGTAACGTTTCACAAGGTAGGAGGAGAACAGACGGTGACAAATCTATAACCATTCCCCTCTCCCTCGATCATCTTCAGTCCCGTCTTCTCTCTTGCGCTCTCTTCTCTTCACCTCAATCCACATTTTCTGTAAGATATAGGCTTGGGGACTGAGAGAGTCGTGGGCAAATATTTTTTTAGTGTCTAGTGAATAATTTCTCTGTTTATTTGGCCGTATTATTAGGATCATTGTTCAGCTAAAGGACAAAGTGACGACAGTATAAAACAGTTTCGCTCAAGGTGGGAGAATTTAAAGCGGTAAAAACCTATGATCATTTTGTCTCTAATTCTGAATATAAGGGGAGGTTTATTTCCTTTATTTCCATTTCCCCGCTTACAAGGATCAGCACACAAATTTTGTACTCGAATAACATGTGCTCTTGTCTTTCCCATTTTGAAGTGCAGGAACGTTTGACCCCTGCGTGAAATAATATTGAAAGGCACGGAAAACAGACCATCAGTTGCTGAGTGAAAAAGATCCTGGACACCATGACTACTTTAAAAAAAGTTAACTATAAATGACAAAATGATTTACTTATATTTTTGTAGGAATTATTATTAGTGCTAATTAGTGTTGTGCCGATGCCATTTTTTGGCCCCGATACCGATACACGATACCTGGCTGTGCAGTATTGGCCGATACCGATACCATACCGATACCATCTGTTTGAAATTGATGTGTGAGTGTGTGTATATATGAAGAACTGCATACTACTTAGGGTAGTACAACTTTTTATTGCCTACATAGAATGGGTGACAATGGTTGAATAAACTTTTGGCTCTCAAAGGCCAAAATATTGCAACATTTGTGAAATTATAACATGTATAATAGTAGTGCAACAGTAAGACAGTAAAATTACATTAATAATTGAATAATCTCTTTTAAACCCTGAGTTTTGGCTCTCAAATGCCAAAATAGTGCAACTTTCATGAACTTATATAAATATAACATGTATAATACTAGTCGGGAGCGAGAAGGCTGCATTCAAGTGACATACAAACAACAAAATGGTATCGGTGCCCTATTTGTTGGTACTCGCTGATACCGATACCACCATTTTAGTGCTGGATCGGGGCCCCGTCCGATACTGGAATCGGTATCGGTGCATCACTAGTGCTAATAGGACAGTTGAAAATAGAAACTGAATTAACAGGAATAACTTTGAATCTCCACACTGATTAAATATACTTAATTTAAAGCTTGGATGTTTTCAAAAATGTTAAACGGGAAGTTGTGCTCTCACAATAAATTATGATCTTATTCCTCATATACATCCTTACCAGAGAGGCCAATAAATGGGGAGTGCAATGTAATTACTGTGCCTGTATGCCACTAAAAATTGAAATTCAGAGATTGTTGAGAGATGTTTGTGTTTACTGCCAAGTAAATGAACTGCAGTTATAACTCATGCAAGTTTTGTGTTGTCTAGGCTCAGGCTGTCACAGTGGGCTGCAAAAAAACAATTGAATTTTTATGTCAACTTTGCTCATCCAGAACATGATTTCTTTGCCCGGCCTGTCATTATTTTACGGCTCATCTTTAGTCACCACCAGAAACGCACTCACAGATATAAACTCAGGGATGCAAATCAATACTTTGTGGAATGAAAGCACCAGTAGCAACGCTGTTGATCATGCTGGAGATACATTGATCCTTGTTTGCACCATGGCTCCAGGCAGAACATAGTCAAGGTCTAAGCATGTGCAGTTACACATATAGATAAGTATTTTTATTTTATTTTATTAGTTTTACGCACCAAGTTTAACACTCAGACAGAATGGAACTAAATTTGAGAATGTTTTTGATCAGGCATAGAGAATGTCAAGCACGTGTGTCCACGCTGCTGATTTTAAAATCCATATTCTTTACGTAAGCTTGCTTAGTATTTCCACAAAGTACCGCTTGGCAGATGTTGGCAGCTAAATAAACTTTCCAACAAAAAAAAATCCATATTTAATAAAGACTTGTCAAGTCATGATAGCAGACTCTTACATATTGATCAAACCGCAAAGAGAAGAGTCTCCCTGGGATTTTGTTTTTATCATATTCAAAATAGTTTTTCACAGTTTAATGCTGGATGCAAATTATAGTCTCAGACGTTAGGTAAAGGTTTGTGAAATGAATCTTATAGTCGTTTTGATCACTGCATAAACACAATCCATATTACGTTAGGTTCATCTTCACACCATTTATTCACATTGAGGTTTGCATTTTAGTGCTTCATCAGACACACTTGCATTTATAAACAAATATACCAGTTTCTGTACTGCAAAAACTTGAAAACAGTGACTTTAATATTTCTCTGCAGGAATTCACTTGAGGATGATTGCTAATACTCAAAATCAGATTAAAGCTGGAAAATATACAGATGGGTCTGAGAGGTTGCCAACTAGAAATGATTACAATTTGCTTTCACAATCTCCTATAATCAGGATGGAGTGGTGCTCAGAAGAAAATGCCTACAGAAAAGAGCTGTCAAGTATTTTGACTTAAGTAATTCTCAGGGGAACACAGCATTTGTACAGACCCTAAATGGGAACAGTTCTGACTCAAAGCAGAACTCACAAATTGGCACCCACACAGCCTTTTTTATTTTTTTACTGAATAATATGTTGGCAGTAAAACTATCCAAAACATTCTACTTAAGTAGATTTAGAATAGCATACCATTAAAAACACAGCCAAAGGGGCTTAGAGACTAAAAACATAAGCAAAATAACATTTGAACAGATGTGAACTTGCATTTAGCCATCTTTTAGAGATGAAATGTATAGGTTTCAGTTAAAGCTGAGAAATTTAGTATGCAAAAACCCTTACCTGGTCATCTGTAAAAGGTCGGCGTGTCCAGACTTTTGACTGGTGCAGTTTTTCTTCCAATATTTGTCAGTGTCTCGAGAACTTCTTGGCAAGAATGTGCACATTGACCTTTAAATTTCATCACTTTAAAATAATAATAATAAAAAATCAGTAATTTTTTTTTTTTACTCCAAATATATATAAAGTTGACAAAAGCATTTGCAGAGGCATCCACGGCATTTGATTTGGGTGTTCCAATCCCTTCCATGGCCACAAGTTTATAACATCCTGCAATAAATTCAGCTGTTAAGTTTTCTCTTGCTAAATCTTTTACAGGCAACTGTAGGTGTTGAGTGGGCAGAGGTCGACCGCTTTATGCAGGGTCAATAGCTACAGAGCTCCAAACTTCATGTGGTCTTAACATGAACAGCCCCCAACCCACCCATGGTATTCTATGACTAGTGGAAAATAAATTAATATGTACTATTTAAGGACATAATCAATGCTGCATTCTGTCTTCTTTTTCTTTCTATTATATCCGTTACTCTCTTCTTCTCCCTACTATCTGATCCATATTTTGAACTGATATCTCCTTAGAACAGATTCACGAAGATATTCCTGCCTTTAGAAAGCCAACAGTGACACAAATTCCAAAAATAGATAAGTTAAATAAACACATTGTTGTATGCGATCATTTGAAATATATTGGAAATATATTTATCAAATAGATAAATACATTTTTGGTATATTTTAAAGCCCTCAATATATTACTGTGTGAAAATTAAACTGGAGACTCTATATATTAAACTTTTTATTAAAAAACAAACAAACTTTGTTGCCTTTCATGTTGAAGTCAATCATAAAATATTTTATTAATTTAAATAGAAAAATATTTTTACATTTATCTGTTTATTTATTTCAGATAAAGCTAGATAAATCGACAATAAATTTGATGCATGCATCTCCGGTTTTAATACAGTTTACTCAAAGAAACATCATTTTTTAAAACTGTTTAATTTATTGAACTGTGGCACTTTTACTTTTCCATACTTGCTGGTTGGTTCAGAGAGTTCATATTCTAGGCTACAACATGTGTGACATGTTTAGATATGGGCCGTTTTAGCAGTGGAGGTTCTCCAGCAGTGTCTTTATTTCACTTAGGGTCACTCATCTCAAGCCACAAGACCTGTGTGTTGTTGCAGCAGCAGACAGAGGTGGAAGTAACAACAATTCAAAGCAAATAACTAAACAGTGCAAATGTTGACCAGCCTGCAAATGTTATTTATTTAACCTGTTCTAATTACGACTTTGACTAGCGAACACACACAACTGTTCTCTAACTGAAACTGCTAAGTTTGTTTGTGCCATTAGAGCGGGGGACACAGAGATGACCTATGTCCAGGTGTAGCCGGTACGTGAAAGAGGGTTGGAGTGCAAAACGAAGGTAGGCAGCGCCTGCGGTTTGAGTCATGATCCTCGGGTGACAGTCGCGGTACCATTTCCTAATATCAAGGTGATGAAGCGGCTGCCTGACCTACAGCGCAGGGACAAATTGAGGCTGTGTCTCTTCCTGTTTCTACTTGTGCTTCACAGAGCATTTTAAACATTACAGGGGCCGCTTGATGATGGAAGTTGTGCCAGTGGCCAAACCATCTTTGTGTTTGAGGTTGTTCCTTACAACTACTCCAAAGACAATTAGGAAGAACAAAAAAGAACTAGAGAGGTATTCTCTGGAGTAAAGAGTCACGGCTCTCCATTTGGCAGTCTAATGGATGAGTCTGGTTTTGGAAGTTGCCTGGAGAATGGCACTTGCTTGACTGTGCTGTGTCAAGCGTAAAGTTTGGTGCAAAGGGGATTATGATCCAGGGCTGTTCTTTGAGAGTTTCCTCAGCCCCTTGGTTCCAGTGAATACTCTTAATGCTTTGGCATGCTCAGACATTTTAGATTATTTACTGCTCCTAGCTTTGCGGAAGCAGGTTTGTGGATTCTTATTCCAGTTCCAACATGACCGTGCACAAAGCAGGGCTCATAAAGGTATGGATAAGGGATTTTGTATGGAAGAAATTAAAGGAGCATAAGTAAACATTTTACTGTAACATTAACTAAAATCATTCTCACTTGTCACCCAGAATAAAAGTAACATTCCATATAAACAATCGGTTCTCTCCATCAACAATGCCTTTGTCATGTTTTTCTCCTTTCAGAATTAGAGGTACGGTGCGGAACTACTTTGGTTTACTTCCTGCTTCCTGAGCCAATCATATGAGAGTTCCCAGGGTTCCCAAAACAGAAAGAAGCATTTTTTTTTTTTTTATGTTGACAAGAGCAGCAGCCTCCAACCATGGAGGCCAGTAAGAGAAGCGGACCAAAAATAAAACAGAATACAACAGCATATACCTGTCCTGTGTACGTGAAAATCCAGTGGAGGAGATAGGGTGGAGGAGGGTGAAAGTTCAGCTGAAGAGCAGGAGACTCCATGGATGGAGAGCCTTATAAGCACAGTCTTATGGGATAATGGGATGAGGACTGGATGCAGATTGGCTGGGGCACGGGCACATGACAAGACATGCAGGTGCGGTCCGGGTGAGTCTCCCAGTTTGAATTTACGTCTAAACTACATAACATATGTCTCTCTGACATCTCTTTTCAGACACATTAAAGTCATCAAGGTATAGATAGATTTTAACTTTTTAAAATTGAGATCAAAATAGAACTGTTGTCATTTGGAAAGAAGCTCTTTAACTCTTAATTTTTAAATATTTACTACATGTCCCCATGAACTGTGATGGTAAGATCTTACAACAATGAGCCAAAGAACCTAACATAATGCCCTCTTTTGTATAATTTCACGTCAGCGTATACACCTGGCTTTGAAAACACAGAGTTTTCAAACACAGTCACTGTTCATCACTATACAAGTTTACAATTAAGAGGCCCAGCCACACTATTATCCTGTTTCAAAAGACTAACTAAGACTCATTTGCAGGTTCTCAGTTTTATTTTGAAAGTATTTTAGCAGATCTTTATGCAGTTCTTGAAGAAACATTTTTCTGCACAGCATCATCTTCTCTACAGAATCCTCTATATTATTCTATCTCTCGTTAAAGCCTCTCATCCAGGTATGACTCATCGTTCTATGAAAATGCGGCTAATTGGTTCAAAATGACAGCTGCCCAGCTCTCTGTGTGATGCCTGCCAAAGTATATACTCCAGGGGCTTCTTAAGTCCAATCTATGAGATGGCAACGCTTTACAATAAGAAGGACAAACAACAGTGCTTCAAAAGCACCACAGCCAGCTCAGGTATCTTCTTACACTTGAATTGGCAGTGGCCTTCATCTGAAAGAAAAATAAATACATCACAGAGAAAAGGGGCATTGAATCTTAGCTAATCCAGGCTGTCAGGTATTTTTGGACATATTGAAAAAAAATCCTGGCGTGAATGTAACATACACAGAGATGGCATACTGTATACGCCTACTGCCCACTTTATCAGGTACACCAGTACAAGAAGGCACCAGAGCCAACCCAGATTTTTTATTACACATGAATTGGCAGTGGCCATCTTCTGACAGAAAAAAATAAATACATTACTTAGAGGGAAATAGCTACCCCTAAGGAACCTGAAAGGTAATCTCAGCTCGAGAACTTTTAACATCCAACACCGAATTTGCTGAAAAAACAAACATAAGAGCGAACCAAATTTATTCAAGACATAGTGAAGACGACTTGCTAAATCTCAAACCAAGCATCAAAATAAAGATCAGGGAGGATTTAAGCAACAAGCAGTATGGTTATTGTCCCAAATGGACTGGGGTGAGTATTTCAGAAATTGCAGTTCTGCTGGGACTTTCAAAGAAAACCATCACAGCGAAAGATCCGAGAACAAGAAAATGTGCTTTGAGCAGCAGTTGTATAGATGAAAATGTTTTTTTTACTTTTTTATCTGGAGTTAGAAGAAAAAAGGGAGAGTGATTTGATATGAAAGAAAGACAGCAATAGCTTAAATTACCACCTCTAACCATCTTTGAATCTTGAACCTTGTAGCAAAAGGGCTACAGTGAGATAAGACCAGAATGGATGGCACGGCTGTCAGTTGGAAGCAGGACAGAGAGGATGCAATTTTGGCCAGACAGACCAAATGATGGCGTTAATGGCTCTGAAAAATATAGTCTTGTCCAATGAATTCAGCTTTCAATAGAAGAATTTTGTGTAAATAACATGGAAACATGGTTCCATGCCGCCTCGTATCTAGGATTCAGGCTGGTGGGTATTTATGGCCGACTGTTTTGCCTCTATGAGTGTGCCCACCTTCTTACCATCTCAAACTGGTTTCTTGAACATGACAATGGGTGAATGACTCTCCACGCTCAGCATATCTCAAATAAATAAAACAAATTTGGAAAGTGGTGCTATGGAAGATTCCCGTCACGAATGAGCAGCCGACACATCTGCGGCAACTGCGTAGTGTCAATATGGACCAAAATTGAGGGGGAATGCTTCAAACAAATTGCTATTAATAATTTACCTAATAAAGTGACCAGGGAATGTCAACTAAACATGAATATTTTCTATAGAATGCATGTAACTATTACTCAGTTGTCACAGGAATCACCCAGTAATAGTGTTAGCTAATTTTCTGGTACACTGTGCAGACTCTTTGTCTGCACCAATGAAAATTCCCTCACCTCAGTGCTCCTAAAACTTTGAGACTCCTGCAGACTTTCTGATTCATTCTGCGAATAATTATTTGACTGCTTGAAAACAACAAACCACCCATCCATGCCACTCTGTATAGAAACTTGAACTGATATCCCTGATTGTTATTTTTTTATTTATTTTTTATTTTTACAAGGCAGTGCCGTCACTGCAAGAGTAATGTGCCCCATCCTGACGAAGCAGATCGCAGATTTTTGGCACTTTTCACCCGAACACAAAAACACTGTGAAATGCCACATTCAGACTAGTATCTGAAGTTTCAAAAAGGCCGTCTCCTTCCTTCATGTTTACTACCATGTAAGGCACTTTTTTTTTAATAAACCAACATACGTGTCAAGACAAGAAAGAGTGTGGCAGTGTGCAGCTTCAGAACTATTTCTAGGAAATATGGGGAGTATCATTTCCTGAGATAAAATCCAGTCTCCAGTCACATGCTGACAATAATTAAAATTGATCAATGAAACCTAAACATGTTTGCCTAAAAAATGGTACTCTCCTTTGTTGTAAACAAGCAGCGCCAACGTTGACGCTCCTGTTTAATTACAGCAAACTGCTCCCTTGTGCTCCTTGTATATCTCTCAAGCAGCATTTCCACTGCTGTCTAAAATGGTTTGTGGGCTGCTACAAAGGTCCTCCATCATTTAAATTGTCAATTTGGGGAACTTTCACCCCTACACAACTTGAAACACTCAGCCCCAGTGAAACAACAAAGTATGCATTTGTCTGATGTGGGTGCCTGGGCACTAACAAGCCAAATGGCCTTCGGTAATCTTCAGGCCTTGGTCTTTTCTTTCTTTCTGAAGTGCTGTTTTCTCTTGTTTTTTTCCCCCCTCTCCTGTCAAGGCTTCCAGCGGCACCGTGTTTCAGCATATTTGTTGAGGACTGAGCGAAAGGGTAGACAGCGATAATATTGTCATTAGCTTTAGTCAAAACACAAATAAATTATGCCACCTGAAAAATGGTAGAAGCGGAGAGACAAGATTTGGTTTGCGAGGAGGCAAAAAAAAAAAAAAAAAAGGCAGGATTTGACAAGAAAAGAAGGTAAAGAGGTCTGAGTGCACAGAAGTAGGGCTTGAGCTAAGACTTTATTGATTCTGTTGGCTTTGTCCGTCACTGCCTCAGAGGACACAGTTGGCCTTATGATGTATGGCTGTTTCATTCCCTGCCGCTGTAGCAGGGGACACGAGTCAGGGAGTCAGGCACCACAGGGGCCTTGAGTTACGCTGCCGGTACAGTAGGGGCAGGGCAGCCCTGTGAGCCCCAGTACATCATCACTCCACTGGGAGCTGGTGCATACAGCATGAAACAACTGACAGATATTTCCCTGCATTTTGACCTGATTGAGCATTTCTTCCTGTGGAGTTTATTTTAATGGTTGTTGGTGATAAAAAACAACAACATAAATGTTCTTTGCAGAGACCGTAAAGGTACACAGTGGTATATGCTGTACTCTATGTGTAAACAAGAGTGTGTATTGTTGGGAGCACACATGAATCTCGTGCATGTTTTGGTCGTGCAATGACAATAAAATAATCTTATCTTACATGAGAAATGTAAGAAACGATAAAACAGTCTGATCTGGGTTAGTCCACTCCTGGGTTAATTTAACACAACAGGCTCGAGCTGTGAGTTCGACACTTTATCCAGGGTTGTTTATGACTAAGCCCAGGACCTTTTGGCAGCAGGACAACTCTTCCGGCCACTAAGCATTGTGCAGCCCCAAATATTTTTTTTAATGAATGATTTTGTTCTGCAATGTGATCAGATAAAACAAAAAACAAGACAGAAACCTAATAATGTCTAAGGTTGGCTGACACACTGCTTTGACAAGAAAAAAGGATGGACATCTACCATCTTATTATCATATAAACACTCAGGTAGGCTGTAGTGTTTATATGATAATAAGATGGTAGTAAGGGACACAGCATAAAATATTCTGCCTGAACTGTTGATGAAATGTTGCAGCGGAAACCGAGACTCATCCAACCAGGCAACATTTTCCCAATCGGCTATCGTCCGTTTTTGGTAAATCTCTGCTTATTACAGCCTCATTTTCCTGACCGTGGCCAGTAGGAGTTTCACTCTGTGTGGTCTTCAGCTGCTGTCGGCCATCTGATACATTTTATTCATTCAGAGATTGCATTCCACATTCCTGGTTGTGCTATGAGGCTCCTTTTATTCTTTTCTTTAACCCCCTCAAAAATTTGGTTACAGTTTCTGACCCAAATTCTGATTAAAACTACTTAACCTCTTCTGCAACAGCATCAACCCTACATCTGGACTGCAGAAATAACCCCGCAGCAGTGAGTAGATTCGCATACAGATGCTCACCGCTTCTGTCTGAGCAAAGGCAGTTTAGCCCCACCAAGATCTCCTTCAAAGGTAGAATATAAATGAGTCTGAAATCAAGCGGTCAGAGTGCACAGCGGCAGCCTGTCAGGTTGGATGAAGACAATGAAGCTGTCAGACTGGCCGGGACACCAGATGAGTGTCAAAAGTTGTGGATGTAATATTCTGTCGTCGCCAAGCCCGCGCCCCTGTCTTGCGCAAATGCATGAAGAAGTTATTAGTATTGATTTAGTGCAGCCCCGCTCAACTCTTTAAAGCCACAGCCTGATGAGGCTTTAATTCATCAACGCACCCTCAAAGCTGAAGGTGTCGGCTTCAGAGCCAAAGCCCCGTCTTCAAAGACGAAAAAGGATTAGGGGACTTCAGATAAAAGCAGAGGTCCAATTACGCACACATCTCCTGCTCGGAACACCTCCCGATCCCCCCCCCCCCCCCCCCAAACCCGAAGGCCTGAAAGGTTAATGGTAGGACATGAACGTCACGCAGTACATCTGCGTTAGGAGCTTCTCGCTACGTTCCAGCCATGTTCCAGAAACCAGACGTTCACACGAACACATTAAGTCCTAAAAGCTCAACAAACATGGTGTAAGTTCTCATTGCACTGTATTTGAGATGTGAGTTCAGTGGAGATGCCTGGAGTGTAGATTACTCTCTGATTAAGATACCATTTCTTTCATCCTGCAGGTATGCTTTCCTTAGCATAAACTGCTCATATAAAGTTATCCATCTCTCTTGGTGGTTAACATTCAGGGGCTAACAACAGTTAACTGCTTTAAGAAGTATTAAGCATCTGCTAATAGGGATTATATGGAGTGTAACTGAGCCATAAATTGCGTCGAGGTGCGCAGTCAGGCATCGTGAACAGAATAAGAGAGTACGCCGATAGTCAGATTTTCTTTCAAATGTTTTCGTCTCTTACAGCATCTCCCCAGACGATGTTTGTTCGGCGTGACGCTTTAATGGCTTAGCTAAGTTTCATTTAAAAAAAACGGTGGTGTTAAGCAGGTAAACTGCTGTGGTACCTGAGATCAAAGCATAAACATAAATTAAAATATGAAGGATATGTTTCTGTAACTCGAAAGAGTTTTGTTTGCAAAGAGGCCGAGCTGCAGGAAAATTGCCCCACTATCCTATAACAAAGCTGCAAGGAGCTTTTACAAATGTCAATGCTTATAACACCGATCATAAAAATACTGCAACAGCCGCAATTTCACTTTATACTGATTTTTATTCTTTTTTTTCCCTTCATTTGAGCTGATCTTTTCTGATCACTTTATCCTTTTCAGCGCAGCTTACGCGACTATATGTGATTACACTATAGAGCTGAACTACGCAAATCAGCTACCTGCTGTGAAGAGAAACTCGGAGGCACTGCAAATCTTGAGCTGCAGTGTTTATTCATGCAGAGAATTTGCTAATCTATTTCACAAGGGGGCACTGTTGCCATTCACTTAAACTCTGGACCTCTCATGCATTATTTTTCATTTTCTCTATCCTTTTAGATTGTATTACACACAAAATGAAATTATGTTATTCCTTATAAGCAGGAGGGAAGTACCAACAACAGCTTCCCCCTTTTCCTTGTTTAAAATTAGTAGCGTGCTGAAGCAGGGGGGGCAGTCCCTCCATTGTGCTTGCAGCACTCTTGCTCCCTGTTAATTTCCTAGCTCAGTGGCAATGCAGTCATTATCTGAGGATGGGCATCTACAATGGATAATTATCCAGGGGAAAAAAAAAAAGGGATTTCAAACTGTGGAGAAAATACTGCTTTCAGCGAAGGGGGGCCTGAATGTACAAAAAAACACACTGGCTCGTGGTTAGTCACCGCCATTACGTCTGTCCGTCAGGCTCTTTCCAAACGCCCATAGTGAGCTGGAACAACCCCTGACAAAATAATTTCAGAATCACTCCCTCTTCTCCCCTTCTTTCCAACATAATTCTATATTTATTGCTGTTTCAAATTTCATTTCCAAATGAGCTTGCTGGCTGGAGAGCAGATGATGGAGTGTGTAATTTGACTTGACCACTACAGGAGAACAGACACAGGCTCGAACGCAGGTGCATACGCACAAACGCGAGCCCAAACACGCCGAGGCATGGTTCATTTGCCGTTGAGCCGATTACTCCTCTTTGTCTCAGAGGTAGCTTTTTTTAGGGTGTGTGGGTTATTTTAAACCCATCTCTTCACTTGCAAGAAATTGTTATGGGTCCAACATCAAACATTCCCTGAGAGTCCATTTATCTGTGCAGACGGGCTCACTTTCATGCAAATAATCTTGATGAATGGGAAGGCCGTAGAACCGTAATAGGAAGCCCTTTAAACTGCCGATCCTTTCAGCAAGTTGAACGATAAATTACTTGACATAATGTCATGTCGCCGTTATCTCTACCTCTGTCGTGGAGATCCGTGCTGTGGTCTTCTGTGTTTGAGGGAACGCCGTCATGACGATACAATAAAGGCAAAAAGTGAAACGTTGAAACGGATCGTGGATCCGAAGCAGCTTGAGCCCACGGCTCTGGAAGAACTTCAATTTCCTCATGAACTTTAATAAAAATGACTTTCTCTTGGTGCCATGGACCTCATATCTTGGGAAAATATCAAAGAGCTAGAACCGACGCAAGGCTTTTCTGGGTGCTAAACTTTTCTAAAGTCAAACAGACTGAGAGAACTGATGGATTTTCAGCATCAGACAGACAAACACAAAGACACGGCAAACGCCACTGTTTCCTTTGTGCAGCAGCGGCGGCGGCGGCGTTTGACCCTGCCGGGCAAGTGAGGACAAAACTATATCTGGAAAATACAATGTAGCCCAACAAGATCATCCTCTATAAGTAGATAAAGTCAATAAAATAACATGTATTCTTTCTGGATGGGGAATCAGAAAAGCGGATGACAACCCTGCGCTCTGATTTTTTTCAGAGAGGTACTGGTTTAGCTCCAACCTAATTGGCCTTACCGTCTGCAGAACACTGGTGATTTTCAGATAAGTGGGTCTGCATGGGGCCTGGTTCAGGGTAATGCTAAGCCGCAAACGTCAGCAGTAGCTCTCTTTTCTCTTCCTCCACTCATTAGACCTTGGAGCTGTGCGGGGGTGGGGGCCTGAAGGAGAGCTGAAACCTTTAGTGTGAAGACGCCCTGGAAGTTTCGGTCTTGTATTACTGAAGCGGAGTGAAACGACGAGTCAACTCTGTTGTTTTGCGAATGTTGCGAGAAATGGGAAGAGACAGTGAATAAGTGATAAGGTGAGCTTTTTAGTCTGTCACATTAAACAAGCATCTATGTCATACAGCACCTTGGAAAAGTACTTATGTCTTTTAAATTGTTTAACATTTGATCATGTTACACATTTTTTTTATGAGAGCAGTGAAGGAAAAATAAAACATAGTTTTCATATTTTTTTTGCAAATTTAAGTCTAAAAGCATTTGACATGTATATACAGTCAGCACCCCTTACTTTGACTGCAATCCAGTGCGACCAATGGACTTCGGAGGTCAATTATTGAGAAAAGTCCACTTGTGTGTGTAATTTAGTCTCAGTATAAATCCAGTTGTTCAGTGAAGATCTCAGAGGTTTGTTAGTCAATATTCATGAACAAACAGCTTCATTAAAGAAGACCAAGGAACACAGCAGAAAAAAGTTCAATTCAGGGTTGACCAGGGGTGACCAGATCTGTGTTCACAAAGATTCTCAGAGTCCTCTCAGAGAGCTCCTATCCTGGCCTGAAACATCCTACCTAGGAGTCTTAGCTTAAAAGTGATTCAGATTGTTGCTGAGAGCGACTCTGAGTAAGGAAATTACAGGAATTTGTATCTTAGTGAGGAGGTGTGGTTAACTTCATTGCTAGGTGTGATGATCTCTTCTAAGAGCTGTGATTGGTTGTATAGCCCAAGGGAAAAAAAACACAAATGCGCTTCTAGTTATCAAAGGAGAGAAACTAACCGACTGGATTAAGAAATGTGTGACATGATGATAAAACTTAGCTAAATTAAACAAATGTCACACAGCATCAAACTATTTGAACGCACCTTGTTTATGTACTCATTACATTGATTTGCTTATTGTTATGTTTACTCGCCATACTGGTCATTTTACCACTTGATCTATTTGATATTATTGTGTGCTCACCTGTCAGCATTTTACTGCGATTGCCTGCTTGTATAAAGCGGTTGGATTTGGCAAAACAACCAACATGTCCGCACTGCTCTGGGAGGAGAATGGAGGAGTGTTTGGAGGTAAATTGGTCCCTGGATCACGGCGCAAATAGACAGACGTTGAACTACACTGCCGCAAACCAATGAATCTTCATCTCTGCGCGTCTTGGTGCTTTACACACCAGCCTGAGACACGAGAAGCGCTCTGTGCAACGATCAAAAGCCATAGAGGAGCAAAGCAAACTTCCAGATGACCATTTAGGCTATTGACATCAGGTACAATACAGAGAATACTTTCTCACCTCTTTTATCTTAGTTTATGTATATATTTCTCTGCAACTTTTTCCATTTCTTAAAAAAAATTGTATTGAGATTGTTTCTGTAAATAATATATCAATTCCTCTGTACTATATTCTTTGTACGTTTCTCCATTGTATATTAATGATTGTTCAATATTGTTCCTATTATTTATTTGTCCTCAATAAAATTATGTTACTAGAGTCACGTCTTTAACCCATTGGTCTGCTGAAACTAATTAATCTCCCCCTATGGAGATGATAAAGTTAATCTCATCTATAAATTACTAATTGTAGGATTGTTATAGAAGTTTATATTCTCATGTCCTCCACTGTTTAGGTGGATCAGCTAAACAGCTCTCTCTGTTTCCACCATCTTCCCTGCTTGAGGCACTCTTAGGCTCGCTAAAAGTCAACTACTCTTAACATTTTTCCACTTTAGGAGCTCTTTTAAGGCCTAAAATGCTTTGTGAATAATTTTTATCTTACCGGTAAAATTCAAAGAAAATCTTAGAATTCGGGAAATTCTAGGATTTTTCCCAAAAACTACGTCACTAAGAGCTACTTTTAGTCTTAGGATTCTTTGTGAATATGGACACGGTGCATTTAATTGGCCAGTTTGGAGTAAAAGCTAACTCCTATTACTCTGGTTTAGGTGCATGAATTATACAGCTGTTATTCTGAAGGCCACCATTGCTATCATAACGCCATCGGTGCGCCCCTCTGTCTTAGCAAATGGGTTCAACAGCAAAAAATAAAATAAAGAAAATGCATTCAACAGCTTTCAATAAATGAAGAAGGTGCGGTCCTCTAAATATTTCTTTGTTGAAATTGACAGTAAAGCTGTGAGCTCAGCATGTAGACACAACATAATGTGATGTTTAAAGATCACAGTTTGAGGCGACAATATGAGAGAAGTTCAAGAATTTGACCGATGCAGAACTAGCACAAGCGTCAGAAGATTTGCAAGCTAGACTGCGAAAACTACAAGGATTTTTTTTTTTTTTTTTTTTTTTTTTTTTTTTTTTTTTTTTTTTTTTTTTTACAAAGCTTCACTCTTCCAGGTATAGAGCAGCCAGAACCAGCTCTGTAAATTTCCACAAAATTGCAAGATATGGAGAGCCATTATCTGATGGGAAGTTTATCAAAGACTGTGGTTGAGTCTGGAGAGCAAATTTACCCTGAGACAAAAAAAAAAGGATGTGTTCGTAAATGTGTCTCTCAAGGTGCACAGTAACGAGGCAGATCAATGCTTGATCAATGAATTAACTAAATACCAAGCCGGAAGGCAGGGGCCTCTTTGCACATTGTACTGCTTGGTGACAGCTTTCATGAGAGAGTTGAAGTTTTTTTTTCCCCAAGTCAATTAGAGGGCAATATTCTCGCTCACATGCCAAAGACTGCAGGAAGTCACACTATCAGCTAATCACCTCCACACATTCATCCATGTTGGGAGCACAGCATGGCGAGTTTTCAAGAAGATTCAAAGACTTCAAAAGAGTTGCGAGTGAAATGCACATGATTTTTCTCCCTTATAGTGTGGATAACACACGCAGTGATGTCCAGCTTGAACTCATTGATCTGCAGTCTGATAATCTACTGTCAGCGCATTTTAAATCAGGCCCGCTTTCAAGTTTTATTCCTCACTAAAAGAGGATATCTTTGCACAGCCGAGGAACACACACGCTCGGAGGTCGTCGGATCTCTTTGCATCCTCCCGTGTCTGGGAACAAACATTGTCGGTGATGAAGTCTCATAAATCCAGATGCAGATCGTCTCTCAGTGATGATCACTAGTGTGCTGTGCTTTGCACATCCAACTTGACTTCAGTGAACTTGTTCAAGCTCAAGACGGCCTAGATGTCACTGAGATCAGAAGTAAACTAAATAACAAACTATGGGTGCAGTTGTTGTTTTGTTTTGCATAAAATTAATCTGCCGTCGGCCTTTCAAAACTAGTAAATAAAGATCAGATGCTGTTTAATAAACACTGCAAAAAGGGACATTTTCTACACTATTTTTTAGAAATGTTAAACTGTGCAACAATGTTGTCCTCCACACTTGCCTGATGCAGCTACTGTTTGACAGTTTGATATGTTTGTCTTACAGTGTGTTATCAATGCAAGTTGATGCTGCTACTTTACATTAAGATCTGATGATTAAACAACACAAAAGCTAAGAGTCCTAAAAGCTTTTGTGAGTGTTCATTAAATACTGCTTAAATATATAAATATGTAAAAACATATATATATAAATATGTAAAAACATATATTTATTTCTCATATGCACCCTACCCCACCATTTCTTCATGTTTTCACATTTCTCTCATTTCTGTACAACTATATCCCGAACTTTGAACATCTCGTACAGCCCAAGTATAAGAATATGGCCCAATTACAAACCTATTAAATCATCACTGTTTAACTAAACTGAAAGGTCTGAAGAGGGAGTCTTAATCAAAGAAACATCCACGGGGTCCTTGGAAAATCTGGAAGCGCTTTAGAGATACACAGCTCAGGTGGGAGACTCTGTTGACAGCATAACTATTGGTTTTGTGCTTACCTAAATCTCACCTTTGAGGAAAGACGGACAAGAAGAAACACATTGTGGAGAGAAATCCTCAAGACGTCCACCCTGGAGTTTGCCAAAAGCAAACAACTAGAAGTAGGTGCGCTGGTCAATTGACACCAACACTGAACTCCACTGTCAAAATGCTAAATTACATAGGACACACAATAACACCTGGTGAACGAGGTGGTGGAAAGAGCATGCTATGGGGATAAGGACAACTAAGCTATACAGTTGTCGAGAAGATCAGTGGAGCTACACATTAGTGTAGCTTTGGGTGGGAACAACTTGGAGCTGGGGCAAATAAGAATAAATCAATTACAGCACTACTTAGGAACTGCTGTTCACGCATGCTCTCCATCAAATCTGATAGATACAAGCCTCAAAACATTTGCAACGGTAAACACAGCGAAAGATGATTCTTAAAAGAATTGAACTGAATATAAGTGGAAGACACTTTTCAGATTTTTATTTTTAACAGTTTTTTTTTAAACAATTGTTATTTTTTCCCCCCACAGCTTAATTACGCATCGCTTTGTGTCAGTCTGTTATAAGAGCCCAATGAAATACATCAGACTTTGTGATAAACGTGAAAACGATTCAGGAGTATTAATACTTTTGGAAATAACTGTATTTACTCCGCTTGGATGTCTAAGGTTTTCCTCTTTGACCTCCTTGCAGTTTCAGTCCTAAATATTCACCACTATTCAAACTGCTAATAGATTTTGTGTCCCATAGGGCTAAATCGATTTCAAATATCTTATATTTACAGTATATTTGCTTCAATAAATATACATAACAGAGATCATACACCATGATTTACAAGCTGCTTGGAAATAATCTACTAAAAAAACCCCACTGCAGCTGTGTTTTCCCCTTTATGTGGCTGGTCACTGTTACATATACAGATGTACCTAAACTTCTGCAAGCTATTTGGGAAAATAAATTAAGAATGTTATTGTCATGGGTGGTAAGTTTTAAACATTAATAGTAAACAAAATGTACTTGATGATGAAGTTTTCCATGAAACAGCTGGTTGCGCTATTTGCTTTTATTTAATCAGATGCTTTCTGTGAAAAAGGAGCAGAATTATTGGAAACTCTTCCCCTGCCTGAAAAGCCCATTCCCATTATGCTCACCAGTTACACATAATCTTTGCTGAAATGTAAAAATCAGACTGAGGATGTTCCTGAAAGGGAAATTAGTCTAAAACATGAAGTGCAGGGCGAGGGATCAATATTTTGGCAATTTTTCCCCCTTTTTTTTTTAACAGGAAATTACAAGCACCGAATGAAAAATTAACATTATGGTATTTCTGACATTTCTGGGACACACTTTTATTTGCTCATTGCAGATGATAACAAAATAAGACACGTGTCATACATTAAACTTTGAACACATTAAAATATTGCAGGAATATTGAGTCTTTATGCTCCCGTCTACCACTAAATGTCCACTTAGAAGCATGACAAAAGACATAAACGTCGATATTTTTGTCGACAGGAAGCATTTGGAGACCCCATTTCACTGGAAACAATTCATCAGCTTTGCATTTGTCCATTACCGTCTTATTATCTTGTCCATTATCTGCCAGCATCAACAAGCGTCAACAAGTAGATTGCTCGCTCTTTCTGTCCACTTGACCTCCTCTATTAATCACCCCTCCTCTCCGTCTTTCCATGGAAACTTTATGTTCCTCCTCTGCGCTCAGGTTCAAAACTTTCTTTCTGTCTCACAGAAGGCTTATCTCATTTGTCCTTCAAAGCCACAATGTTTTGAAGGATGTCTTATTTTCTAAAATGCACCCAGAGGGGGGAATTCAAAAGAGAGGCGGCTTGTGAAAGCAGCAACGCGGCAAATTCAACCAAGAAGTCGTTTTTTTTTTTTGTGTGTGTGTGTGTGGCATCTGTAACATCTGAAGGGGACGTGATATGTTAATCTCACATATTAAAATGAATTAAGAGTAACTTTTACTCTGTCACGCTGACATTTTAGACTCATCGCAGAGAAATAATGAAACATGCGGGTATAATGAGAATAACAATAGACAGACGATGGAGTTGTGTCACACCTCATATTTAAATAAACACGATTTAAAATGACGCCCCGAGGCAAGGGTGTCTCATTTAGTTCAGGCCTGTCACCTCGCCTCCTCTCTCCTCCTGGCTGTCCTCACCTCCGCGGTTCCCATCTCTGGCAGAGAGGGAGTCGGAATCGGAGCGACGGAGTCGAGGAGAGGAGCAGGAGGAAGCGGATCAAGTTTTCAGTGATGCTGTCTGGAACAGAGAAGTCAGACCGCGTCTGCGTGGAAGCAGTCATTTACGGCAAAGATGGTTTGTGGCTCCTCCAGTTGGTCGATTTTAACGTGTCTGAGGAAATGCTCCGTCTTTGCTTTCGTGAATTAAACTGAAAAATCCATAAACACTTTTATTTCAGAGTCCTTTATTTTCCATCTTATTTGCTCCCTGGGTGTTGCAGATAAACTTGACTTGTGGTTACAAGAGGCGCTGTTTTAACCCGACATCGGGCTTGTTCGGCACGTCCATCCACAGCTGCCGGGGGCCCTGCAGGGTCCTTGTGGGTTGGGGTCTGCTGGTCAGCGAGTGCTGCTCTCCGACTTAAAGCCCTCATGCTGAATACTAACCTGAAGCTCACCCCTGAAAAAAAAAAAAAGAAAAAAAAAACAGCGAGGCAGGGATGGTGTAAGACTGCGGGTTCAACGTCTCCTCTCCTCTCTCCTTACATTCGTAATCACCCTCAGATTCACTGTTTCACTCTCTGCATCTCTCACACACACCTCCTTTCACTATTCACCTCTCTTTGTATGCCTCAATGCATACGTAAAGCACACAGACTCAGGGTAGCACAACGGCCCAGGGCAAAGACCTAAAAATATAAGCTTCAGCATTCCCTTACATGAGGCTACACACACGTACGCACACGTAAGCGTGTCGTCTCATGCAGAGAATCCTTGGACCGCTCCTACAGTGTTTCCTGCGGCTCTGTGAGATTTTCAATTTTCTAAATACATCTCTGTCCATAGTCTCACTTTTAACCTCAACATAATTCCAGTGGCTTTCCGTCTGAGCTACAAATACAACACTAAATTGCTCTCAGTGACAGGACACTTCTCTCTTATTTATTCTAATTAATTCACGAGGCTAGGAATGTCAAATTTGATTTTTTTCCCCCTTATTTGCGAATAAAAATGTTCCGTAACACATTTCATATCAATATAATTTGATTTACCGATAAGTTAATTCAGTCATGATGACTGCTCCCCTTGAGCGATCTGCAAGTCCAGAAAAAAATTTGTTTCCTTTCAGTTGTGGCTGTGGAGCCCACTTAAATATTTATACTTCATTAATATTATTTGCAGTTGGCCAGGATACGGCTGTTAACGCACAGGAATAAATAAGACCACAACCACATTCACAGCAAATTTGCTGAGGCAGCAAAATGCCTTGTTTTAGAGTAATTGACGAAGCATGAGGTTATAGTAATTCATATGCGAAGTAATTTTCTAATTGCTTGTGGGGTAGCAAACCGTTCTGCAGCCTTGTAGAACCCACCATGAAGGGGAACGCCAGTAGTTCAGATAGAAAGAAATAAGAATGCAATGAGTTGTTCATTTTGAATCTTCTTTATATTTATAAGCTCTGCCCAAGGAACCAAAAGGGATGAGGTCTTGAGCAAGCTAAATATTCAGCGCAACTATTTTAAAGAGGAGGAACGGCTATGGGACAGAATTGACATGAATATTGTTTATTGCTTTGAGGAATATGGATGTAATGAAAGCCCTGGATAAATGCAAACATTTCTTTTATGTAGTGAGATGGAAGGTGTAATACGAAATGGGGTTAACATTATTATTATTCAGTCCGTGATCTGTGACATGTACATTGAAATATGACTGGAACGTTCTGTATGACCCTCACTTAAAAAGCACAATTAAAATAACTTTATTTTGAATTAAGTAAACAGTTGTTATGGATGTTTTATCACTTTGATTTCTTCTTGTGTGGCTTTATTTTAATTGCAAAGCACTTGCAATTAAGTAAACAGGACGCTATTCAAGATTCGAGCAATGCCCCCACTCCATTAAATTTTGCATGAAACTTTTCTCACAGAACACAGCTCAATGAAAAGAAAGAACAAAATGTTTGGAAATAAATCATATTTTGCTTGTCTTAGTAACACAAGGTATCCTCGTCACTGGACAACATGCAATACTATGGAAAGCTCCTCATAAAGGTCTAGCATTAATTTATGTCCAAGGTGACGTTTATTCTCCCTCCCGCTGCAGTCATGTGACAATGTGTAAATGTTTGTTGTCATGACTCCAAAATGGGATGTCCCTGCTCAGCAAGTATGACGAACGCTGTTGAATTCTAAAAGCATGTTTTTTTAAGGTAAGTTTTTCCATTTTATTGGGTTGCTTAAGTTTGTTAGAATATTTTTAGGTTTTAGTTGTTAAATGTTATATTTGCTTGGTCCTTTCTGGGCTTGTCTCTGTAGGAATAATGGGTTGAGTCATAAAATTCAGGCCGACCGCAGTCACTATCAGCTTGTCTTCCATAATGAATGAAAACAGCTCTGTCTCTGCTGCAGTCCTTCACTCCATGTCACAACCACATCCAGTTCCTGATTGGTTGTCGTGGCACGACAAGACACAAAAGTTCAACGTCCAACAGTAATTGCCAAAAATCATGCCTTTTGTGTCGCTAGAATTGCCTCTGTAGACTAGATTAGCGTCACTTTTCAACACATCGCTCTAGTGTTGTACCTGTACATAGGGATATCATGTAAATCTGCCAGATTCGTGTTCGGTGTGAAAGTACCTTAATAGTTCTGTGATACTGACTGTAGATGGCGCCACATCTGTTTATGTCAGCTCACCGCGCCCATTGCTGGGGTTCTATTTCAACTCGAATATGACAATCAAAACATGATCTGGACAGACACTTGGAGTATACAGCCTTATTTTATCATAATCAAC
Organism: Fundulus heteroclitus; assembly: GCF_011125445.2. Lineage (NCBI taxonomy): Eukaryota > Metazoa > Chordata > Actinopteri > Cyprinodontiformes > Fundulidae > Fundulus > Fundulus heteroclitus. The sequence continues at coordinate 31,318,602 of NC_046372.1, forward strand.
TGGATTTTGGTCCTTTTGGTATAGGTGTGTAACGTGCCTCTATACCTTTAACATCTCAGTTATACTGAGAATAGACATCAAGTGTGAATATTAGGCACACTGAAAGTCCACTCAGTTTTGTATATATATCACTGGCTTGTAGAATCTGAATACAAGGCACTTGAAGTATAATTATCAAATATTGTTTCTGAGCAGTCCTTTGAGATTAAAATTTACAAGTTGCAATCATGACAGTGATTCAATATTAGGCAGCTCTAGTCTTTTTTATTATTATTTAGACTTTTTGGTTGCAGAAAAAACAAAACAGTGTTGAAAATGCTCAGGAGGTGAAAATGATCAATTCAAGAACACGGTAGCAGGAAGCCTCTGCTGGCATCTCTTTCTTGGCCCCTTCATCTGACTGAGATGGCACTGGTTTTAGTTGTCATGGCAGGAGCTGTGAAGACTTTAGGGGATATTCTGACAACCAAATTATCTGTTTAAGAAGTTTTCAGAATCATATTTTTTTTTCCATTTCATCTTGCACAATATTTTCTTCTGAAGATATAACAAACATGTTCTTCATGAGTGTGAATGTTGTTTTTCATCGGCGTTTCATGAGCTGATCAAAGATTTATCCCCCATTAGCCCTAAAAGGTCAGAATTTGCACAACAATCTGACTTTCATCTGACTTTCATCTCATTTTCTATCAGGCTTTCACACTGTCATGACCACCTGGTGGAAAAAGGCAAAAAAGGCTTACTGTCTTTGAATGTGGCAGGATCCTGGCGCTACACAAGCAAGGCCACCTACAATGTGTCAATGCTGCCGAGGTTGGACACAGTAAGATTTTCATTTTAAATTTCTTCAAAGAACCCGAGGGCAAAAAAGTCAATTGCTAGACCTAGCTAAGTTTCACTGGTAAGAGGATGAGAATTAATGTGAGAGATCCTGATGGCTTCAACCTTTAACGACATGACAAGGACATCCCTGTGGAGATGTTTATTCATGCAGAACTTTGGAGGCTCTTTCATGACCTAGGGATCTTCTAACTTTCAGTAGAGCAATGGAGCCTCAGGTTGTGCAGGGACATCAATCTGCTGCTGACTATATGGAGAGTTTATAGCAAGTATACGTCTGACTGAGGGACTTCTTTGACGTAGTTGTGATGAATTTAGGAGGACCCAAGAAATACCCGAAAACAAGTGAGTACAAAAATAATATCAGTCTTTATTTTTGACGCTGCGGCTCGGTCCCTGGTTCGGCTCGCACTCTGCGACTGGCCGCTCCTGAAGGCAGAGTCTCAGGTTAGTGACCAGCAGATATTAACAGGCTTGTTAGAGAGAAGTTAGGTCACTAACCTGGACGTGCTGAGGGCAGAACTCTGACTCCTTGTTACGAAGGCGTCCGAGAGGGGGGTTATCCAGGGCTCTTTTGTCCAGGTCCGGTCCAGGTCTTTGTCAGGGGGAAATCCGTTTAGATCAGGCAGCGGTCTCCAAGGGGGAATCCAATAGAGCGTCCAGGTCCAGGTCCAGGTCAATCCAGAAGGCACAGACAGAACAGGGGGGGCAGGCGAACTCGTTTACTCACGGACAGGCTGGGGTCGGAATCACGGTGAGGCAGTCCAAAAACTCTGAGGCTGACAGGCAGGACCCAGGCAGGCAGACAAATCCAAAGGGGCAGGCAGGTATCCAAAAAACAGAGGCAGAACAGGTTGAGAGGCAGACAGGCAGACAGGAATTTCAAAAATGCTGGAAGCGCTCACCGTATGGCTAGAGACGTTCTGGCACTGGAGGCTACGAGGAGCAGAGCTTTTAAGCAGCCAGGGTGGAGACAGACACAGGTGTGCTGATTGCAATCAGCAGCTCCAGTGCCAGAAACGTTACAGAGCCCCCCCCTCAAGGGCGGATTCCAGACGCCCCAGGTTGGTCTGGATGGGCTCTGTGGAAATCCCTAATGAGGGATTTGTCCAAGACGTGGCGAGCCGGAACCCACTGTCGTTCCTCAGGACCATAACCCTCCCAGTCGATGAGGTACTGGGTGCCTCGACCCCATTTACGGGACTTAAGGATCCTCTTCACGGTGTAAACCGGAGAGCCATCCACAAGGCGGGGGGGAGGTGGGGGCGTGGTGGTGGGAGACAGACTGGAGATGTTGACAGGCTTGATACGGGATACGTGGAAGGTGGGGTGAACCTTCATGGTTGAAGGCAGACGGAGACGGACCGCCACTGGATTGATGATTTTGATGATGGGAAATGGTCCAATAAAGCGTGGCGCCAGCTTCTTGCTGTCCACCCTCAGAGGAAGGTCCCTGGTGGACAACCAAACCCTATCTCCCACTCGATAGGTTGGAGCAGGAACCCGCCGACGATTGGCTGCACGGGACTGACTCTGAGATGCGGCGAGTATGGCCTTCCTGGCCCTTCTCCAGGCTCGCCGACATCTCAGAGCAGAAAGACGGGCGGACGGGACTCTGGACTCAACCTCTTCAGTGGAAAAAACTGGCGGTTGGAAACCGTAAACCACATAGAAGGGAGAGAGGCCAGTAGAGGAGGAGGGTGTAGCGTTTATCGCATGTTCCACCCAAGGTAAGTTCTGCGCCCATTTAGAGGGGTCTGCCTGGCAGAAAAGGCGGATCTTCGTCTCGACCTCCTGGTTCATCCGTTCAGTTTGTCCATCTGACTGGGGTGGAAACCGGAGGAGAGATTTACAGAAATCCCCAGCATCGCACAGAACTCCTTCCAATAACGAGCCACAAACTGGGGACCCCGATCTGACACAATGTCAGAGGGCAGACCGTGCAGCCTGAAAACCTCCCTGGCAAGGATGAACCCCATCTCCTTGGCAGAGGGAAGCTTGTTTAAGGGCACCAGATGGACCATCTTAGAAAAACGGTCCACCACCGTGAGGATGACCGAGTGACCGTCTGAGGAGGGGAGACCCGTGATAAAGTCCATAGAGAGGCTGGACCACGGTCGAGGAGGGACTGGGAGAGGATGAAGCAAGCCAGAAGGGGGATGACGAGACACCTTAGCCTGGCTGCAGGAGGAACAGGCTGCGACAAACTCCCCGACATCTCTGACCAGAGACGGCCACCAGAACTGAGACCTGATGAGGCGAATGGTCTTGCTCACGCCTGGATGGCCGTATAACCGGGAGCTGTGACAGAACTCTAGCACCTTAGACCTGAGTTCAGGAGAGACAAAGAGCCTGTCCTTGGGGCAGGCTTCGGGCATCTGGACAGAGACGAGGGATTCCCTTACCTCCCTCTCAAGTTCCAGGCGGGAGACAGCACACCTCACAGAATCCGGCAAGATGAACCCCCGTTCCTCCTCCGGATCCCCCTCGTTAGCCTCGAAGACCCTTGACAAGGCATCCGGCTTGGTGTTTTTAGACCCCGGTCTGTAAGAGAGGGTGAAACTGAACCGACTGAAAAATAGTGCCCACCTGGCCTGCCTGGGGTTGAGTCTTTTTGCTGTCTTGAGGTACTCCAGGTTGCGATGATCAGTCCAGACTAGGAATGGTATCTTGGAGCCCTCGAGCCAATGCCGCCACTCTTCAAGGGCCAGTTTAACTGCCAGAAGTTCACGGTTGCCCACATCGTAGTTCTGCTCAGAACTGGATAACCTCCTGGAAAAAAAAGCACAGGGGTGCACACGACCATCCTCCCCCTGCTGGCTGAGGATGGCTCCGACTCCAGAGCTAGAAGCATCCACTTCTACTATGAACTGCTTCTCAGGGTCAGGAGAAACGAGGACTGGGGCTGAAGTGAACAGCTCTTTAAGGCGCCTGAAAGCCTTGTCTGCCTGTTCATTCCACATATACTTAGTTTTACAAGAGGTGAGGGCGTGGAGAGGAGAGGCTACCTGGCTGTAGTTTTTGATAAACCTCCTATAAAAATTAGCAAATCCCAGAAATCTCTGGAGTTGCTTACGGTCCACCGGAGTAGGCCACTCCGTTACGGCCCGAACCTTGGCTGGGTCCATGGCAATCTGCCCAGGCGACAGAATAAACCCAAGGAAGGAGGTAGAAGTAGTATGAAACTCGCATTTTTCTGCCTTAACGTAAAGTTGATTTTGAAGGAGGCGGAGGAGGACAGAGCGGACGTGTTGCTTATGAGAAGCCAGGTCCTTGGAATAAACGAGAATATCATCAAGATATACGAAGACGAACCGGCCGATCATGTCCCCAAGAACCTCATTAACCAGGTTCTGAAAGACTGCTGGGGCATTAGTTAGGCCAAAAGGCATCACCAGGTATTCGTAATGGCCGGTGGGGGTGTTGAAAGCGGTCTTCCACTCGTCTCCCTCCCTAATCCGGACTAAGTGGTAGGCGTTGCGGAGGTCCAACTTGGTAAAAACTTTAGCCCCTTGGACCTGGTCAAAAGCAGAGTTCATCAAGGGAATAGGATATCGGTTTTTAACCGATATGTCATTTAGGCCCCTATAATCAATGCAAGGGCGGAGGGAGCCGTCCTTCTTCTCAACAAAGAAAAATCCCGCCCCAGCTGGAGAGGACGACGGACGGATGATGCCTGCTCTTAGGGACCCATTAATGTAGTCCTGCATGGCCTGGGATTCTGGAGGGGATAATGAGTAAAGGCGGCCTCTGGGTGGAGCGGCGCCTGGTAACAGGTCAATCGCACAATCATATGGGCGATGAGGAGGTAAACTCGTGGCCTTGGCCTTATTAAAGACCTCCTTTAAATCATGGTAAACGGAAGGAACTCTGGACAGGTCCGGGTAAAACTCGTCTGCTTTACCTTCGGGAGAGCGGGGAGGGTGAGCAGAGGACAGACAGGACTCGGAGCACGAAGAGGCCCAACCCGTAATCTCGTTACGCCTCCAATCAATCTGGGGGTTGTGTTTGCGGAGCCAGGTAGCGCCCAGGATCACTGGAACCTGCGGGGAGTCAATAACCATAAAGGTGAGTCTCTCTTTATGATTACCTCCCAAGGTCATCTCCACCGGCTCAGAGAGGAGGCGTGATTGGTTGAGCTCGTGCCCATCCAGGGCGAGAACACTGCGGGCTGAAGAGGCGTTCTGTAGTGGGATGTTAAGCTTCCTGGCCAGGCCCTCGTCCAGAAACTCAGTGTCGGCTCCTGAATCAATAAAAACCGAGAGCCTGTGGGACTGTGAGGAGAAAGACAAGGTAGCAGGAATTAAACGGTTAGGTGGGACAGCAAGCTTGGTGTAGCTCAGTAGGGATGCCCCACCCCCTACTGAGCTTGGTCTTTTAACGGGCAGTTCCGGACTTGGTGGCCCACCCCTCCACAGTACAGGCAAAGTCTCTGCTGTTGCCTGCGCTGGTACTCATCCTTGGTTAAGCCCACCTTACCCAATTGCATGGGCTCTGGCTCTGAAAGCTTGGGCGAAACCGGTGACGTAACAGGGGAAGGAGCCGAAACTCGAGGGGGAACAGAAGACGTCGAACGACGTTCCCTTCGCCGTTCCATGAGGCGGAGATCCACTCTGTTAGCCAGCTCCTCGAGCTGCTTCAGGGATTTAGGGTACTCTCGAGTGGCAAGCTCATCCTTAATCTTATCGTTGAGCCCAAAAATAAAAACGTCCATAAGGGCATACTCGTTCCAGAGGCTGTCGGCAGACAACAAATGAAAATCAATAACATAATCTGCCACAGACCTATCTCCCTGTCTCAGGGTCAGAAGCCCCCTAGAGGATTCCCGGCAGGGCAGCAAGGGACTGAAAACTCTAACAAGCTCCGTGGAGAAGTCATGATATGAGTGGCAGATGCGCGAGTCATTTTGCCACTCGGAAGTTCCCCACAACCTGGCTTTGCCGGCTAGCAGTGAAATCACGTACGCTACTTTGGACCGGTCTGAAGGGTATGAGGAAGGTTGCAATTCAAAGTGTATCTCACACTGTGTGAGAAAAGCCCTGCAATGTTCTGGATCACCGGAGAACATTGCCGGCGGGGAGAGACGGGGCTCCGACGAGGATGACGTCACCGGAAGTGACGGAGGGCCAGAGGAAGCGGCTTGCGGAAGTGAAGGCTGCGTGCTCCCCTGAGTACGAAGATGGCCTAAAATCTCCGAGACGCCGGCTTCTAATTCAGAAATGGATTTCTCTACCCCCGCACGCCACTGGGTTTCGGGTACAGGGTCCATGTTTGGCCAGAACGTACTGTGATGAATTTAGGAGGACCCAAGAAATACCCGAAAACAAGTGAGTACAAAAATAATATCAGTCTTTATTTTTGACGCTGCGGCTCGGTCCCTGGTTCGGCTCGCACTCTGCGACTGGCCGCTCCTGAAGGCAGAGTCTCAGGTTAGTGACCAGCAGATATTAACAGGCTTGTTAGAGAGAAGTTAGGTCACTAACCTGGACGTGCTGAGGGCAGAACTCTGACTCCTTGTTACGAAGGCGTCCGAGAGGGGGGTTATCCAGGGCTCTTTTGTCCAGGTCCGGTCCAGGTCTTTGTCAGGGGGAAATCCGTTTAGATCAGGCAGCGGTCTCCAAGGGGGAATCCAATAGAGCGTCCAGGTCCAGGTCCAGGTCAATCCAGAAGGCACAGACAGAACAGGGGGGGCAGGCGAACTCGTTTACTCACGGACAGGCTGGGGTCGGAATCACGGTGAGGCAGTCCAAAAACTCTGAGGCTGACAGGCAGGACCCAGGCAGGCAGACAAATCCAAAGGGGCAGGCAGGTATCCAAAAAACAGAGGCAGAACAGGTCGAGAGGCAGACAGGCAGACAGGAATTTCAAAAATGCTGGAAGCGCTCACCGTATGGCTAGAGACGTTCTGGCACTGGAGGCTACGAGGAGCAGAGCTTTTAAGCAGCCAGGGTGGAGACAGACACAGGTGTGCTGATTGCAATCAGCAGCTCCAGTGCCAGAAACGTTACAGTAGTCTTTCAATAGAACAATGTTGCTGTTCACAATACCTCTCTGATAAAAGACTTCTTCTAGGAGAACAGGACCCTCCTTTGGACCATCCCGCATCTCTCCTTGATTTAAATCCCACTACAAAAAGCTATGTGGGAATCAAGGGCATAAGAAGTTTATAGGTTCTATATCAGGCTTTTTAAAGTCAATTATAGACAAAAATATGATGAATTATTTCCTTTGGCTCTACAAAGTATTTATTTGTTAGGAAATATTGTTTTTTGGTGCTATTTTTCCAGCCCGGTAGAAAGAGGCTTGCCTTCACTACAATACCGTCTCTCCCCATGTGGTCGCCTAGGAGCCGCTGCAGCATGGTATCAAAAAAGAGCAGTTGCTGTCGCTACGTAAAATTAGTTGCTAAAAGAGCCGCTTTATCTCAACTTTTAGCAGAAATGGTCGAGCTCTCACATTACCGTCTCATATCACCGATCGTTGGGCATGTTTTTCACTGGGCAGGGGCGGCACGGTCAGGGTAGGTACTTCCTGGAGGGGGTGGGTAACCACCGCTCTACGTAGAGAGTGAGTGAGTGAAAATGAACCAGTCACTTTCCAGGACAAGTAGGGGCTGCTGCCAAATTCAATTAAATTAAATTCAATTTTATTTATATAGCGCAATTCATGAAAGATGTCATCTCGAGGCACTTTACAAAGTCAAATTCAATCATATTATACAGATTGGTCAAAAATTTCCTATATAACGGAACCAGTTGATTGCTTCAAAGTCCCGACAAGCAGCATTCACTCCTGGAAAGCGTAGAGCCACAGGGAGAGTCGTCTGCATTGTCCATGGCTTTGCAGCAATCCGTCATACTGAGCAAGCATGAAGCGACAGTGGGAAGAAAAACTCCCCATTAGCGGGAAGGAAAACCTCCAGCAGAACCGGGCTCAGTATGAACGGTCATCTGCCTCGACCGACTGGGGGTTAGAGAAGACAGAGCAGAGACACAACAAGACAGACAAAAAAGCACAGAAGCACACATTGATCTAGTAATCTGTTCTACATTAGATGGTAATAGCGGGTGAGCTGTCTTCCCTGGATGATCTCACAGCTAACAGAACGTGAGACCAGGTGTGCCTACTATGAAGAAAAAAGAGAGAGAGCAAAAAGTTGAAAGCTGAAATGACAACAGTCATTTCAATGCAATGAATTCACCAGGATTACTCAGACACTCATGAATCAAGCAAACTACCACTATGTGCATGATTCTGATGAAGGAATAGCATCATAGCATGTAAAAACAAAAAACAAAAGTTAAATTTGCATGATACAGACCCTTTAAAAAATTATATCAGGTCCGGACCATGGATGTCCATCATGAAGCCATGATCACATGAAGCAATATTACTATCAGCCTGCTGAAAAAAAACTTGCTTTAAAGATTTTGAAGCTAAACTCACCACCAGGTCATTTTCAAGCAGTGTGAAATGTAAATTCCTTTAACATTTTACCTGATCCTAAGATTTCAACAAGAAGTGTTAAGAGAAATCAATCTGGGTTCTTTATGGATGTTGTTTTTATTTACTTTACAAACACTTGAAACCCCATATACCAATATTACTTTGAGTACCACAAAAGGCTCTCTGAGTACCCATGGAGATAATTAGCCCACAGTTTGAGAGCGATGGATTTGAACTTTAGTCTCCTTATTTGGTTTTAGAGTTTAGATTTTTCCCCTCTGCTGTTAAATTGTTATTTCTCAATGTATGATTCTGTTACTCACAAATTCAGCCAGTCAGTAATACTATAAATAGTGTTAGGGAAAAAAATAAAAAATATATACTTAAAAGCAATAGAATTGGGTATAGAATAATAATAACAGTAATATTCTCTTTCACGGGCTAAACTTCTAAACAAAGCATAAATTTACTCATATTTTCTTTGAAGCAGCAGCAGGAGATGACTTGTTTTTGACTTCATCTAACTTCACATTTAGTGCCTTCATATCTACACCAAAACCTTGGTGAGGGGTGTTGATCACACCTCTAACTTAACTTAGCCTAGATGATCCTTTATTATTTATTGCCTACTTTCTTCACTGTGTGCTTATTCTTCTCACTCTGGGCCTTGGTATGCAGGCATGCTGTAACTGGACGAGGGAATCCCCAAACGGTTCCTATATAATTGAGTGCATGGAATTGTCCAAGATTTGCATGCTGCATATATAACCTGATTCTCGCCAGAAGGATGGCGTTCCTCTGAGCTCCACATGTCTCCACACATCCATCTGGAACCGCTGCCCTCGGGAGGGATTTTAATACCAAATAAAATGGAGCCAATCAGAAATGCCGGGTGGGATTTTCGTAGATGTGACTCTTTGGATTCCGACAAGAATAGTGGCTCGCAGTGTGGAAGCAAGCAGTAACATTGATGCTGCTATTTCATCAGTGTTGTCCAATCTACCGAAAATTAATTCTTTAAAAGAACAGCAGAGAACGGCTTTAAATGATTTTGTTAGTGGAAACCATAGTTTTGCCCTTCTCCCAACCGAGTTTGACAAAAGCTTGATCTTCCACATCGTCAGCGTCATGGGTTGGTTTTGATGTGAGTGGTTGAAGTAGCATGTCAGTAAGTAGCATGATGGACAAGTGGTTTATCCAATCATATGCAAAGATTTTTGATAAGGCCCCTCCTACTGAAATACATCTCCAATGGAGCAATACCAGATGGATGTGTAGAGCTCTGCAGAACGAAATCCATCTGGCGAGAGTCAGGTTATGCTGTAGATGCTTCTGCATCAAAATTTACTTTTACTTGAACTAATGGCTGAAGACCAACCCATGAGACTCAACTCAACTCAATATGATGCAAACCTTTGTATCCCATTCGGCAAACGTCACATGTAGCACATCGCTGTTAGGCAAGTGCTGTTGTCTTGGCAACTTCCAACAAACATGATTTGTCTCTCCAGACAACTTCTCGTCACTGCCGGGCCGACTGCGCGTGCATGTAGGGTAAATGCATGGGAACCGCTGCCACTGAGGGCTTACCCTCTCCTACCCCTTAAAAAGCTACCCTGGCCGCCACGTTCACCCGCAGATGATCAGGTCCCATAATTACTGAAAAAGCAACAGTCTTGTCCAAAGAAATTGTCAGATAAGGAAAGAGACAAACAAGGATTTGCCCACACATTTCCAAGGCGGAGAGGATTTTGAGAGCAGAAGCAGCTCCAGTTTGACTCAAAGCTAGCTTTTCTCCTCCAGACTGATGAGTAACAGCATGAAGTCAAACGCTTATTTTTGTTGGTTTTACAGTCTTGTTAGACTTGTGTTGCTATGCTTGTTTTGATTCAATGTAATGCTACAATTGTAGCATGTGGGTTAATTCTTGGAGTTTGACCAGCAATGTGCCAGGTGTTACTGTTAGAATTAGAATCATAATTAGAATGATCACATTAGAATGATTAATCATGATTGATCGCATTGTATTTACAAACTCCAAGAATGAATTCAAAAGTAGTGTAAAGAGCACTTTTATTTTAATGTTCTGCTGCCATATGAACAAAAGTGTTGTAACATTTGTAGCACTTATCAGTAACACATATTTAGTGTAAAGCTCAACTTAGACATGTAAAACAAAAAATAGCAATAATAATAAATTAAAGCTTATTACCACTGACAGGGAATTCTCTTTATGGGGAAAAAATCTACCAAAAACAGGCAATTTCTGAGGTAACCGCAGGGAGCAGCATTACCATTTTATGTTCAATACCAAAATTTAACTTGGCAGTGGTTACAACTAACTTGTTTCTGTCATATTTGTTGCTGGAAGAACTTTAAACTGAAATTCTTGCTAACTCGATATGCGTGCATGGTTATTTGACGTTAACACGCGTTTTTTTGTTGTTGCTTTCTCTCGTGCATATAGTGAATGGCAGGGAAAAACAGGCAAAAACACATGGATACTTTGAAGCAAGAAGCGACTTCACCGACGGCGTTGATGCAGACCCCCCCGGCTCCGCTCCGCACAAAACTTGTTCCGGCCGCCAACTCACTGCCTCGCCTAAGCAAATTCCTGCGGGAAACACCGCCTTCCGCATGTCAGCTTTGTTTTTTTTCCCGGCCAGCACCTTTCTTCATCTTTGAATCCGAGGTTGCGCTGACAGCGAGGTTATTGGCGCATTATCGCCACCTACTGTTCTGATTCAAACCCCTACACCGCAGCAACAGACCTTCACAAAATAAAAGCATGTGAGCAACATGCGTTAATGCGCGTTAAAGTAAATATCGGCGTTAATAGTCTAATGAATTAACGCGAAATTAACGCGTTAACTTGCCCAGCCCTAACATATATATATATATATATATATATATATATATATATATATATATATATATATATATATATATATATACAGTATATGTGTGTGTTATGAGAGTTGAGTAGCCTGTAGCCCAGGCTAACACAGTCAGCATTTCATTTATAGAAGCTGTCTGCATTCCTAGGTGCTGGATTTTATACATAAAATGGAAAGGGTGCCTAAATGCATTTGTTAACATAGTGTTTGTTGAACAGATTGCTGTGGTTTACTCTTAGTTTTGCTGGTACAACTACTTGTCTCAGATCAACGCTATGCTCTGAAAAACATTGAGGTAAGTCGACCAGTCCACTACCAGGCCAAGAGGACCATGGCCTTTAGTCACCTTCTGTAAAAGTAGTCAAACACGGTCATGTTTTTTTTCTAACTCCACCAAAAGAGGAGCTTTTAATGTTTCAATACAAGTTGCTGAAATTGTTTTTCACAAATACTATTGGTTTTACAGCATTTTAAACAAAGAAGATGCTTATTAAAGAGTTATCAAGCATTGGTGAGGGACACAGATACGTTGCTGCTCTGTCCCTCATGGCTGGTATCCTTGGAAACTCTAGAGTCATACCTTTCTCTCATGTAAAGCACTTTGCATTGTCTTTGTACTGAACTGTGCTATACAAATATATTTGCCTTGCCTTTCCAACAACCTATCGCACGCCTTTTGCTGACATTGTCAAGTGACACAATTTCCATGCGTAATGGTGGTTATAAAATTGGTAGTCACTTTTATAACCTTTGTGAGCACAGGTCGCTTTATGGACTGCTCCAAACACAGTTGATGATATGCAGCATAAATGTCATGACCAAAGGCTCTGTCATATGGAGTACTACAATGGAAACCAGCACTTTTATTTGATCAGGAGTGGGGAGTGGTGGCCCAGTGGTTAAAACAGCTCACTTGCATACTACAACCTGATTAGACCCCTGCAGACTTTCCCTATGGGTCCCTGACCAAGACCTTTAAACTAAAAGAAGCTGGCCTCTGCTCACTGAGGGATGGGCTAAATGCAGAAGACAAATTTCGTTGGACTGTAATCAATTGCAATGAAAAATAAAGACTTCTTATTTTATGGGGAGAAAAACACATTTGTCACAGTTTTGGCACATTTGACCAAATTGTGCCAAAGATGACATCTCCGCTTGGCCCAATTTCCCACTAAAATCAATATAGCTCACATATACTTCAACTAATTCAGTCCAAATTTGCTGCAGGTAATGATGTTGATAAATACAATCTGAGGTGTTTCCGAGGTTTTCAAAAGGACTTTCATAGTATGTCTACAGTTAATTTATAAAAAAACACGAGGCTCAACATTTTTCTTTTTTCTTTGTTCAATAAAATAACAAACATAGTAACAGTTGTGATAGTGGTTCCACTGGAAAAAAAAGAATGTTATGTCTAATGGTGTGTTCACACCAAATGCAAATGTGGCGGCCCGAGCGATAGATTTACATGTGATCTCTATAAGTGCAACACAGGAGCGATGCGAAGCAATACGACAGATGGGTCTATAGTGGCACAAAAGGTATGATTTTAGGGATTAAAGCAAATCCAGAGTGACATTACACCTGCAATGGATGTGAAAAAAATCAGAACTTTTGTGTCTACGTGACAACCAATCAGGAAATAGAAATTTTGCAAAACCTCTCGAGATTAAATGTAAATTCAGAGCAAATAAACATTGACGACAAGGAAGACAGACAAAAAACATTACAAAATTAAAAGGCATTGATTAAAGGAGTGGAGACAGCACGCACAGGGGCTCTACATTTGCTATACAATGAGCTACAGGTGAGCTGTGTTTTTCCCCCCCGGGTTTCGGTCACCTTGCTTTCTGATTGGCTACGCGTCACAGTCAAGAAGCTGCGTGCTGGAACACCAAACACACTAGGATTTCTGGCTAAGACTATCAAATTCAGTTCAGTTTTATTTTATGGCGCCAATTCACAACACATGTCACTTTAAGGGACTTTACAAAGTCTAATTCAATCAAATCATCGAGACAGATTGGTCAAAATGTTTCTTATCTAAGGAAGCCCAGCAGAATGCATTGAGTCATGCCTTGAAGCATTCTCTCCTCCTGAAAGAGCGTAGAGCCACAGTGGACAGTTGTTTGCATTGGAGATGGCTTTGCAACAATCCCTCATACCAAGCATGCATGTAGCGACAGTGGAGAGGAAAACTGGGAGCCAATGAATGGAAGCTAAAATAGGACAAATATATTCTCTCTTTTTGATTTTCATCAGAAATCTTGCTGCAGCGTTTTGGATCAACTGAAGGGTTTGAACTTTATTTTGTGGACTTTGTGGAATTACAATAGTCCAACCTTGGAATAAAAAATGCGTGGACTAGTTTTTCATCATCATTCCTGGACAGAATATTTCTAATTTTGGCAATATTCCGGATGTGAACAAAGGAAACCATAGAAACCTGCTATACATAGTCACATTATTTGACATTTATTTAATGTTACGTCAGTAGCTCAGTAGCATTGCATATAAAGTTTTTATGAAAGATTTTCACATCCTGCTGAGTGTATAAGTTGTTATTTTTGTGTATTACGCTTAGTTTTTGCTTTCGTGTAAATTCATAACAATAACGTAAGTACGACACTGCACATGTGCAGCAGGGGATAAACAAGGAAGCAACAAACGATTATTAGCAAACAATGATGAAAGGTTAAAAATCCAGTGTAAAAAAAAAAACAAAAAAAAATATATGATTCCAACAGGAAAAAGACTGGATTAGCACTGGGAATACTGTATGAACGTTGGTGTTCACTGAAGCGGAAGCTAAAGCTGCTGAGGCTCAGTTGTGCCCGCATAGTTGATTGACATGAGTAAACGTCCTTCTTAATACTGTGATAATAGTAATAGCAATACTCTTCTTAGCCTCTACAGTTTTAAGTACCAACAACATTATAAATAGATTGATTGATTGTTTTTTTTACCTTGATGCTGTGTCCCTGTTTCCGTTTATGAACGGGAATTGTCTTTCTCTGAGATGTTCTGATATAAGGCTGTTTTTGTAGATTGGTTTATTTAATAAATTATGATTGGTCTTTGATCACGTAGAGCTGCCGCTTTACTGTGAGGCATTGCAAAGGGGCCAGACTTGGTCCGGCATTATTTAGAAGTCACCACCTGACTTTCTGATAGTTCTGCGATACTGCTGATAGATGGCGCCACGTCTGCTTATATCTGCTCATCGCGCCCGGTGCTGGGTTCTATTTAGCCTCAAAAAGGACCATCAAAACACTATAAGGATGTACGCTTGGGGCATATAACCCTACTTTTCATACGGTTTTTGGTCTTGTTTTTTAATAAGCATATAATGTTGCTATATACCTTTAATATGTCCTGGTTAAACATAACACCAAGGCTTTTTACTATTCTTTTACTTTACTTTTTTATCCTGTATCCTGAACATCGCCAATTTGAGGTTGAAGCCGACCCGAAGTCCTACCGCGCAGACTTTTAATACACCACACATGGGCAGAAGCATCTCTTAAGGTTATCTTAAAAGCCATTTCAAGACTCAGGGCATGTCAGAAGGGAAAGATCAGGGCAAAAAAAAATCGGGCTAATTATCCTGCCATGTGAACCGGACATTAGCTTACCTCTCATATTCTCCTTTCAGGAACAAACCTACTCTCCAGGATTCAGTCCTTCCTCTGGTCTTTAGTCCTTGCCTCCTCACTATATGAAGTTCACCGGCAAACTCACCTCTTGATCCACTCCGAGAATCTCCTCACTATTCCTCTGATCACTCCTCCTTGGAACGCCTGCTGGGGCCCCAGCTGCAAGAGTGAGGCAAGCCATGATGATGGATGGATGGATTTAATGAGAAACTGATAAAGCTGACAAAATATGGTGAAAACGCAGGAGCCAAGAAGGAGTCATGGAGCAACAAAACAACAGAATGGAGCCATGGAGTAACAAGGAACAATGGAAGAATCCAGCAACAGAGAAGCAGAAACCAGAAACTTAATGTAACTGGGAAAGTAACCAACTGCATGAAAATCAGGTGAGTATAATCAACAAAATGCCAAACTGCTGGGGGAACTGAGGATGGCACAACAGAGAATATCTGAATAAGCACAAAAACATAAACAATGGAGGGTCATGGCATCGATACCCAAGGACTTTTCCTTGTGGAACTTGGACATGTCCAAATATGGCTAATTTATCAAGGCTTCTATAAATCAAACAAAGCTCAGCTTGAGGCTTCAAGAAGCGTGTGTTGATTAAGCTCCCACAGTAAACTGAGAATGTTCCTGTGATCAGGGTCCAGCTTAGGTTGATTAGGAATGGATAAGAAACCAAGATGAAACAGCAACCCCTGCATGTGTGCTCCTTTCACTTTGTCAACAAAAACCTGTGGAGGAAAATCCTCACCCAAAGTTGTGCATGGGGTATGAAACAGCGAGACAATCTGATATGATATAGACATTTTAGAAATAAAGAAGCTATATATTTACATCTTTTTATGCACTATTTCCATTGCTGACCACCTTCTCAATGATAGACATTGCTGTCAGATTAAGTTATAGTTTTACCTTTGTAATATTGCAGCTGCATGGCTGGAAGATTGTCCTGATCCTGTAACACATATTCAGCCAGGTGTCTGTATTTCCCCTGACATTGACACTAGAACCTAAACTCACAAATTTGTGACATTAAGGCTCTGAATGAGCTTTATATCTGCTCCGACTTATCAGGAGGCGGATAACTTTATTCAACACAAAGACACCAATCATTTACCATTACCGCCAATAAACATTATACCTGGACAACCTAATACACATCAGAGTGTGATATTGTAAATAGCTTAGCATTCTTAATTAGGAGTCATTTCTGCATGTCATCCTCCCAGTCTGTCCCATGATGAAGGTGCAGATATGACTGTATAATCCCATTTAAGGGCTATCTTCTTTTTTCATTTATATTTGGTTTTTTAAATTACCATTTATGTTCACAAGTAAGGATGCTCGTCTGGAAATTGGAATTAATTAACTCAAAGACTTGTGGGTGACAGGAGTAAGGTGGACAAAATACATTGACGTTTTGGCTGAAATATGAGCAAATGTAAAAATATTTGAGGGATGCTAAACCTTCCATGAGGTACTGTGTATTAAACACAGTACTTCATAGTACAAACAACAATCAATCTATGTGTAATATTGTATGTCAGTGCCATGTCAGTGTCTCATAGACACTTCAGATTTGTAGACTTTGTTGTGTACTGTTGAGCAATAACATATTTGCTTTGGCTACGAACAGCTATTAACAAGTCCCAAAGACAATGATTAATAAAGTCAGTAATTTGAATCGAAATTATTGAGTCGAGGCACCACCCGCTTATCAGGAAACAATAGCAAAACAGCTCTCAATCTATGTCAGTTTTTATTTAATGAATATCTGCTTAGTGAGATATTATAGAACAACTAAAAGAGTGAATTTTATGCACTGGTGTTCTTGGACAACAAGTCCTACACACATATACAGATCACATATACATCACAGTGACTGAATGAATAGAGTGATGGATGACCAAGATGAAAGGGGGCTACAGCTGATCACAGAGCCAACGGTCTTAGCATTAATAGAGCTTTAGCATCAGTCACAGGGATAACTGTGACAATTTGTTTTGACAAGTCCCTACATGTAGGTTTGTGGGAGGAGACGAAGGGGAAACAGAAAAAATGGATCAAGACCACATTTCACCATCAGTTTCTAAAGCACTCATTGAAATAAAGATGGTTGCAACTTAAACTACCTCCAAAAAAAACATTTTGTATCATGAGGCTCAGTGGCTTATTGGTACTACAGCTGTTAAGCACAATTAAAGCAAAACACATTCAAATAAACAATGTTTGGATTGTTTTATCCTTAACTAAGTTTCTCTGCCCAGAAACAACTTCTTTACTGTGAAACTTAATGATGAGCATGAGTGCCCGTTGAGTGAAGCAGGTACAATAGACAGAGAAGATTAGGCAGTTGCTCTCATCAGGCGTTCAGAGCTGAAATTTCAAGTGCCGACTTCTTCAGGGCTATGGAACAAAAACTGCTTCTAGAGAAAATCTGACAGTTCTACACGGCTAGTCTTAATGTCAGCTGGGGTACAGTCACCGGATACACGTAGAGCTGACCGTACTTTATTTTGGATCCAAGGTGTCTTCAAAGATAGAGTCTTTTAGTGAGACCAAGACATTGACGCGCTTATCCACCCCAATACAGCCTGTGGAGTGCGGCAAAGAGGAAGAAAACTGTTGCACACAGAGTTTTGAAGCTCCAACCGTGACACTCCTTCTTGGAAGCCATCATGAAAATGGGTCAGTACTGTGCATTCTGTGCTCAACTCTTCTACCAGACTGTAGAGGAGCTGAGCAGCTCCTTTAGTGACCGACTTAGACATCCTGTCTGTAAAAAGGAGCGCTACCGCAGGTCATTCATTCCTGCTGCTATCAGATTATACAATGCTGCACTATAACTGTAACCACAACTGCAATAACTAATGTGCAATGACTGATGTGCAATAATCTAATTAATACACTGGGCCACAACCCGTGCAATAATCCTGATGTAGTGACTTTTGCTGCTATCACCACCTGAACATATGTCAGTACACATGTATGTATGTATGTATGTATGTATGTATGTACAAATGTATACACAAATGCATATGCACATATATACGTGTAGGTACGTATGTATGTAGGCATATAGGTATATATATATATAAGTAAATAGTATATAGTGTATGTATATATATATATATATATATATATATATATATATATATATATATATATATAAGTAAATAGTATATAGTGTATGTATATATGTTCATACACATATAGATCACTATGTAAATAAGACAGTATATGCCCATCCCTATTTCTTTTGTATTTTTTTGTATCGTTTTTGATCCATTGTACATATGAAGATTCACTGTATATAACTGAATGGACCTTTCCTACTCTGCACCTTCTTGTATGAACCGATGTGGCAAGTGAATTTCTCCATTGTGAGATCAATAAAGCCTATCTTATCTTATCTTATCCTTCTGGGATTCAGAGTTTTTACCAATCTCTTTTGTTGTTTGTGTGCAGTTCAGTCATTCTCCATCCATGGCTCGCCACAAGTACCTTCCAGAAGGGAGCTGCAGACATGCTCTGATACAGTGTGGCTGTCAGGAGCCTGTGGGTTTTGTTTATGTTTTGGTTTCTGTCTCTAGTTACTTACTTGTATTATCTGTTAGATTCTGTTTCTGTTAGGTTATGTTCTTAGTTTGGTAGTCTGGTTTTATTTGTGCTTTCTTAGTTATTTAGATTTCTACTCTTTTGTGGTCCATTCTCCACTTCATGCTGGATTCTGTTTTCCTCCTACACCCAGTTCATTGCCCTACTTTCCTTGCAGCCTAATTACCTTTCCCAGGTCCACCTATGCTTGATTGCTTCACCTACTGTTGCTTTTGTTTCCGTCTCTATTTTGTCAGCCAGCTTGCCACTCTTAGTTGTCAGGTCCTGTTGTCATGCTATACTGTTCTGAACCCCTCTTCACCGTGTTCCTGGTTCCACGTCTGCGTGTAAACCTTGTTAATTTATATATTAAAATCATTCTTCATCCAACATACGGCTTCCATGCTCTTGCCTGTGCTTTGGTCCGAACAACAATACACCAAACCTGACAGCAGCCTCTTCAACAAAAAGGTTTGTGACAAAGATTTTTACACAGTAGTATAATTTTTTTATTATTTAATGCAACAGAAAACAGGCTTAAATTAGAGGCAAATTGGAGACTTTCTCTCAGTTCTTTCTGAAAATGTTTTGGCACCTATCCTGTAGTCTTTGTCAATTCTGGTGGCTCACACATTAGCACTTTTTTATGTACATTTTTCTGTATCACGTTAGAAAGATTAAAGGAAATGGCAACATTCTAAATAATTTCGTCAATTTCATAAAAAAAGTTTTTTACGCTTGCTTGAGGTGGTTTTTGCTTTCTTCAAAAAAGTACTGTGGTCCTGAGGTGCAAAGCGCTACAACATTAACGAAAGCACGCCAACATTAAGGAAAGCACTCCAACATTAACAAAAATATTACAACATTAACGAAAGCGCTACAACATTAAGGAAAGCACTCCAACATTAACAAAACAGAAGAGGTACGTCCCAATGGGAGACCTAAGTAATCGCTGATTGGACTACAGCTCGTTTTTACTTTTGAACCGGAAGTTGTTCTGGCTTTACTGTGTTTTTTAAAAACATGAATGTTCTTGGTGATCAAAACCGTAAGATGCAGTCTAAAATGCCACGTAGTCTGTTTATAAGTTTCGCTTTTATTAATTATGCTTATTTTAACTACATGCGCTGTGTTTCTGTACCTCAACGCTCTGGTCTGCTCCTCTCCCCTCCCTTCCCTCGGACCCAGAGATCCCCCCCCCACTGTTTATTCCTCGCGAACAGCGCACCAGGGTAAATTCGAGAAGGGGAAAATGTTGGACCTTTTAGGCTTGATCAAACTCCGCCTCATTCACAAATGAGACCAACATTGATAAATTAATGATAAGCTGTAGTTTCATTATCAACTACAATAACATAAAAAAGAAAAAAAAATCGGTTGCAGTTACAACATCACAACCATCATAACAAAAGTTGTGGGAATAAAATTATTGCGTCTACCCTCAGCTGCAATCCTTAAAGCTTACAGGGCTGCGTCGTTCACGCTGCGTCTTTACGCATGATCCGCAGCTGCTGTTTTTACCCTGGTGCGCTGCGCGCAAGGGATAAACAGTGGGGAACATGCATAAATAAAGACTGTAAAGGGCTCCTTTAGAGGGAAGAAAATTAATAATGGGTCTGAACTGAAGCTCCTGATGTTACAAGTTTCTTGATATGACCCTTAAAAGTGTGCACCTAAATTATATGTAACGTAATTTTTGCGCAGCTAAATTCAAGCCAAGGCAGCACGCCCACAGGAGCGCCACTGGTTCTGTGTCGTTAAAAAGAAAAGAGCATGAAACACAGCTACTGACTCTACTATGGATTTTAATTGGGACATTTTGGTAGGAGTGGAAAGACATTAAATGTAGGGATAGGGTTGGCCGCTGATAAAAGGCCCTGGATCCGATGGAAGGGAGGGTAGGGGAGCAGACCAGAGCGTTGAGGTACAGAAACACAGCGCACGTAGTTAAAATAAGCATAATTAATAAAAGCGAAACTTATAAACACACTACGTGGCGTTTTAGACTGCATCTTACGGTTTGGATCACCGATAACATTCATGTTTTTAAAAAACACAGTAAAGCCAGAATAACTTCGGGTTCAAAAGTAAAAACGAGCTGTAGTCCAATCAGGGATTTCTTATGTCTCCCACTGGGACGTACCTCTTCCGTTTTGTTAATGTTGGAGTGCTTTCCTTAATGTTGTAGCGCTTTCGTTAATGTTGTAATATTTTTGTTAATGTTGGCGTGCTTTCGTTAATGTTGTAGTGCTTTGCACCTCAGGGCCACCGTAGGGCACCTCCCACAAAATGGGAGATGGGAATATGTTTTGACATAGCGAACATTTACCTCACATGACTGATCAGCTGTTTTCTGGATGGTCCCATAATGTACATAGAATTGCATTTGTTTTTCTGCAGCTATGCCCAACGTCAACCTCTGATCCAATTGCGCTTTGCGTAGCCTGGTTAATTCACTCCAAACAAGTGGAGAGAAACATGCAAAACTTGAATTTGACCTTTTTTTGCGTCATTTTAAAAAATTGTACAACATTTGCATGACAATTGGATGGAAACATAGGTTGTAACTCTGCTGACTCCATAGTTTCCTTTGGGCTGATTTTTAGATAAAGCAAAGTTGGAGCAATTGTCTAATTGAATTGGAAGAAGTTTTATGAGAGGAACCAATGCTAAATCCTCAATGAACTTTTAAAAGAACATTTTAAAAATAGTAATTGTACAATGTTCCCTTCCCTAGAGCTCATAATGCAAAATCACATAATCATCTACTTTAAGTCTTAAACAAATACAGGCAATCTAACATGAATTGATTTATCTCAGGTAATGTGTTTTATTGAGTGGTTGGCAGAATATCTTAAAATGCCATCTTCTTTAAATTCACGTTCAGCAATGACAAAACCAAAGCATATTTCTAGGAGCTCTGTAAACCAAAAAAAAAAAAAAAATCCACCCATACCATTTTAAATTACCAAGGACACCGAGAATAATGAATCTTTCACTGCCTGGACGTCATAAACATATAAACGTGCTGGGCCAGGAGGCGCAAGAATAATGAGGAGCGGTCTAAACAGTCTGTCATCATCTATGCTTTTAGAGAGAGTCCTCTACCCAGGCTCTGGGAGAGTATATTGGTAGCATTATAGCATAGCGGCCCTCAATTTATCAATAAAAGAACCAATGTGTCACTCCAGCAAACACATAGCCAGCATTTGCATTCAAGATAACCAGACCTGTCATGTGAATTTTATACTCTGTCTCCTCACTCTGTTTGTGCTGTCCCTCTTTCTCGCTCTCTTGCCTTTCATTTCTCCCTCTTCCAAAAGCTTCTTCAGTTGCCAAAAAAGCCATTCACTGGACCAGAATCCATTGTAACATTTGGATACTAATATTTTTTTAATCCTGATAATTTCCCCCATGTTATATAAGTTACTGTTTTCTATTTAATTGTAAGTTATTGTGTTTGCTTTAACCAGTTTCCTGACCTGACCCTTCATAATGCCGCTTGTGCGACCCTTTTCATCAACCGTCTGCTGTTGGATTTTACCCACAGCCACTGATGATTCCACTCAAGCTTCTTATTTCCGCTCCTGTGTTTTTCTATTGTATTTGCATTCGGGTTTTGGAAGAGCAATATTTAAGTTCAGCAACCAGTATTCTACTGGGAAAGGAAAAATATTAAAAAGCAATATAAGACTCCCATTACAAGCCAAACCTGGGTGGGTAAACAACAGGCTTAATGTTGTGAGGGGAAATAATGCATACATGTGCCAAACTCCATATGGCACCATGTGGTTTGTGCATACTGTATCTGGCCTCCCCTGGATGGCTGTGGCTGTGCAATAAGGGGTACAGCTGTGAGGAAGAGAGGGAGATATCCCATCACCGAATCCAATAAGAACAATGAAATTTCATAACAGATGTTCTGCTTGAATATGACGGCTCCATCAATAACCATCCCACATGTTAGATGCAGAGGGGTGAGCGTTACCCAGTAAAGGTTCTACAGCCGTGGCAGAATCTATATCGTTCCACTAGCTTAAGCACTCTCCCTCAGTACGTTGTTCTCTCCAGCACTTCTCCTTTCTAGCTGATGCCTTTCTTTCAATAACTTCTGTTTTTTTTCTTTTCTTTTATCTTCACTTTTTGTCCTGATGATAGACATGTCCAGTCTTTCTTCAATGGAGCAAAGAATTACATCTCAAGTGGTCTGGTTCAATACAGCTGTCCACTCTTCACGCAATACAAAGAAGCTCTGAAGAATATGTGGGCTCTGTTTTCATTTTCATCACAACTTCTTTTAATTTAAGCAATTTTTTCTGTTGTTAAACACAGATTAATAACTTATTAAAAGAGGGGAAAAAAACAAGCATTTGTAATTTGTCTTCTTATTTTTTTGTATAAATATAAAATAAGATTCTCTACTCTAAGGGTTGTATTTCACAAAGCAGTACAATCTCCTCCATCACAGGACATGCATTTCATAGGTACCATTTATTTTATTTCTGCCCTGAATTCATTAAGCAGATTGCACTCAATACATCAATCAAGACCAGAAGATGGAAGCAATTTGGACCTATTTTGTGACCATGTAAAAGCCATAAAAAAGACAAACATTTAGTTGCTAATTTAATTGATGAGGTACTCCTTCAAAATTTAAGAAGCACATCAAAATTATGTGTCTAAATCAGTAACTGATACTGCGCTTTCTAAAGGACATTGGAACGGTGCAACCCCTTTAATTGATTTGTTCAGAGATGAAAAGCATCGTTTGAAATTAATATGCGTCTGATTATAAAATGATTACACCTATTCTGTTTAAATGTGCCACAAATGCACTAATCTGCAATTACCTCAAAATAAAACGGAACAGTATTGCCTGGTGACATGCTGTTAATTCAACTCAATTTAACTTGTTCTCCCACAGGATTTTCCATTTTCAGCTAGTGACAACAACAATTTGAAGTTCTAGAAATTTTATAAATTGAGAAATTATTCACAAAAATAGTCTTCTCCACTGCCAAAACGAACATCTGCTTTCAGCAGCAGATTGTAAAACTCAATCAGCCTAGTCTATAGGGATGCAGATATAATTGTTCTGGCTATGATTTACACAAATACATGTCATACATTCAGCTTTTTTTCCTAAATGTATGTATAATATCTCATCTAAATGTGGACAAACATCTGTAAGTCCTTGCAGATGCTATTTTCACTGCAATGTTATCTTAGGAGCAGATCTGAATCTAGTCCAATATAGTTTCAGAATTATAAGTTCGTTCAACATCAGATTTGAACATTTGTCACTGTGCCTCTAACAGTCTTTACAGAAAAGATGTGCTCATGTTTAGGGCAATTAAGAGGGTAAAATAAAGTTCAATGAGCACACAATTTGAGAAAGTGTGGCATTCTGTGGCAGAGTCATCATTCAACTTTACATTTTCTGTTCAATAAGAGAGAAAGATACGGTATTACAAAAATCTTATAAAATCTTGCAATTTCTAGTCTTCACAATCCTCAAAGAATTGCTTTTTCGCCAAGACATTTTTTAAGGATTTGACCTATAAGACACTCTGTTTCTTGAAAACGTTTTGATTTAAGTAATAGGTAGATCTTCTTAACACCTTATACAGTTATCAAAGTCATTTGACCCTGAAATGCTTTGCAAAGAGAAGTGGTCCTTTTCAGTTCCTTAATAAATGCCATTACATCATGACTGACCTCCAACTACACTGCCAACTAAAACTGATGAAAATATTTCCCAGAAATACCATGAAGAAATGAAAGACAGATTTTTATTTTTTTTCTTACATTTTTTTATTTTATTTTTTTTACCTTAGATGGTTTTTATATAAACATAAATTGATAAGTTCCATGACATTGATTTACAATGTAAGAATTTCCATTGGTCACTTACTGCTTGGTGTCACCAAGCAGAGCTGCCTGAGTTGGTTAGCTGCTTTGGACCACAACGTATCTGAATCAAGGTCCATTTTAATTGTAAAATAAAATTCTATTTCACCAAAGATATTGTGACAAATATTCTGCTTATGTATTTTAGTATCTTGGGCTTACAGCCATAAAGTGAAACAAAAATGGTTAATTGTCCCGGGGGGGGGGGGGGGGGGGGGGGGGGGGGGGCAAAACTGACACTCTGGCCATTAAAATATGGTCAGAAGTAATTTTTCAGAAAATATTTAATATTAGAGTAAATAAAAAAATTATATATATATATATATATATATATATATATATATATATATATATATATATATATATATATATATATATATATTTCTGCATTGGGTATATGTAATATGTTTTCTTTGAATAATGGGGCCATTAGAACTCCCCCCACCCCAACATAAAATGGAATCACAGGTGCAAAGAAAAGAGAAGATGATACCAAGGGCTTGATGGATTTTATGAGTAAATATTTTTTTAAAAACTGAGGATGAGTCAGGAACAGGTCTAGGAACGGAAACGGGGGGGGGGGGGGGGCGCGTGTGTTTGAGGAGGAGACAGAGAGAGCCATCCCTACCGATAACAGAGACAGTGCAGGTGGAGGGGCTTACTGCCCGATCGGATTGTCAGAGCATAGTCACTCAGAGACAGAACACAGCGCTAATTTCAATGATCCCGCGTTATGGCCAACAAAAATGACTAATTCTGATTGAGTGAATGTTGTGCGTTTAATGGCAAATGGAAGCCTTTCTCAGAGATGGCAAATGAACCACCAGCAGATTCAGAGGGCAGAGAATACCCAAAGTATCTAACATATTCTACCTCCTGCAATGGAAGGGAAAACATTTGTTAGGGACTGGCTAATATACAGCAGGTCACAAAAGGCCATATTTTGGCTGCAGTGCTTGCTGTTCTCTTATGAAGAAAAGATCAACTAGTGCACTAAATTCAATAGATGGGTTGAAAATATCCAATATAAAATACAGAGATTTCCAGGGCATGAAGTATACAGTTAAGTTGACTTTTTTTTCGGCGTGTGTGTGTGTGTGTGTGTGTGTGGTGTGGTGGCGGCAGGTGTAGAGGGGGGGCAAAAGACTGTGTTGTCCCAGACCCTAGCAAAACTGTCAGCTGGCCTGTTGCATTAAACAGACAGGAGGATGCAGTGTCTTTTATTGTCAGAGAAATTGTAAGAAGATTTTTAGATAGAGTATGGATTGAAGAGATGAAAAAAATATTTGCAAGCTTATGATGTAGATTTTCAAAACAGACACAGTATGAATTTTAAATATTGCCATTAGAAAAGCATGACCAAAATACTTCCTGGGAATGATTGTAACGTAACACACAGTACTAGGGGTCTCGAACTCCGGTCCTCAAGAGCCCATGTCCTGCGAATTTTAAACGTCCCTCCACCATGTTACCTGAATCTAATTGGCAATTAGCCTTTTCAGCTCACAACTGTGCCTGCGTAGCTCTGACCAAGGTACACCTTTGCTCTATCCACTTTGGGGAAAATACAAAATAAAATCTTCAAACTGTAAGGTAAACATTACGCAATTCCCAGCCAGGTTTGTCACCATACAGGTTCGTCCCAGAAAACATGCCAGTCAATAAATAAGACATTTCAATAAACAGTGTACTTACCCATGGTAGGAGCTCAGAAGTACAGAAAACAGATAAGAAAATTAAACAGTGATATTCTTGGAACTTATTCGAGCAGCAGCTGCAGCTTTACGTTAACCCCGGGTGCACATTGAATGCGGTGCAGTTACGGTTGCGGAGCCACAAGGAACCCAAATGATTAAAAGTCAATGTGTCCAATGGTGCATAAAGGAACCCTCTATGCAGCCAGTAGGTCAGGAAAATAAATCTGTACAGATCTGTCAGTCGGCTCGGTGTGTCCAAGCCTGTGAGTCCTCCTCGCTACTCCTAACATTTTTTTTGTCACTTTAGGGGCCCTCTTCAGGCCTATTTATGAATAACTTATCTTATTCTAAGATTTTTCCTAAAGTGGTGTCACAAAGAACTACTTTTAATTTAATTTAATTTTAACTTTTAGGATTTGTGAATACGGGCACAGGAGTTTTAGATTAGCAGACCAAACGACATGTTGTCATCTTTAATCAGGGACTTGCATATCAAGTATTTGAAAAGGACTTATGGGACATATCTGTCTGCCTGTCTGTCTGTCGAATTTTTAGGCAATATTTGTTTAGCAATTTATTGAGACAACAGGGAAGACGGTACATCCCAGTTTTGCAAGAAGACATGAGTATTTGTGTTCCAGGAAGGTTGGGTTGAGAAAAGAGCAGGTGAGGTTTGGGATCCTCAGAACCAGCAACCAGAGAACTGGAGAGCAGGCTGGCTGAGCTCTCTCACAGAGAGGATGTAGGAGGAATCCAGAGTTGGCAAGGCAATTTCAACCTAGGAGTATAAGAGCACAAGGGCAAGCTGAGCAAAGGTAAGTAACCATAAATACTTTCTTCTAGAACTGACAAGAAAATGCTGATAACAACATGAACAAGAAGACAGGCTTGCTTGACACTGTCGACAAGGTTGATCATGAGGCAAATAATGATTCTCCTGCAGTTTTTTATACCTCCAGCAGTCAGATAAATGATGTTACAGACAGGTGGACTGTCAGCCCTCAGGCCAGCCATGCCCTCCAGCAGGGATCCTCTGCATAGGACGACAGCTCACACGTCTACAAATCCACACCAACACAACAGGATCATGACAGTAAATGTTTCTTTATTCAGGTAAAGTGCAGCACGATTTTGTTGCGGGTGCAATGACGACAAAAGACATTCATTCATTTTACCTGCAGTAGTAAGGATTAGAGATCTCTGAATGACTAATTTTAATTTTGGAGGAGTCTGCAAAGTTAGGTAATGATTTCACTAGGCACCAAGGCCACAGTATGGCCAGTAGATCCTAAAGATCAAGGGCATAAAGAGAAACGATGCACATGCCTGAGCTGCAACAGCAAAACAAGCTCCTCAATCCATGGTTCTTTTAATTCCAAAGCAAGAACAACAGTTTTTTCTTTTCTTTTTTACAAAGCAATTATTACCACATAAGACTAATGCCTTATCTTACACTAACAATGAAGTTCAGGTAGCTTTTTTTCAATTAAGTCTTATTCATGTGTGATGATTTAGTAGGCCTGAAATTGAACAAAACAAAACAAAACAGAAAATGGCAACTTAACAGCTAAGACTTACATAATGTGTTATATTTAGACATAATTGATCAATTTTCACACTCGTCTTCTGTAAGTTTCCCCATGTATTCCTTCAATCTGGCTGCATCAAAAGCCTCTGTCACAATAGATGTATCTGCGGTTTGTTTCTCTGGTGAAACATTTGTCTCTTTATAATCACTTTTGTTCCCCACAGCTGCCACTAATAGTGTGCAATTCCATCAACCAGTGAGAGTTTATCACATTATAACAAAATGCTAACACCTTTTCCGGAATAAACGAACCACAGAAGAAATATTGTGGCTTACTGCTTCTGACAAAAACAACCTAATATTTCTTTTTCCCGGCATTAAAGAGATATTTAATCTTACGAGGATGTGCACTATACGTATCCGTGGGAACACTCCATTACATTGAATTTGTTTGTCAGCTGTATTGTGCTTTTATTTTCTCTTTCTGTTAGTCCTGTTATTATTTTTTTTATGGTACAATTCAATACAAAGAATGAAAGGGGTGTGACTGAGATTTTTGGGCCTCTGTGTCAAAATAAGTGTCATTCTCAGCTTATGTTGCATTGGTTTTGGAAGCCATAAATGCATGCTATTAATAGTTAATTAGTTCAGGTGTCTAAAACAACAAAATTATAATGTGCCTCAAAAATGTTTTCCTTCTGTTTGTGCTGTTTCACAATTTCTCATGGTCCAACCGCATAATACAAGCTACAGACTAATGCAAAGAAGTATAATTGTTAAGTGAAAAGAAAAGCATACAGTCCTACTGTCCGACCGAAAAGTTTTCCACTTATCCAAGATCTGGTCGTTGGGGAAACAGGTCCAGGAGAGAATCCTGGACATCCCTCTCCCCTGCGACATCCTCCAGCTCGTTCTGAGGGACCCCGAGTTGTTCCTAGGCCAGAAGGGATATATAGTATCTCCAGTGAGTTCTGGGTCTTCCCATTCTCCTCCCAGTGGGACGTGCCCAAAACGCCCCTGAAGAGAGCCACCAAGGGGGCACTCTGATCAGATGCCCAAAACTCAACTCACTGTAAGACATTTCCAGCCTTGTAAATGAAAGTCTACCTTGATTGTTGTTTCAACTCAGAAATTAAAGTTTAAAAAGTTGATTGTACTACATTGTTGTTGCTGCTGTCTTAATGTAGTCCTTCAAGTTGTCAAAGTACATTTAAATCATATCACTTGCTGTCTCATCTAGATACTTTGAGTTAAATCTAAAAAATATATTGCACATTATGAATACAGGAAAACTTTTTTATCACTTTGTGTCAAAACAATAAAATATTAAACATCGTCAATTTAATATACTTTCTTTACCTGACTGAACAAACACACATTTCTACATAACTGTAACTCACTGTTTTGAGTTCAAATAACCTACTATATGAAATACAATTTTTGATTTCTAGTTAAATTAATCAACATTTCTAATTAGTATTGACTTGCATGACAGAAAACACTGAATGTTTGGATTTATCCTAAATTTATCAATAAATGGTAAGTTGCTTGTACTTGTATAGCGCTTTATCAAGTCCGACAACCCCAAAGTGCTTTACACTACAGTCACACATTCACACATTGGCGAGTAAATAGTAGTCACAGCTGCCCTGGGACAGACTGCCAGAAGCAAGGCTGCCATACACCGGTGTCACCAGGCCCTCTGACCACTGCCAGCAGGCAATTTGGGGAAGTGTCTTGCCCAAGGACACAACGACTGAGACAGTCGGAGCAGGGGATTGAACTGGCAACCCACCAGCTACAGGATGACCTCCCTAATCGGTGGTTAAGTTATATAAACTTAAACAACATGCTTTGCGTAGCTCAGTGTAACAAGAGAAGTTGGGGTCATAGGGAGGAGAGAGAGTGCGAGCGAGAGAGGGAGGAAGAAGGTCGTATTCATGGAGAAGATGAGGTAAGCATGTTCATAAAACTTTGAGAACAAAAATGCTCAACATTATGAACAATCAAAAAACAATTGTGTTAACTGAACACAATTTCAAATCTTTACATGCAATATGAAAGCTGTTTATTTCTTAGCCCATGGACTCTTGATGAGCGTTGCCGTGGTTTAATGTTCATGATCTTCTGCAGGAACTCAAAGGACTACTTCATATTTTGTGGGTACTCTAGGTTAATGGCATGGAGTAACATGGCAAAGCCAGTGGGCACATCTCTGATGCCAAGTAGGATCTTTTCCTCACAGCCACATTGAAGACTTCCAAAGGGAAGGCATCCTGCTGAGTGCCTTTGTGTCCAATCAGCAGTCAGCAGTCCAACTTCCATCCCTCAAAATCAGGTTTAACCTCAGCAACTGAACCATATGAAGGTGATTCCTCAGTATCAGAAACACACTAATCTTCTGGCACTGCATTTGTGCGTGTACAAAAAGCTCTGGTTTAAAACTATTTAAGGTGGAAAACCTGTGACAGCGACTTCTGTGAGCTGTAAATGTTGACAGTACATTGGAATTGAAAAAGCAAACTGCAAATGGACATTTAACTCTTTTCTTGTTCTTCAAATGAGTCTTAGGGTGAGCAAAATATTTGTTAATTTACTTGGCTCTGAGAATGTACGCAAATCACAGTATAACTTAATTAGAATTGTATGATCTTCTTGTGGATGTTCTTTCAAATATTTTTTCAAGTTCAGCTTGGGTTTGAAATGTATTCAGTCTTCATAAATACAGATAATGATGATGCTGGTCTGGTCCGGGGCCGGGGGTCGGGCACAGGCAGTCGTATAGTCGATTTCCCTTGTGCCCCCCCCCCCTCTGGTCAGTGTTGGATGCGAGTGTTATGTGGGAATGTGTGTACAGCGTTTTTTTTTTTTTTTTTTAAATCTGTGTGTGGTGAGTGGGGCACAAGGGAGGGATGGTGTGAATGAGTTTTCCATTTTTTTTTTTTTCTCCCCAGGTATGGGTGTGGTCCGCTCCCTCTCCCAAAAACATCTCAAGTCTCCGATAGGTGCGGAGCCCATCCCCCCACGTCCTGCCCTCCTCCACTTCGTTGGCGGGCGCCTTGGCCCCCTGGCGCATTGGTTGGCTTCGGGTTCGGGGCGGGTTCCCGGGCGTGCGCCGGCCCACTCCCGGCGGCCTCTTCGCGGGGCCTGGCCCCCCGGGGGGCGGCCGGGGCCCCCGTCGCGGGGGCGGGGCGCCACTGGGGCCTCTGGCCCCCAGGGCCCATGGCCGGGACCACTTCAGCGGGGCTAGCTGCCGGCGGAGCCCACGGGCTCGTCCCCGCGGCTCTTGAGGGCGTCGGCATTGCGGTGGCTGGGGGATTTCCTCGGGGTCGTCTCTGCTCCTTCCTTGGGGGGGGGGGGGGGGGGTTGCAGATATCCTGTGTCGGCCCCTCCTGGGCGACCTGCTTTAGGGACCCCTTTGGGAGTCCGGGGTTATGGGTCCCCTGACTCCTGCCTCTGTGCTCGGGGAAGGCGGGCCTTTGGTTCCCCACAACCACTATCAAGCTATTTCTGGATAATCTTCACCTAAACTAGTGCACTCTCACATCTCCCACAGGTGCTGGGTCCCAGGTATTAAGTGTTCACTTATATACAGTAATCTTATAATTTATTTATTTATGTTCTTTCACTTTCTTTTTTCAAGTATCACATTACACATGTCAGCTTACATAATAATATATATGATTCAGCAATGGCATCTAGGTGTTATTCGAGTGTATCTGTTGCTTTATGTCTGTTGGTTGTGCTGTTCTTTTTGTGTCTCTTTCCAGGTGATGGAGCAGACAGAGGACGTTTTATCATTCTCTCCCTTTTATCTCCTCTTTCTTTCACCTCTACTCTTTTTTTCTTTTCTTTCTCTTTCACTTTTTGTTCTTCCTTTACTCTCCCATTGTCATGTCCATATAATTTGAAATTCTCCTTGCAGGAATCATAATAAAGCTATCTACAAGCATAAATCAAGTGGAGCACTATGGCGAAAGCTGTTCGCTCCACTTGTAAAAGCAAAATCTGTCGAGCTCTATCTGGCATTGAGACATCAATTCCTATTGCCACATTGCTAGACAGGACACTGGGAAAAAAAAAAAAAAAAAAAAAAAAAAAAAGATAATGATGATGCTATTTATAATGTTGTAGTATTCTTCGTTGACCATTGGAGGAGAACACACAAAACCTACACTTCCACCTCAGGAATTGGACTTCCTCGTTCACTTCTGTGAACAAAATAATTAGCATGTTAAAAAAAATCTAATCAAAGTATTTTTTTTATATTTAGTTCCTAAATGCTTAGATTGTTTAATCATTCAAAATGTAAAAATAGTTGCACTCTGTAATTTTGCTAAACATTATGCCCAATACTACCTCTTTGCAGCTTCTACACTGACCACTTTTTCATTTTGTCTAACATGCTACAAAAAACAAACATTATTTCTGTTCTTAAATCAGTAGCATCATTGTTTGACATACTTTTTCTTCACAGTAGACCTCTTAACACTTTGCACTTAAAGCCCCAGTGTGTAACATTTTCTCACTCGCGCACCATCTAATGGTGCACATAATGAATTGCTAACAACCTCGCAGTTAAACGTGTAATAACTACAATGGATGCCGCAGCGTATTATAAATGTGACAATGTAAACTTGTCCTCCATGTATTAGCCACTGCTAATAGCTAATAGCTACGGTCATAGTACGAAATGTTTTTTGGCACTTTTGCCAATTCCGCTTGTTTTTTATGCATCGCTTGTAAGTTCTGTTTGTTAGGCTCGTTCTGAAGATGCAGTCGCTTATTTGAGCTCTAAAAAAGTGACTATCAACAATAAAGACTGTAAAATAAAGAGACCCAGTCTTGCTGCTGCACTACAGACAGTGAATGGGGCGGTTGATATCCCTCCGCCCCTCTGCGTACACACATACTAGAGGGAAAGGGAGACGAACAAATGAGTCTTCTCTACTGGGCGGACAGAGTAGTTGCTGGACCACATGGCCCTGTTTCTAACATAACCTCCTACCCAGAGGGGGCAATCCACCTTTTTCCGGTCAAGGACCATGGCCTAGGACTTAAAGGAGCTGACTCTCTTTGCATCCGCTTCACACTCAGCAGAGAATCTCTCCAGTGCCTGCTTGAAGAAGCAAACAGAACCACATCATCAGCAAAAAACAAATCCCAAGGAACCCAAACCTGACACCCTCCTCTCCACAAATATGTCTTGAGATCCTGTCCATGAACACCACAAAAGGGATACAAAAACGATGTTTTACAAATAATATATAGATAAGCATAGTGTGCATGTCTCTTAAGCATCTATTAAAGACTGAAACCGTTGCCCATTCCTCTTGTTTAAGGTTAATCTGGATTTGATTTTGGTTTTACTTGAAAAGTGCTCTTCTAACATATAAATTTCATTCTAATTTCAAATATCAGTTTTGCCCTGCTGAAAGGTCAGCTATCTAATCCAAGTCAAGTCTGCATTAGGTCCAGCCAGCTTCTCATCAACTTTGATGAGCTTCACCATCCCTGCCGTATAATATCCTCTCCACAGCCAACCACCATGCAGATAGTGGGTTTAAAGCAATTTGAACAATTAGTTTCCCATCACACATAAAACTTTTTATGCAGACCAAAATGTGTAAATATGATCTGGTCTGACCAAAGCATTTTTTCTTTTTTCATGTTTGCTGTGTTCACTGTATAACTTTAACACAAGCCAATGTTAAATCTATTAGTAATCCTGGTTTACATACTGTCAGGCGAAGCAGAACTGCTAGCTCTAAATGATTTACAACCTAAATATTTACATGGCAAAAATTTGAAGCACCGAAAAAGCCTGTGAATCATGCAGAAACATGAAAGCTAAAACCTAAACTGAAATATAATTTAATATGATTCAGTATAAACAAGGCAATTTCATTCAATTAATGATCAGCCATTAATTCATTCATTTACTTTTTCAGTATTTTTGGGTTTTTTTGGGAGCAAAAATGTTAAAGAATAGTGTTAAATATAGTGTAACATATTTACATATTTAGACTCTGCTGCTGCATGGAAAGAAATCACATTTTTGTTAAGGTTTTATTCAAAATCTTAGCTATACAGACTGTGCACTTGCAAAAAAAAAAAAAAAAAAAAGGCCATTTTGACAATGTGAGAGACAAAGTTCTGTTCATTTTTATAAAAGAAAAGTATAAGTTGTTCAGCATGATTTGTAATTTCCAACCAGATCAACTGTTACGCTCACATGCAGCAGCATCAGCAGAACCTCTGGGACTGAGCCACTTATAAAACAGAGCAGAAGCAGCGCTGGAAGGATATCTCTGAGGCAGATCAGGAACAAAGTTTGATTTGTATTTCTAAAAACAAATAAAAATAAAATAAAAGGATAAATTATTTTAATAGCAAAAATAATGAAACCATCACTAGTACACATGAAAATGTAGGTGGGGGTGTGTACCTTTGTGTGAAGACACTGTGATAAACATTGAGTGGTACTTAGCACAGCACATCTGATTTCACTCTTTTATATAATATATCTTAATGCAACCTCAGCTTAATCTACATTTGACTAATGACTGTCTAGAAACATCTTGTGGTCATTTCTACATTGTTTAGACATACTTTGAACAAAAAAAATGCTCACTGGCTTCTTTTTGCTTTCTTTCAGAACTATGACATTTTTTCTTGCCACTCATCCATAAAGGTCAGATCTGAGTGCACAACTCCCACCTGAGCTGTAGATCTCTGCAGCTCCTTCAGATCTAACATCGGCTAATTTTCTGCTTCTCCGGTTAATCCTCTAATTGGCCAGATCGTACATTAACATGGATGCCCATGCCTTAATAGGTTTGCAGTTGTGCTTGAGTTAAAAATGCACTTTATTAATTACTATACTTAAGTGATTTCTCATGACATTATGTTTAGCATTTGTGAATATGATCTCATTGAGCTATTTCTATTTGACATGGTTTCATTTATTTTAACTGGGAATTGCCTTTCCTCACTCTGCCTTGTGTGTGCCTCCTGGGCTTCTGTAGCGCTTCTTAGGCTTCCATAGCTCTCTCCCTTTTCTCCTCAAAGTGTTGACCTGCACTGCTAAAGGTGAGTGCTGCCAAGAAATTGTCATGTTTTTTTACAAAAGTAGCCATGTAAGCTATATATATATATATATATATATATATATATATATAAATAATAATAATTATTATTGTTATTATATATATATATATATATATCTATGCTGTTCTGACCATTATAATGAGTGTTCTAGAAGTTTTCATTTCATGTTTTTTGCTGCAGTTCACCATCTAATCTGTAGTCACGTAGCACAGCTTGCTTAAACACAGTTCTGGATTGCATGTTTAGGAGAAGAGTGTAGTAGGAATAGAGACGAGAAGTGGATTCATGTGTTTTAATCTCTTCTGCAGAAAATAAACGCTGGAAACCATTTGAGTGAGCTGTCATCATTGATGCCCTGCATGATCACACATGCACAGGTTGGTTACACTATGCTCTCCATTTTCCGATGATGAATTGAGCGTTGCCCCTTGAGATGTTAATTGTGTTGAATGATGTTTTATAACCTAACTCTGCTTCAACTTTCTTCAGAGTTCTATCCCTGACAACTTTATTCTTCATCTTCATGATGCTGTTTGACTACTAATGGTTGTTTTCAAACCTTTGAGGCCTTCATAGAATAGATGCATTTTTACAGGGATTAAATTAAACTGAGGTGAATTCTGCCAATAATTTGACTTTTTAAGGTTGTTGGTTGTACTGCTGTATGTTCAAAGCCATGTGTTTTGAACATTATGTGCGTCTTTGTGTTGGTCTATGAGACAAAAAACCCAAAACGTAAATGGTGTGAAAAAGTTCAACAACTGAATACCTTCAAGAAACAGAATTTCAAACATCTATTTCTGTAAAACATGAGAGTTACATTTTAAACACGGGGTACAGTGGTGGTCCTGGCCCACGTACCTTGCCGAATGTCTCCCGCCTCTCTCTCAACTCCATTTCCTGTTTGCATTTTGTCAAATTAGTGCCAAAAAAAATCTAAACCATACTTTTCTTTAAAGCTAATTATTGACTAGCAGATCGTTTCCCATGTGTCAGTAAGCAACCTTTTCATCTACATGGTGGCATAAGTCACGCTAACAGCTCATTACAAGACTTTGCATCAGATCCTGTGTTAATCTCCACCCAAAGACACTCTGACAACTCCAGCACAGATGTAGCACGGATTTCCCGGGCAAAAACTCTCCTCATGCCTGTAGCACGTTTCATCAGCTTCAAAACTCTGGAGAAGAGAAGAAGAGCACTTACAAAAACAGGTGGGTGAGCACAGAAAGGGATGATGGGACAGCAATGGGAGCCATCTGCGATTGGAGCATTGCTATCCTCGGTAAACCTTTCTTCTCTCTCAGCCATGTGCAGAGTGTTGATAAGAGACATCATCCCACTGACTCATTAATCAACTGTGAAATGTACAGGTACCTGCCGCCTTCTTATTCCCATGGCCCCAAAACCGCTCCACTACCTGCCTCCTCTGTGTTTCCTTACCCATATGTTTGTAAAGAGAGGAAACAAACTGGAAACCATAAGATTTACTAAGAAAGAGAGCGAGAGAGAGAGAGAGAGGGTAAAACTGCT
Source organism: Fundulus heteroclitus (assembly GCF_011125445.2). Classification (NCBI taxonomy): domain Eukaryota; kingdom Metazoa; phylum Chordata; class Actinopteri; order Cyprinodontiformes; family Fundulidae; genus Fundulus; species Fundulus heteroclitus. The sequence goes on from NC_046372.1 coordinate 31,354,822, forward strand.
CCTCCAGCAGATTTCCTGTTCAAGACTGTTTACACATTCCTAATCATTTCCTCAAGCACACAGCCTTGTTTATTTACATGGTGAGAAAGAGACAACCAAAGGAAAAAGGCAAAGGACAAAAAAGGATTGCCAGCTACTTTGATTCCGCTTTGCGCTCTGAAGATGTGAAGCTCAGTACTTTGCACCACATTTGGACACATGTCCGATGCATTTGTGTCTGAAAAGCTTAAATTACACCAGTGGAGAAAGATAACCATATAATTTTGCGTGAACATCAAACATCAACAGCATGCTGTCACAGTTCACTTTTACCCTCCTACAAAAAAAAGCTTTATTCTGCTTTTTTTTTCTTTCTAGCTGGTCCATTGCTGTTCTCCTGCATTAGCCCTATCACCATCAAAATCCCTGATATATTTTTAAATTATGCAGCATGAAGTGGATGTGTCCTGCATACACATCCTTTCAACGTTGTACATTCCATGAGAGAACTGCTGATATCCTGTGTTTTTTTGACTCCAAATCCACTCATGGGTGGGAGAAGGTGGAGGTATGAAAAGAGGGTGTGTTGGAGTTTATTTTCCTATTCTACATGTCGGAACCTTTAATATAGCTGCCTGTTTTGACTGTCTTCATGAATACCACCTGTATAATCATTCTGCAACAGATTTTTTTTTAATTATTATTTTTTTATTAAAACGTGACCAATAAACTGCCCAAATTGAAATTTGATTTATGGTCAGGAAATATTTTGCAGCAATAGCTGCATAAAATTGAAATAATGATGAAAATAAAATGGAAATAATAAACACACCACTCCAAAGATAAAAATCTTTGGAGTGGTGTTTTTTTTTAAAGCCCCATTTACTCTGATACTTCCACTACCAGTAGCTTAAAAAGAATCCCCCTATGTGTTTTAATCGTTCTAAATGACTGCTACTTGGTTATGCATCCCAAACATTTGAGGAAGAATGACAAGAAAGCCATTGTTCAAAGAAAACCATCAAAAGTCTGGTTCAACGTTTTCCACAAGCCATGTTTTTTTTTGGGCAAAATATCCCCACAGTGAAACCTGGTTGTTCATCATCCTGCAGGGATGTTATTCCTAAGCAGAGACAAATAAACTGGCCAGAGTGACAGCTAAATAAAATAGATCGCCCCTGGAAGAAAATCTAATGGAGGCTGCAAAAGACTGGCGAATGGGGTGAAAGTTTGCTTTTTGGGGGAACAATGACTGTAGTCACGAAACTGAAGGTCTTTAGAGCTATGTTAAAATGGCTCAAAGTCCAGACCGAAATCCTTTTGAGAATCTGTGATAAAACTTACAAACCTGTGTTCATCGATATGCTACATCAATTCTGACAAAGGTTTATAGCAAAGAAAACTAAGCAAAAATCTCTTTGTGTGCACATCTGACAGCGACATATCCCAAAAGACTTGCAGCTGTAATAGCAGTGAACGGTGGTTCTACAAATTATTGATAGGATAATATTGATATTTGCAAGTAATGCCTTTAAGATTTTTATTTTGTTTAAAAATAGTGAAAGCAATCTACTCATTTCCTTTCCTTGGAGTTCAATGATAGCTTGTATTGGTATAACGCTATTAAAAACACTAAAGTTTGTGCATATCACATGTTCAGCGTGTGAGTTTAATCCTCAAAAGAACCGTTACCCAGAAACATCGTAGTTATGACCCAAATACAAATACTGGAGTTTGTTTACAACTTGGCTTCCCGTAATGATCTGGCTGTGCACTCTGCTAAGCACTAAATTATTCAGGCCCAATCTAACGTATATAGAGATGTAAGTGAGTGCAGGTATAAGAGGGCTATGGTGTCAAACCAACACATCTTCTTGTAGTGAGATCAAGCATATTTTGTAAATTAATATGAAGATGCAAATGAAAGTAATAAGGTTGCATTGCTGTAAAATGGCTCTACGTCTGTTGGATAAAACAAACAACCAAAACTGAGCACTGGGATTTGTCTGTCCTGGGGTCTGGACTGCGTTATTGCATTATGGACAACCAAGGCTGTTCCTGCTGGTGAACTGGTAGCTCTGCTTCACCTTTGATAGATTGTTGCCTCTGATATGTTATTATCGCAACATAAGAAACTCTTGGCTTACTTTTTTATTCTTCTAAGTATAGAATCTCAGACTGTTAGCTTGACATTTACATTTGATGTTTGGATATTTGTTTAAACTGAAATAGTTTTTCTGTTTTTTTTTTCTTCTTTTCTTTTTAATGGCCAGACCCACTTTCTGTTTTCACTTAGCCAAATGCTGAATCTGTATTCCCTGTCTTGGGAAATAAAGGAGAACAGCTTGTGCTGTAAACTTTACGGGGTATATTATAATTTAAAAAGGACTGCAGCATTGCCAGGAACAGATAAAAGGAGAGACGCTTGATAGGTGTGTGGGATGTGGACTTACTTTCATGTTAATACTGTCAGTGCAGTGACAACTGTAACAAAACACTGATGTGTTCTTTGATATTTTCTCAACTGAGGTAGGCAGACATACAGATTGAAGTTAAAATGGGTGGACAAGGCCTATATGGGAACAAGTTGTACTTTTTACTTGGTCTTGTTCTGATAAAAAAAAAAATGGAATTGATAATCAAATGAGCCAAAACATAAAACATAATGTTACTATTCAATGCTTGTAAAGAAGCATCAAACTGTATTTTTTTAAGTAAGTTTTTTTTTACATTTTCAAGCATTTAAAGGTTTACCATACGTATACTCTCCGAAGCCTAGAGCAGTCACCTCCTTCAGAAATTACTGTAATTTCCTCCAGAACCCACCATATTGTGGATCATCCACACTCTGTAATAAAACATTTTGTAGAGTTTAATTTTACATTCCTGATCCACAAAAGACAGTAAACACTTTTTTTTTTCTAAATCAGCTGGTAACTCGAGTCCACACAGGTTTCATGGTATACACTCGCACGACTCAGCTCTGCGCTTAATCTCTTGCCCTAAGACATAAATATTTCTACAAAAAATAATTGCTGTGAGAAACAAACATAAACGTCCATTCCCTTTGGTGGAAAAATGGTTGTAGAAGTAAACATTTAAAAATACATCTGTCGTCGACAAACCCAACTGTGAAAGTAAGTCACTGTTGGCCTGGAAAGAAGGTGAAATTGTGTAAAACATCACTTCTTGTTTATCATGGCTGTGGTTTTCTAAATGGATCTTGAAACTGTATCCATTCTGCCTTTTTCCCCCCCTTTTCTTTTACAAATGAAGGCGTTTTTGTTCGGCTAACTCTTGAGTTCCTTGCTGTCGGGGCAGAAGACAGCAGCTCTATTTGTTTGGACCAGTGAGCAGATGAAACAAGCCATGCCATGTGGGACAAAGTATAGTCATCAAGGGAACCCATTTAAAGGATAGGATGACATCTTGACAAGTCGGTCTTAATAAGAACCATTGTGCAGTGAGATCCCACCAATAGAAAAACAGTAGTATGTTTGTGTGTATAGAGCATATAGTTTTACCTTCTACCATGCGTTACAGATATGTGGTCAGAACTACATTCTGCATGGTTGCTGAAGATGGTGGATTCACTAACTCTGTCCACACTGATGACAGCTGATCCAAACAGCTTCTGTTGTATAAATGTGGATATGCTATAAAATGTGGATTAAATATAGGGTCACATTGTAGAGTATGCCAAAGAACTTTTTTGAATACAAAGACAGTTGGGTAACTTATTAAACCCAATCCCGGGTTTTATGCAGTTTGGACAGAATTTGGAAAGTTATACCCAAATATTGGGTCAAAATCTTTGAAGGAGCCTCCACATCCTTCAAAAATCATCATTTTACAAATACTACAATCTTATCAGACTTGAAGCAAGCTGGCGAACCATAATCAAATTATTTTCATCTTGTTCAGCCTCTATTTCTGACCCTGTATTTCGTATGACATTTCATTCAAGCTTCAAGAGAGAGTGAAACTTTAATCAGATTACAGGGAATTTAAATACAGTTCAACAAAGTTGTTCTGTTGTATCATTTTGAGCTTTAAACCTCTGTCGCTGATGGAACATGCTGGATTCACAATATTGGCTGCTACAATACATTTTTGAGTTAAGTGTCTACATTTTCTTAGGAATACATAAGGAGACTACTTATTGTAGAGGTTATATTACCCACCAAAGATAGTTCAAACTGTGAACTCCATAATCATCTTGCCTTTTTTTAAATTAGAAAAATAATTTTCACTGACTGCTCTCTCAGTAATGGGGCTTGACATTAGGAAGGAAATAAAATATAAACATGGTGTTTTTGTTTCCTATCCTCACTGTCAGACACAAACCGTGAATGTCCAAAAAGTAAACTTTTCAGGAAATTGTATAAGCAGCTTTCTTCTAAATGTAAATTAACACTGTTTGGTCAAAGTCACATGCTCTTGTTGTGACAGGAAACTGGGCAGGCAGAACTCAAATGACAACTTAGACAGTTTCCAAGAGTCTGTGGTTTAATGACAGTCCAAAGGTCGCTACACAGAGAACCAGTCAAGAGGGCAGAGGTATCCAAAGAACACTGGGCTGAAGCAGAGACGAAGCACAAAATAGGGCCAAAGTCACCAGAGGCTAGAAAGCCTGGGAAAAAGGACTGGGACAGTTGCAGGAAGAAACAAAGACGAACTGGCAGGGAAGGCAGGGAACAGACTGATTAAATACACACTGGAGGAGATGATTGAGATCAGGTAGCAGAGGAGGGGCAAATCAAAGATACCACGTCATACTTGTTGGTACTTTTCAATAGATATCTACCAATACTTAGATAAGGGAACTCACAAACTTAATTTTTTTTTTCAAGAAAAAGAATGACTAAAAATAGAGAAACGTCTTTTACCGGAAAGTGATATTTTGAAAGCTACAATCAACATCACTAGCTCAATGCTTTATAAAAAAGTTTTGTAGCTTTCTCTCTTTTTTTGAAGCAAAATTTTACTGTTTATTGAAAGACAAGTGGAAAAAAATATTTGCGGTGTATTTTTCTGGTTGTTCTTGTAATACTTTTTTCTGCCACCAGAGGCACTGGAGTGAAACTCCAGGGGTCTGTTCTTCGTACGTCGCTAACTCAGTTAGCTGAATTTGATTGTTGACGATCTGGCATGATCTTGGATTGTTTGGTTCTTCGAAACTCGAGAGCAGGCTTATTTCATGTAAACAGGATTAGATTGCAGCTTTACAAGCTACATAACTATGAACATTATAAATATTATTATTATTATCCATCCATTTTCTAACCCGCTTAATCCCTCATGGGGTCACGGGGGTTGCTGGTGCCTATCTCCAGCAATCACTGGGCGGACAGGTTGCCGGTCTGGCAACACAGAGACCGACAGGACAAACAGCCATTCACACTTAAGGACAATTTGGAGAAGCCAATTAACCTAACAGTCATGTTTTTGGACTGTGGGAGAGGACCCACGCATGCACAGGGAGAACATGCAAACTCCATGCAGAAAGACCCAGGGTTGGACTCGAACCAGGCCCTTCTTGCTGCAAGGCAACAGCGCTACCCACTGTGCCACTGTGCCTATTATTATTACTATTATTATTATTTAATTGTAATAATAAAATAAAAATCACAAAACCTGAAAGGTCAACAGTTTTATGATACATCAAGCTTAGGGACTGGCTAATATACAGCAGGTCATAAAAGGCCACGTTTTGGCTGCAGTGCTTGCTGTTCTCTTATGAAGAAAAGATCAACCAGTGCACTAAATTCCACGGATGGGTTGGAAATATCCAATATAAAATACAGAGATTTCCAGGGCATGAAGCATACAGTTAAGTTGACTTTTTTTGTCTTTGGTGTGTGTGTGTGTGTGTGTGTGTGTGTGTGTGGTGGCGGTAGGTGTAGAAGGGGGGCCCAAAAAGACTGCGTTGTCCCGGGCCCTAGCAAAGCTGTCAGTTGGCCTGATTGTTGTTGTTGGTATTATTAATTTTGCTTCTCATCTTTGGAATGCATTGCAAAAATATCTTTAATCTTCACACACTAACCTCTCTCATTACTCTCAAAGTTTTTTCAAAATTCTCTGGAAGAAAGGTCTAATTGATTTATGTAGACATTTAATGGTAACAGATTGTGTTGGATTTAATTAGTGAAAATGTAGTGATATTTAAAGGAACAATAAGCATAATTTCACCACTAGGTGCACTGTTGAGCAGTGCCTGTAGACCAAAACAAGACGTGTGTCAAGCCATGCCTCTCTCTACCTTAAAAATCTAAGCACCAGACCAGTTATCCGACTCAATTTTTACACGAGGATCAGGGTGGGCAGCTCACAAGTCTGCACTGAACAATGCTAACTGTGGTAGCTGGGCTACCAGACTACTCGCCTCACGTAACAGTAACGCCCAGCCCATTGCTGGTCAAACTCTATAACGATTACCTCACATGCCACAATTGTAGCAATACAATGAGTGGAATCAATATAGCAACACAAGTCTAACAAGACTGTAAAACCAACAAAAATAAACATTTGACTTCATGCTGTTACTCACCTGTTCTGGGGAAAGAAGCTAGCTCAAACTGTAGCTGCTTCTGCACTCGAAGGTCTTTCCACTTTGGACACGCGAGGCCAATCTTAATCCTCATTTTGTCTTTTTCCTTATCTGACAACTTCTTGACCAAAGACCATTGTTTTTTTTTGTAATAATGGGCCCTGATAGTCTTCAGGTGAAAGCGGCAGTGGCCTTTTTTAGGGAAGGAGTGGCTAAGCCCTGAGTGGCAGCTACTCACATGGATGTACATGCAACTACAGCCGGCCCCGCAACAGTATAGGGAACAACAGAGAGAGATGGTGTGTGACTATTTTTTAGTTCTGTCTATCCTACATGATGAAATTTTGCTTATTTCTCCATTAATGTCTGCCTACTTTCTATTTCAGAGTGACTTCTGTTACTGCTTTGTTTGTGTCTTTTTGTTCTTTTAACTTTTTAATGATGATTTTACTTGATACTGTTTTAGTTCATCACTTCTTCAACGTCTTTCATTTTGATGTAATTCCTATTTGTAGGAATTTGTGCTAATTTTATCTCCTAGCTCCTGTTTTTTGACCTTTAATGGGGTCAACAGTAAGAACTCTGTTGAGGGGAGAAAAGGAGCTTCAGACCACCGTGCTGATTTCAGACACCCTTAAAGTCATACATCATTATGTGATTAGGCTTCTTTTCTCTGTCCTCTATTAATTTTTTTCTCCCTGTTCTTCCATTTTCTTCCTTTTTTTTTACTTATGCAGCAGTAACTATGTTTACATGCGCAAAATTTCACAATCGGATTAAAATGTATTCTGATTAAATAATCGGATTATACCATGTATATGGGCACACAATCAATTAATCTGATCATAAAGTGCGTGCATATGCACCTGGCTTTATTCTGAATGGAACCACTCTGACATGTGCAGTTATCAAATTCTCCTAAAGAAAAACATGGAAGAAGAAGTACTTCTGTCTTTGCTAAACTACAACAATAATAAACAAAGCAGTATTATACGAGTTTGTTTTCTGAGCGCTCAGGCTAAACTTGCACGATGTTCTAATTGCGGTTGAAATGTTAATGAGTAAGCAACCATTTTGAGCTCTTATTTTTTTGAACAGAAAGGTTGGGTCAGGAGCCCTGGCTGTTTTTCTTCCCGATGTATTTATGGCACTCACCAACGCGGAAATACGTCATGTTTACGCCGGGCACATACACGCACTCGGGTCAGTTTTCCACATCATGAATAACTTGAACCTGACAAGTAGTTATTTGCATGTTGATTGGATTATCAATTGGATTATCAATTGGCATAAACCACCCCTCTTGATTTTGCTTGGGACTAAATGTGGATCAATCCCAGGTTTCTGTCTGTGTGACTTTATTTGCAGGAGCTAGAACAATTTTGATTTTCATGACAAGAAGTCTAACTTTGAAGTCTGGCCCTGCTACTTAGACATGAAAAGTTAGGATTGTGGTAACTTTAGATCCCCTATGCGGTATGGGCGAACTCAACAAACTTCAGGCAAATCAATCAAAACATCTAGGAGGATTTTGATTTAGCTGGAAACAGCCAAAACAAGATCAATATTGCAAATTTAATCCAAGATGGCTAACTTCCTGTTTTTAGTAATGTAGTGTATGGGTGCCTACACTACATTAAGTTCTGTCTCAGTCTCATTAAGTTTTGTAAGTGTGCAAAACTTCATACCGCTACAAAAAACATTGAAGTAAATGTTTTGAATATTGCAAGAAGGTGCCGTGGAGTTATTTTAGTAGTGACTTTTGCAAAACCAATAATATGCTTACATTTCAGGCACTGATTTGTGTACAAAATGATGAGTTTTTATGTTTAGGCCTCCAAAAAGTCAATTTATGTGATGGAAAAATTCAAATTAGAACAAGCCACCACTGCACTTTCGCTGTTCAGGCCTAATTATAATAATATAATGTTTTTCTTAATATAATGGACACTTTATCTGAAATAAAGGTTGATAATAAATCAGAAATCAACCTAGGACTTTATCCGTCCATATTTGAATTAGAACCTGTTTAACAAAACCCAATTTGTTTTCTTTGCTAACCCAGCTGCTTTTAGAGTGTGAAATATACAACACAATCTTTTGACAAATGGAAGGACTCTGTGCATTAACAATGTTTAAATGCTCACTATAAGGACTCACACACACTCAGTAAACATGATAAGCACACAAGGACTTATGGCTTTTAAAGACTGAGTTCATTTAATCTCATCGCTTTACATATTCATGATTAAACTTTAATAGACAAATATAAATGTAGATAATGAAGGCCTTCCATCAGTACCAATACTGAGCAATCTTAGCATACAATAATGTCCTTTTCAAAATACTAGATATCATCAAGTTACATGACAGAAAATGCTGTTTATATACATAGAGGCAGGATTATACACATTTGCAGGTGGACGTATGGCGAACACCCACAGTCAACAACATTACCTTAAATGAGCACAGAACCATTAACTTTTAACATTGTCAGCTTTACTTCTTTTTGCCCTCAGCTTGAGGATTATACTGCGGCACCCAAATGAAAGCTCTGTATGGTAGATTGATTATGGTCACAGATTATACCAACACATAGAACACTAAGAAGGCTTTACAGTCTGTAAGGTTTACACTAGAGCTGAAAAGACAGAATGTAACCATCCCACATCCACACCTATACATTTGTGTTCTGGTCTTTCGTTTGACGATAAGTCCCAATTCAAGGCAAAAAAGACAAATATTTTTGTATCCTTTGTTACATACACCTCATGGTCCTCTTTTTTCGCTCTGCAAAAATTCATCTTCTTTCGGTCCTTTCTTCTTGACATCTTCATTTGTTTTTTCCTCCCTCTTTAAGTGAGAGAGTGAAGAAGTCTAAGCAACAGCTCCAGTTTCAGGGAGTCAGCGAGTAGCAGTCAGTGAGAGGTCTTCCCTTTGCTGGCCTTTTGTACCAAAGGTCCTTTAGAAAGCCTTTGCACTGACAATGTGTCACATGAACTTCACACTCTCAGTTGTACATTTGAAATAATTTCCGCCTTTCCTGTTCGCTTTTACAAATTTCATTCAGGTTCCACTGTCACCAGAGATTTGGCCTTCCTATTAAGAGTCTCAAAATGACACCTCCTGCTTTTGGGATCAGCTTGTGGATTCATGACCTCTTTTTTTCCTCCTCCTGGCGGTTCTACAAGACAAGCTGAGCCAGAATCAGAGCCAAAGCTGGGCTAGGAAGCAGAGCCAAGATGTTGGCACACAGACAGGTATAACGATCCTCTCCCAGGGCCAGGCCACCGTTCCTTCCACTAATCTGTGTAGATAGGAAGACACAGAGAGGAGGAGAGATGTGAAAAGGTTAGACATGACTCAGACATGTGTTCTCTTTAATTCCTGTTTTGGCAATTGATAAGGGAAAGGAGAAGATAGGATGGAGTAGAAAAAAGAAACAAGTGATTCAGACTGAGAAGTTATATCTATTCATGGTTGATCATATCTCACATGGACATAATTTGTTTAATTAACTAAATTATTTTTTAACATGAAATTCAATGCTTTACAAACATTTTTACTCTCACATAGATTTCTACTATTTTTGCTTTTTGGCAACATTTAAACATTTAAGATCATAAAACAGATGTTATTGTCAGTCTAAATGAACCTGAATAAAAGCAAAATGCTGTTTTCAAATGTTGATTCTATTCATTAAGGGGAAATAGCTTTCTAAACTAACATGGCCCAAAGTGAAAATATATTTGCCCCACATATAAAATTGAGATTAAATGGTGATTACCCAGATCTTTTGGTTCAACATCACATGCCACACCCAGGCCAGTTTACTTCTTGTAAAATCAAGAAATAAATTCAACAGAAAATGCCTGACGACATAGAGTATAAGATTAAAAAAGAAATACTTCATGATCTCATATAAAGAAATTCTACAACAAATAAACAAATCAATTAACATTTATCATTCTGGGAAAGGCAAGATAAAGGTTTCTAAGGCTTAGGAACAGCAGGGAAGCACAGTGAGAGCAATTATCTACCAATGGAGAAAACATGGAACAGTGACCTTCCCCTCAGTGCCTAGTCTACCAAAACAGCTACCTCGAAGAACAGAGAAACGTTGTTTGTTCTCCCAGGGGTGCGAGAGCAAATTTAGTTATTGCAGCTTGCTTTTGACAGAGGTTTTTTTTCCTTGTAGGGTGTCAGGCAACTATTATATACAAATGTTGCAATAGGTGGGAACTAGAAGACTTTCTAAGAATTTTGCATGTGTATTCTCATGACGTATAGAATATTCTGGCTAAAAAATCTTTGTTCCTTTGTATGCTACCTTGCGTTAAGAAGACTAATTTATCTGTGCTTGCTGGGTATGTATTGGCCATAAGGCCATACAAGAACATAGAACAAGATGTAAAACACTGCAGGATTCATTTGCCTCAGTTAAGGTGGAGGAGTTCAAGTCTTAACAATGAGAGGCAAACAAAGAAAAGAAAAATAAGAAAAATTAACACCTTTTGGTCATCATTGCTGACCAAAAGAACACAAGGGGCTTTCTAACATTTGCTTAAAGATTCTGCTTGATCCACAAAAATATTCAGTTTACTGCCAACAAAAAAGTGGACTTTTTGGAACGTATATTTACAATTACATCTAGCTTTAAACTAACACCACATTTTAGAAAATGACCATACTAGGCGGCAGTGTGATGGTCAAGGGTTGCTTTGCTGTTTCTGGAGCTGGACAAGTCATTAGCCATGTTTCCATCCAATTGTCATGAGGATTTTAAGTGAACTTTCAAAATGTTGCAGGGGAAAAAAAGAAAGAACAAAAGAAAATGTGAGTTATGCCTGTTTCCATTTACTGGCTTGGAACAAAGTAACCAGGCTATGCAAAGCGTAAATTTGTCAGAAGTTGTCGTCACGCATGGCTGTTAACCAAGAAACTACAGGTTGCAAACTAGCATGAGCCACACTTCTGAGAAAAAGGAAGAAAAGTTTTCAGGAATGTTACATGCAGTCCAGAGAAGAAGAGAAAGAAATGCCATTTGATATGTGTTATGGGAATATCCAGGAAGATGCCGCTGGTGGAAACAGCTGATCATGTGAGGTAAATGTTCGCTATGTGAGAAATTTTTTGGCAAATGTGTGTTACAGGAGCTGGAGCGGGGGTAAGGAGAGGTGTGGCTTGTCATAAATCAAGCCCTACCTGGTGATAAAATGTCACTTATTGCTCCTTTAAGGAATTTGGATGGCTGTCAAATTCCAGTTTTAAATCATATTTAAGTGCTGTGGCAATACCTTGAACAGGATGTTGACAGCTGAAAATCATCCAATGTGGATGACTAAAAATTATTCAGCAAATAAGGGCCAAATCTCATCCACAGTGGCGTAGAAGACTCATTTCCTGTTATCAAAAAAAAGCTTGATTGCAGTTGTAGCCGCCAAGGATGGGACGGCCAGTTATTATATTTACGGGTAAGTCACTTTTTCATAAAAATTAAATGTTGGTTTGGACAGCTTTGTTCCCTGATGAATGAAAAGAAAACTTCACTCTTTGTCAGATAAAAAGCAATTCATTGAAAATCTGAAACATTTGGGTGTGACAAATAAAAATCAAAAACAGAAGAAGAGGGCAAAAAACTTTTACACAGCACTGAATATCTCAAGCCTCTGCAGCTTAGCATGATCCTTTCGTTTTTAAACAAATTGGCAACAAAGGAAAGCGCCTTGTGTGCATTTTGATTTTCCAGTTCTTTTAGCTTGTGCCAGGAAGTCTCCAAACAGTGTTTAAAGCTTTCATCACTGACTTTATTTACAAGCAAAACACGCTGCGATGCCAAACTTACATTACAGGAGCCAGCAACAGCTCAAGAATTTTCTTTTCAATATTTCATAAGGTTTACTTTACAGGATGTAGTGACTGGGAAAAAAAAAAAAAAACACTCAACACCATTTTATTTGACGCAGAGCAATCAAAGCACTTTCCGCTTATGTGCATGAGAATATTGTTGTTGTTTTTTGTTCTGGGTAGAAACTAGGAAGGTATTTTATAACATTGTTAACGTTAATGCAGAGAAAACTCAGAATGAGTTGAGATATTAAATTCTTCGGCCTCTGGAGTTTCTCTGTAATATCCACACAGCAGTGGGCTCCATTACGTGCTTTTCCATGAAGCTGTTAGCATTTTGAATATGTTTTCCTCCCATTTTCAGGGATTCTTGTAATATCAAACATTACCATGTGTCTTCAAGTTAAAGAAGTCCTGGTCAATTTGTTGAGGCACCATTTTCAGTCCAACAGAGCGTTACAGCAACACATCATAAGGAATGTGAAACATTTACTCCTTCTCCTCCTCCTCCTCCTCTGCAACCCTTGCAAAGATTACACTGGTCCATTTCTCGGTACACAGAAAGGAAAGAAAGAGGAAAAGGCTTTTATCCAGATGTTATCAACCCTCGGATCCTCTTACAATACAACAAGATAACTCCTAAATGAGAGAATAAATAATGATCCAAAAAAAATCCAATAACTGAATTATCATAATAAATTCATTTTCAGTAAAGGAGGAAATGGAGGTATTCAAAAAAGATACTCTTGTGTCAGTATTTGGGCTTGTGCATATAGGTGTATGTTAGTGAATAAGATAATTTAATTCAGTTGAAACGGAAAGGCCATATGTCCATATAGTCATATACAGGTCTCTCTTGAACATTAGTCCTTGGATCTCAATGGGAATACCTCTATAAATAAAGGTAAAAATATATATATATATATAATTTATGTAAATTCATTTCAAAGAACTATACATCCCAAGCATTTATTTTACATAGTTTTGATGATTATGGCTTACAGTTAATGACTTCATAAAATTAATTTTCTCGGAAAATTAACATTATCAGATTTGAGCAGTTGCACATAAAAAATTATAATTCAAAAAATATCTGCCTATTGAAAAGGATGCTGTACAGTAAATGCTCTCTTTAGTTGGTCAGGAATCCTTTTACATGACTGCATTGTGATCTGGAGGGGATCATTCATTGGCACTGCTGATGTGTTAAGAAAGTTGCTTTAATAGTGGCCTTCAGCTGATCTGTGTGTTTGGCTCTGATGTCTGTAATCTTTCTCTTGACAGTACTCCATAGAATCTGTGTTGGGTTTGGGTCTGGCCCGTTTGACAGCTAATCAAGCACAGGGATACCATGGTCATTAAACCAGGAATTGGTACTTTTTGCATTGTTAATAAACGTCAAGACCTGCTGGAAATTATTATCTCCATTAAGGTTGTCAGGAGATGGAAACATGAAGTTCTCTAAAAGTTTGGATGTTGGACTTTATAAAACACAGTGATCAACACCTTTTGATGTCTTGGATCCTTAAATCATTACGGCACGTATAAACGTCCCTCCAGCAACTCGGATCCGGTACCTCTCTGTGTTTCCTCCGGATTGTGAGAAATTGATTTCCAAATGAAATGCAAAATTTACTTTCATCTGAAAGGACTTTTGAACTGGGCAACAGTCTGTCATGGACTGGTATAGGAATGCCCTAACATAAGGAGCTGGACAGCTATAGCCCATGTCCTGGTTATACCTGGTCATAGGGCGACAGTGGCACAGGAGCTAGGGGTCTGTCCTGTAATCGGTGGGCTGCTGGTTCAAACGCCCACACTGGCTGTCTTAGTTGTTGTGTCCTTGGGCAAGACATTTCACCCGCTTTGCGTGCTGGTGGTCAGAGGGCCCTGTGGCATCAATTGTATGGAAGACCCGCTTCTGCCAGTCTGCTCCAGGGCTGTCCTGGACATTTACATTTTCCATCTGTGCGTAAATGGTAAATTAACCATTTACATCTGTGTATGCTGACTTCTAAAGCTTTTGCTCCAGCTACAGTCATCTCAACTGGTGAATCTCCACCAAAATCTTGACAAAGATCCTCTCTTACATATGGTTATCCCTATTGTTTGTGCATGTGTTTACACCACACCTTGTCCTCCCACTTAACTTTGCATTATTTCTTGGATACAGTGCACTCTGAACAGCCAGATTCTTTAGCAATGACCACTTTTAGCTTACCCCTCCGTGGATGGTGTCGATGGCTGTCTCCCAGACAACTTTCAAGTCAACAGTCTTCCCTGTGATTATAAAGGTGATGACCAGAACATCCTCAAAAGTAAAATTCTAAATTTCTATGGAACCTTAATTTTTTGGTTTTCAATACCCTCTTCTGTCATTCCACTTCTGTGTTATCGAACTGCATCGATCACAGACGATGCACACAGTGGTGTCTTCAGCATTTTCAGGTTTTTCACTGCCACTGTAGGAAATCTCGCAGTGGCCTCTGGGTCTTCTTCTGTGTGCTCACAAATGCTGGAGAAAACTAGGAAGGGTGGAGAGCTGCTTCATCCCTTCAGTGAGTTTTTTTTAACACTTTCCCCTGGTGTCTGGTTCTTAGCCGCTAGCATTGACACCTGTTCCTGGGTATATTCTAGCGATTCCCTTACGGCCTGGAGTTCCTTGTGCAGAATTTTTTTTTTTTACCAGGGTTGGTCTCGCAACAAGGCTGGTAAGCTTTTGGTCATTGCAGTTTATTGTCCCCCCTGGGAAAAAATTATTTTGCAGCTAGGCCTTCTTGTACAAGCTTACATATGTACATCACAACATAGATTTGCAACATCATAAATACAAACTGGTAAGAATGAATAAAGATTCTATTAAAATAAATCTAAAAAAGGAAAATCAAAAAATTACTCAAGCTTGGAGACCTGATTGGTGTAGGTACAAATGACTTCTCCCGTCTGTTGTTTTTTATCCTAGGAAGCCCAAACCTTTGCCCAGAGGGAAGAAGCTGGAACTCCACATTGAGAGGGTGGTCAGGAAACAGTAAAATCAACTTGGCTTTCTGAGTGATACGACAAATACAAATTTCATTCAGAAAAGATTGGGCAACACCGATTGTGTTATTTGCTGCCTAAACTATTTTGTTTAGACTACATTCACTTTGATGTTGGACTGGCCACCAGTTTTTTCTGGTTTTCCCATTATGACTCTAGTAGATTGTCAATGATTTCCTTGTCCAGGTTGTTGTTGATGAGGGAAAAAAAACACAGTGGTTAATATTTTAAGTTGCATTCGATATTTGGCTGGTTTTATTGACTTGTTTTTACCTTAACTGGAGAGCTAAGATTTTTACCTTACACACCACTCAGGTGAAAACTCAGCACATTGCACTCCTGTGAGAATCCATTCTCTTCACTACTGAAAATTTTTTATTTTTCTGTGATGTTCTAACTTATTGAAATGGACTTGTATTCATCTCTAGAGATATGCACATGAAAATAAGTAAAAATGTTTATTTAACACTCCTTCATCCACCTTATTAATATTTCATATATAAATGACTTAAAGCCAAACCCTATTATAAAGGGTTACCAAAGAGGAATGTATGCAGGGACAGCACTGGGTAACTTGACAATGCACCAAACACATCCTCAACTAAAAGCCAATTAATTAGCAGGGGCAGTGATGTGTGGCAGCAGCCTGTTGACATGAGTCCAGATCTCTGTCTGCAGCCAATATTCACACATCCATTCAGAGGCTCGGGAGAAGGGTAACACACACACACACACACCCACACACACACACACACACACACACACACTAACAGATTAACGGGTGACTGAACACGAGCAGGAGATGCATGCAAACACTGTGACAACACAAAGCCAGCTTCATTCGTTCATATTTCAACTACCACAGAAAGATAGGGGGTTTAAAACATTCACAAGTGCATGAAAAAAACTGCTCAGGTTGTATATGATTTTTCATTGAACCAGCTCCTCCTGTTGAGATCAATTTTTATTGTCAATCAGTTCATTTTCAAGTTTACAGTAAACAGGGCTCCATCTCCCAAGGCAAGTTATTGGGTAATTGAGTTATGTAGCATCTGTCCACGCTCTGTTCAATTCGGCTGAGCTGTAAATAAACAGAGGTTACATGGGAAAACAGACAGCTGCAGCTTCTCACTGATTCTGAGAGCATAAATTATGTAAAAAAAAATGTATTCAAAGCCATTAGGTTTCTGAGATTTTATCTGATTTATGAAGAAATTACAGATCATAGTT
Organism: Fundulus heteroclitus; assembly: GCF_011125445.2. Taxonomy (NCBI): domain Eukaryota; kingdom Metazoa; phylum Chordata; class Actinopteri; order Cyprinodontiformes; family Fundulidae; genus Fundulus; species Fundulus heteroclitus. The sequence continues at coordinate 31,371,467 of NC_046372.1, forward strand.
TCTTAAATATTATATAAATACAACAAGATTTTTTTTTCTTTGGGGGTACCCAACTTTCCTTAAACTCCATTGAGTTTCAATGTAAAACATCTATTCAATTTAGTTTATTCAGTTCAGTTTATTTACACCATCAATTTATCATAACACCAGCTTGTGGCACTTTACAAGACAAACAATAAATACCCCATTATATATAAAATGGCCTAAATTCTATTCAAATTAGGCCGATTAATTCCCATGCAACACAATATTGTAGTCAGCTTCAGGTATTAGAATTCATTCTTAGTTATATCCAAAGGTGGAAATTAGTGCCTGCTATTGGCCAGACCAAATGTATGTTTATGAAGTAGCAGGTATATTTGATCAACTCAGCAGACAAAGTTTCAGATTTACCGTTTAAACAAGGGAACAGAGTTCAACTTCTTATTTAGCTGACTGTTCCTGCAAACTCCTCTTTGTGCAAAGACGGCCAGCAGAGACAATCTTTTGGTGCCATTTTGGAAATAAATGATAAAGCTTAGCATGTTCTGCAAATAAATGTTGTCATCATTATTAATATTGCATAACAATAGTGATGAAATGTGGACATTTTGCTTTCATATCCTTGTACTGGACTCTCCTTAGACTGTTAGGTACATAACAAACACATGTGGTAATATTTACTTATAGTACCAAATTACTTTTAACTGGAAGGAAACTGTACAAAAGCATTTAATCAAGTATATTAATCTCATTCGATATATTTCTATGGATTTTTGAGCTTTTATTCATTAACCAAAGGATTATATAAACCTTTTGCATAAAACAAGGCATTGATATTTGTAAAATTAGGAATTCCGTAAAGTAAAATAAATTGACAAGAATCTAATGTCCACATGTATATTATGGTACATTGGGCCAATTCTGTTTTCTATGTGCTTCCAATAGGTAAAACTATCAGACAGCATGGGATACATTTCCACTGTTATGCTGATGATACTGAGCTCTGTTTATCCATCCTGAAGAATCCAATGTATTAAATAGATTACAGGCAGGATATTCTGCTCGGGATATGTCATATAAATCTCATATTAAACAAATTTCTAGGATTTCCTTCTTTCATCTCTGGAATATTACTAAAATTAGAAATATCCTGTCCAGGAGTAATGCTTAAAACTAGTTTATACATTTGGTACTTTGAGACGGGACTATTGTAATTCTTTATTGTCAGGAAGTCCAAAATATGCCGGCAAAAGCCCCTATCCCTCACTCTGCTACGTTCTACAACTCTGCTAATATCCAATTTCCATTATTTGATGTTATTTCAACTTTTAGCTTTATGTTCTCTCTTTGTTTGTTTTTTTCATAGTCGCTATATCTGACCTGGCGTTCTGTTTTGCCATGACACCGTCGTGGAGGGGATCATTGGCTGCACTACTGCTGTCACCAACTTCATTTTCTCTTTCTCTACATAATTCAATTCAATTCCACTTTATTTATAAAGCGCCAATTCATGATACATGTCATCTCAAGTCACTTTACAAAGTTAAATTCAATCAAATTATACAGATTGGTCAAAAAGTTTCCTATCTGAGGAAACCCAAGAGATTGCACCAAGTCTTGACAAGCAGCATTCACTCCTCATGAAAGAGCGTAGAGCCACAGGGACAGTCGTCTGCATTGTCGATGGCTTTGCAGCAATCCCTCACACTGAGCAAGCATGAGGCGACTGTGGAGAAGAAAACTCCCCTTTAACAGGGAGGAAAATCTCCAGCAGAACCAAAGAGCCACATACTTTTTCATCCTTTAGACTTGAGAACTGGCTCAGAGCTTATCTGCTTAACTGTGTTTCTTTCCTTGACGAAGCTACTAAAGGAACTCCTACTGCCATTACATTTTTACTTTGCTCTCACATAGAAAGTGCTATGAGATCAGTGCTTCCATGCTCTTTTTCTGTGTATGATCTGTCTTCTCATCGTGGCAGATGGCCATTCACACTGAGCCTTGTTTGGTTAGAGGTGTCTTCTCATTAAAGGGGAGTTTTCCTCTTCGCTGTTGCTACATGAAGCTCGGTTTGAGGGATTGCTGCAAAGTCAATAACACAATGTAAGCAAGTTGCTCCATGCTCATCCAGCGAGAGTAAAGGCTGCTAGTCAACTACTTGATACAATCTGTTGTGTTTCCTTGGATCGAGAATTTTTTGACTAATTTGTCATTATGATTCAGTTGAAATAACTTTGCAAAATGCCCTGAGATGATGTGTTGTGAATTGGTGCTATATAAAGAAATGGAATTAAAAACTGAATTATGTTCTTACATTTCCTTTACTGTATGTTTCTTTTTATTCTTAAGAGTAGGAGATGACAAATTTCTCAGTGAGCAAACTTTTTTTTTTTGTTACCAACAGAAGATTTACACAAAAAGTATGTTAGGATATTACCTTGAAAGATTTTTGAGTTTGTGGCAGTTTTTTGCAAGCTACTGTGGCTTGTGTAAAAAAGTAAAAATTTCCATCCCTGATCATAATACAATAGTCACTTTGGGAGATTATTTATGAACTAACAGTATTGGTTTACAGCTAACAGTAATCTTTCTAAGGAAGATTTATACAGTCCAACTATAACAATGTTGGAGTCTGTTGGTAGGCTGGTTACAGATCAGGAGTTGAAGGGTTTCACTTAAGATGCATTTATAGTTATAAACAAAAGAAAAAAAAATAGTCTGCATCAGTGTTTGAAGTTTTTCTCTTGCAAAAAAAAGAAAAAGACATAGCACAGAAATTGTGCGAGTCTCTTACACGTGAAAAATATGGAAAAAAAAAAGACAACGGAACAAGAAATTGAGCTTTACTCTAAAGTCTACAGCTAGAATTGTAACTTTTTTGCTTTTTGTATATAGATCATTAAATTATGACATATAAAAACCTTAAAGTGAACTCTGTCCAGCAGGAAAAAGAGGCTTAGTCATGCATGGTGGAAATCAATTGAAGCTCATTTGGAAGCACCCTTAAAATACTCAAAGGACCGAGCTTCAGCCCACATGTTTACTTTCTAAATGCAAAAGCCAACAACAACTGACACTGACATTTGAATAATTATGCAACTACATTGGCTGAAGATATTGTAAAGCATATAAAGGAGCCAAATGACTGACATGCACAGCCCCAGGCTGCAAATTAGCATGTACTCTGTAAAAAAATGATAAAGTCTATCCATCCATCAAACATCTGGCACGTTCTTTTACCCATATCATTTGTTGTCATGTGTACGCATACAGATGCCTTGTGTTATTACATTGTGCTTGCTGGTCGGTGTGAGATTTACAGCTTTGGACAGGCTTTCTTTTGCCAAGAGGACTCATACCATAACAACACTCCCCCAATTTATCTGCCATGGAAGTTTGACAAGTTTTAATTGCCAAGGCATAGTTGTCTGAGAATGTGGGGCCGCCCAAAATGTCCCTACTAGCTCCCTCTCTAATTATAAACTTCCTGCTTGAGTAATCACACGTCTTATTGTTTCCTAATTACCATTTTTACAATAAATTAAACACCATGCTGTTGTGAGACAGGCACTGAGCAGTGCATCAATACTGACACACACACACACACACACACAACCCTTTGCAGTAAGCGCCATCCATTCTCACTCTTCCACCTTGTCTCCAGTACATTTTCCCCAAACATGCATGCTGTTATTGTTATCGGAGGTGCTTGTTCATTAATTCTCATCTTTGCAAGGTTTTTAAGGTTTTAATTTGCTGTCGCACCAACAAAGAGGGTTTGTGTATAAAGTGAAACAATGAATGCCTCAGGTGAAGTGTGACCATTTAATGACTACGATGTGATATGTCTTAATGGGAGTCAGTCATTCAACAAACAAATTTGCATTCATCAACACTTCACACTGCTTGGATTTGGATCTGTAACAGTCACTGAAAAAACAACAGACATGAACAATAATAACAGCAGCAGAATGCTTTACAAAGCACCGTTTTATTGCACGATGTCTAATTCTGCCAAATTGGGTAAGAGGGACCCCTGCAAAGGTGAGCTGCGTCGTTAGTCAAACACTTGACGCCTGCACTACACATCTAAAATACAGCTGTGAAACACGACAATATTTCATTGTAAGAACGAAGCAAGACTGTCAGCCAACTCCTCATTGGCCTAAAAGTGCAGGTTGAAATATTTTTTTTCCCCGCGCAACAGGAACAGAGTGAGCAAGAAAGGGAGGCTGCTACAGACAATGAGCTGTTGTCATTTTCACATCTGTTTGGTGTGTGTGTGTGTGTGTGTGTGGGGGGGGGGGGGGGGGATGACGTTCAATTGTATTAAAACAAACATTTAGTTATTTGTGCAATAGTGCAATACGGTTTCGATTTTTCCTTTTCAGAGAACCCATTTTTAGTCGGTTTGATGTCTTCAAAGTAGACAGAATTAAGCTGAGAGCAAACCCTAAGCCACTATTTTAGAACCTATGAACCAGATTAAACCCTGTATCTGGCTTTTCTTTTTTACACTTTATATTCTTTGGCAGAAAATATAATATATTTTATTCAAATGTCATACATCATTTGACCAAACAATCTCATTATAATGTGGCAATTACATATGCCAATTGCTTTGATAGGATCACCATTGCAATGTAAACAGTGCTTCTTTTTGAAACAAAACACTGTATAACAGATTCATTGCAAAACCATACCATACAATACCATACCATACCATACCATACCATACCATACCATACCATACCATACCATACCATACCATACAATACCATACCATACCATACCATACCAAACCAAACCAAACCATAACCATAACCATACCATACCAAACCAAACCAAACCAAACCAAACCAATTTACTTATAAAGCACTTAAGAAAACATAAAATCTGCCCAAAGTGTTGTGAAGCCAAACATGAAAGACACACATAGAATATAAGAATACAGAAAATCTATGAACATTAATAAGAGAGGAGCAACAAACAGCTAAAACTGAAGGAACAAAAGATGGTATAAATTATTGATCAAAGTCATTTTCTAATATTGCTTCCAAGGCTTGAGAGTAAAATTTAGTTTTTAATTGAGACTAAAATTTATCAAGTGAAGTTGCCTGCCTTGATGTGGAATAGCAAAGCTTTCCATGGTTTTGGAACAGTTGCTGCACAGATCTATTCATCTCTGAGTTTGAATCAATTATTTGTAAAATGTATTGACATCTGCTGTGCTTACACGCATAAATAAGATCAGAGACAGATCAAAGGTGCCAAAAGTGTTAAGATATTTAAAAATAGACAGAAAATAGCAGAAAAAATATAGAAGTTAACTTGAGGTGAAGAAATACAAAAATGACCATTGTGTGGTGGCCCCTGAGGGGTGGCCTGGTCCTGGTGGTTGGGGGGATGGGGGGGGGGGGGTCGGTAGAATTGCCTCTGTAACCTCACTTAGCGTCTCTTTGTGTCACATTGCTCCTCTGTTGCATCTGTGCAACGGGATATCATGTAAATCTGTCGCTCGGCCGGACACATTTGCATTCAAGGTGAACACACCTTAAAACATTTATTATTGAGAGCATTTTCTGTAAATAATATAAAGATTCCCCTGCAGTAGATTCTTTTTGTACATTTCTCCACTTTTTATGCATTATTCAATTTGTTTCCTTTTATTTATTTATTCCCAACAAAATTATGTTACTAAAGCCGTACCTTTAACATGCCGGGCTGCTGAGACACATTAATTTCCCCCTATGGAGATGATAACGTTTATCTTATCTACATATTAATAATTGTAGGAATTGCTGAAGAAGTTTATATGCTCATTTCCTCCACTGTTTAGGTGGTGGATCAGCCAAACAGCTCTCTCTGTTTCCACCATGTTCCTTACCTAAGACACTTTTAGACTTGCTAAAAGTCCTCCTCACTACTCCTGACTTTTTTATTTTTTATTTTATTTTTTTACTTTAGGAGCTCTCTTAAGGACTAGGATGCTATGTGAATAACGTATTGAGAAAAATTCAAAGAAAAATATTAGAATAGTGAGATTCTGAGATTTTTCCTAAAATGACGTCAAGAGCTTCTTTTAATCTTGACATTGTTTGTGAATTCCGGCACTGGATGATTCAAAAGGAAATGGGAGACAGGCTCAATGTGGTCAAACACAGCAATACGGGGTATTGAAATAGATGGCTCCTAAGTGATGGGGGAAATGAGCGTCTCTGATTTTGTAACCAAATTAAAATGAAGGAAAATATATTACTCACTTCACGACAGCCTTCAGGGGCAGGTTTACGACCAGTACCATTAGAACAGAAAAAAAGCCTGCAGGGCTTATGAAAGTTAGAAGTAATTAAATCAGAATAGATTCTGATCTCACAACTTTTGCGGACTTCTGTTTAACTTGTGTTAAAATTTTATTCTTTAGTTAAAAATATAGAAAATATCAAGAGGTTGACAGTGATGAACTGTGAACTCTGGTCAAAATAGGCCAGTTGCTTTTTCCTTATAGCCATCTCCTGATTTAGGAAGATCATCAGACGTCTGCCTTACTTAAATGGCATGTTCTTTAGTCTTTCCTATTTTGAAGAGGGACTAACAGAAGTGAACCTTAGTTTTTGTAAAAATCTGAATATATGTACTCAAAATAAAAGTTGGGATTTATCTAAAATTACCTGAATCTACCTGAATGATGGTTACATATGTTTTAAGGCTTTTTGAAGAGGCCTGTATCTCTGAAAAAAAATTCTTGCAGAGGAGTGATGCACCTGTGTAGACACACCTAACAACAAAAAAAACTTTTTGCATTAAAACTTTAAAAATGTTTTATAGCTTAATTAAAGAAAATTCTACCTTATATGAGATTCCTTCACATCATTAAACAAATTTTGACATGATACAAACAGAGAAAAAGCAAAAGGAGGTTGTGATTTTAATTACTATGGGGAAAAGGTTCTCCATTTCAACATGGCCTTATGTCAAGTAATAGCCCCTAAACCCAATAAGTAGTAGGGCCACCATCAAGTTTTTTGGTTACTAACAATGATTCTTTAACATTGATTATGCAGTAAGGTTGGACATTCTTCTTCAATCCTCACTGGTAGAGAGCAGAACATTTGGACTCATAAATTATAGCAAGTCCATGTCCTGAATCAGCAAAGCATCCCAAGACCATCACACCATGATGTTTGACATGTATGACGTTCTGCTTCTAAAATGCTGTCTTACCTTTACACCAGATGCAACGGAACGGTGGTCTGATGGATCCTGAGGATTTGGGAAGGGGGAATGCATTTTATTTATTTTTTGCCCTTAATAAATTTAATGATCATTTGAAATTGGCTTCTTGTCTTTGGTCAGCCTAGCTTTGGATTTGAAACATTTAGGTTCCAGTACTGAAAAAAAAAATCTGTATATGGGGGAAATTCTTTTTCATGGCACTTTAAATTGCAGCAACCAATACAAAAATACTTACTGGTGGGAAAGAGGAGGGGTTAGGGTTAGGGTTTTCTGAGATGCCGTCTATCCACATGTTCCCCGCTTTCGATGTTACTGAGGGCTCAGAGACAGTCACATTTTTGATCGGTGTGTCGTCCATCCCATAACCATAAGCCTGGATAGCATTTCCTGCAGGGACAGAGAATAAAGTAATTTGTTTTTGACTACCATCCCAGCAAGAAGCCCGCTAGCAAACGGACAGTTCTAAGTCATCTTCTTGGTCCCCTGCCCAGTCGTTTGCATCCCAGGGAAGGAGGCTGGGTAGAGGAACAGATTGAAAAATAAGAAGTAGAAAAAAATAAGGACAGCAAGTTCAAGATTGTTATTATCTGGCTTGACAGGTGTGTGCCAAACCAATGTACTTTATGTTCGTGTTGGCTGGCCCTCTTTGGCATCCCGCAGGCTTCGGCATCTGTACTTACTCATTTATAAATGTTTACTTGGTCAGCTTCCTCGCTACTTACAAAAAATATATTTCCCAGAAATGTGCTTGTTCCTATCATCTTCGTGCCACCAACCTATTTTTATTGTCAGTTTCAAAGGTCCGATATGAGCTGGGAAAGAGGGGTTCTCAGTTTGCTGCTCCTTCTCCATGGAACCTTCTATAAAATGACTTAAAGCTGAGGGAGCTGGTTTCCTTTGAATCTTTTAAAAGACTTTTAAATGACAGGGATGCTGTCACATTATAATGCAGTTTTAACTGATTCTTTTTAAATATATTGTAAAATCTGTTGCTTCTGACATTTGATACTTTCACTAATTGTTTCTTTTGTATGTGTGGATGAATGTTGTAACTGACATTTAACCCTGCTGCCTGTCTTGGCCAGGATGCTCTTGTAAAAGAGATTTTTTTTAATGTCAGTGAGACTTTTCCTGGTTAAATAAAGGTTAGATAAATAAATAAAAATAATGACATCAGAAAAACGCTTTTGAAATGGACAGTCATTTAAGATTTCAGTGGCAAACAGAACACAAGTACAGGCTGTGGTTAATAATGTAAGATATTATTTCCACAGCCTTGTGTGTTTGACATGTTCTTTTAACAAGTAATTATCCTCCTATCAGATAATCCTGTGGAGGGAAAATTGACACGTTTATCGAACACAAACAAATATGGCTCGCGGTCATGGCTCATTACAAAATAGCTTTTATGTAATAGCTACTCTGAAAATTGTAACAAGCCACGAAAAAAGAGGATTCCCACACTTAAAATGATGAACAGTTTTTGTTTTGTCCTAGCACACATGTGGAAACCGAATTTACAGAAAGGGGCACATCAGTCAGATTCAGTCAGAGACCAGTACAATTATACAAACAGTTGAGTATATAAGCTGGAAGATACACTGAACAGACGTGTTTGTGATTGTGTATGAGTCTGTGTAGGTCTGCAAAAATGCGATAAATCCATGTACTATCAGCCACTCCAGCTACATATAGTAACGTGGGTCTGAGTACCTTTTCATTGTTCATCCATTTAAAATACAAAGCCCATTTCCTTTTGCTCAGCCAAAAGGAAGGCAATGCATGAAATTGCTCGGCAGCCATCTTCTTTATAAGGTCATCATGCAGAGATGAATTTGAATAGATTTATGTGACTGATCAAATTCAACACATCTCTAAATAAAGGACAGATGGCATTTGTTTCACCTCCATACAAAGAACTGATGAGATAGCTTGGTAATTCATAGAAATAATCCAGTGGCCAAACAGGCACAAAACACCTGACCCACTATCTATTAGGCTTGTTTATTAGGTTCCCCCCAGCTACTAATTATTACAGTGCATGGTAGAATTATCCATTGTGACACTACAGTCATATATGCCAAAATATATTATTGGAACAAGTTTTATAAAATTAGATCTGAAAGGTTTAGCAGGCATTTTTCCTTCAGCCCTTTTTACTACCCATTGACTTTTTTTTAATTGATGTCCACAGATTTTACCTGTCCAATTTGGCTTAGTTTGACCTATTTTGCAAAGAATAATGGGCACAAATTTCAGTCTGCACATGTAACTGCAGCAAAAGATGGTTCTACAATGTAAAAAACCTCAGGAGCTAAATGCATGTGATTTCCACACTTTTGAGAGTTCATATTTTTCAAATAATCTCTCCAAAGGTCCTTTTGAATGACTTGAATTGGCTAGATGGAGGCACATCACCCTCCACATCCTTCCTTAAACCTAAACTGTGAAGCGCAGGTTCCAATGAGCTGTGAAATTTGCTCTGATTGAGGTTGAATTATTTAATGATTATGGAAAAGAGTTTCTTTATCCATTGCAGTGTTCAGTCTACAGATATTGAAATGAAGAGATAAGATATTGTAGAACAAGAAAAATAGGAATTAAAGACGGGAATCAGTATTTGGTCTCTTTTTTTAACTCTGGCTTTTTATAATGATTTAAAATTTAGTTTGATTTTAATAACTAGTGGGTGTGAAAAAAAAACAGAAACCTGCATATGGAAACATCTTTTGTTGAAAAGCAAAATCTTTTGTACCTTTTGTAATCCAGTCATGTTTTAACCACTCCACCATTGTCAAATACTGCTTTTTGTCCATGGGCCATGAAATGAAACAACAAAATGCAGTTACCTTGAGCTGCTGTGTTTGGTTCTGTTTGATTTTTCGAGAAAATACAAAAATATACATTTTCATTTAACCAACACTTCTTTAAATTAAGACATAAAGAAGTTAGGTGAGATGGATGTTAACAAGACCATCGGCGTGAAATCTTCAGACTCTGGACGATTAATTGATCTGTTCAGGGTCACATGAGGAGCAACTGGAGCCGATCCCAGCTGTCATCAGGCCAGAAGCAGGATTCACTCAAGATAACTGCCGGTTTATTACTCCTCTAATCGATTAAGAGGCACCAATTAACACATGTTGTTGGACTTAAAGTAATTGGAGAAAATGCTTGTGCAGTGAAAACATGCAACTCAACATAGGTCATCATATAAAGCCAAAATATTTTCCAAAGAGATAGGTAGAGTTAGTTTACTTGAGTAGGCTGCTGGTTAAGGAATCAATGAAATGGGCGCTCTAATGTTCTGGGTGCTACACAGACAGAGTGTAAAAGGACTCTTAGTTTACAGTCAGAATTAAATTGCCTAAAACCAAACTTAGGGTCATTTAAAATCTGTATCTATAGGGGTATAAGGAGCTCTTGTGACATGAAACAAGCAGTTGGCATGACTTTGTCCAACTAAAGGAGCATCAAAATACGCTACACCACCTGTGAAAAACTGTTTGAGTTTTGGAATATTTTTTAGGTTTTGAAAGAGGGACAAAGTGGCAGTCAAGGATGTTTTGCAAACAGTCTAATACCCTTGTCACAATGTTGCAAAACAGTTTTTTATTTCAATGTCGCAGGAAGACATTAGGATGCCATAGGAAAATAATGCTCCAGCTCTGCCTGACCAGTCCTGTTGCACTGTAGCACACAAGTTAAATATTGTAACCGCATAAACAACACAGCTCTCACATGCCACAGGTAGTTTACTAGACGTGAGAGCTACAGAACTGACACAGCTGCCAATAAAAAACACACATCGAATGAGCCAATAACAACATCACCAAATCACATGCTATACTCTGCAGACACTTCACTCACCTCAGTACACTGGATGTTCGAAACATAAAGTGACATGGATGGCCCAACTTGCTTCATGATTAATTTGGCTGCTAATTATTTGACCAACTGGGGCCACTCATTGATCACCCACGTTTCGTTCTCACATAGTCAATTCTTACACCGTTTCTTTAAAACACAATTTATGATTGCTTGAAACTAGGGCTGGACGATATAGAAAAAAAAGCATATTGATAAAATATAAATCATATTGATTGATAACAATAATTATCAACAAATTCAAAACATATTTTAAGTGCAGCCCTGGCCATTTTATGCTGTTGCTTAGCAACCTATATTTACATACAGAACACACAAACACTCAATTCAAACTTAACCCTTTATTCAACCAACGTTTTACCAAAACTGCAAGTATTTAAAAAAAATTAAAAAGAACATGTGATCTCTGAAGTCTTTGAAGGGGCGGAGCTTGGGGTCGGAGTGTTCCTGGTTCTGCGTTGCAGATTGTTTAGGAGAATGCAATATTACCCTACATGATAGGCTGGAATGCAAAAGGAAGGAAAATGTGCTCTATTGAACTTTTTATTTAACTTTGTTTTTCTATCATCGACATTAGTCTATCAATCGATATACAGTATATTGTTATTGAATTATCATTCCAGCCCTACTTGAAACCTTTTGTAAATATAACAAATCTACAATATGAATGTTATTTTGCATATAGACTTCTTTGACATTTTAACATGTAATTCATAGCAGCAGTGAAGGGCTAGTGAACTTGTATAATTCTATACTGGAAGGGGATTCATAAAAACTAAATATTGTGATCTATAACAACTTTACTTGTGAAAACACAGCTACTTTTGGTGTTGAGACCATCTTAGATGGGGTACTTCTACAAACCTGCAAAACCAACAACAGGATCCTCAATTGTAATACATTAACATTTGATTCTCGAGAACATTGGTTCAATTATTTAAGAGTTGTTTCCTTCCATTAAAGTTTATATTCTATAAATTCTTTTGAGGGCTGATAGAACCCAGGGAAGTAATTAGATTTTTTTTCCCTGGCATGGTCAGGGATAAAAAGGCGGTGATCATTAGATAACTATAATAATGCCTCTGGTCTGAGTGGTGGTTTAATGAGATTTAAGGATGTTAAATTAACAGCATGGCAGAATTTACCTGCAGAGAACTCGCACTGAATATCCAAGTGTGTGTCTTTTTGAAGGAAATAGAAAGAGACAGTTGAAAAGGCTCTTTAAAAAAATAACAACTGTATCAAAGCAGCCCTCATTTCAAGAAAATTAAGACACTTTAGAGCCAAACAAGATAAGAGCATCAAGTGTACGATGTGACCTTTAGAGTGTGCAACCTGTTTTGTAGATAAAGAAAGGTTAAACGAGTCTAATGTAGTAGGAAGAATGGGAATGACAAGATATGAAAAATAAAGTCACCATGCATAGGCAACCTGTCATATTTGCACCAGTCATGCATAACATAATGACAGCATCTGAAAGTTGAAGCAAATAATGCTGATTTCTTTCTATGATGGCACCTGTTAGTAGGTGGGCTATATTAGGCACCAAGTAAACATGTGATTAAAGTTGGAAGAAGAGGAAATGGGCAAGCATAAGTATTTTAGACAGTTTGACAAGGGCCAAATTGTAAGGGCTGGGTAACTGGGTCAGAGCATCTTAAAAACTGTAGCTGTTATAGGGTGTTCCCACCCTGCTGTGGTCAGTATCTATCAAGAGTGGTCCCAGGAAGGAACAGTGTGAAATCATGGACAGGGTCATGGGCAGCCAAACCTCGTTGATGCACAGGGCAGGGAAGCCTGACCCATATAGGCCGGTCCAACAGCTGAACTACAGTAGCTCAAACTGGTGAAGAAGTTGAAAAAAAAAGTCAGAATACACTGTGAATTTGAATTGTCTATGGAGTGGCAATTAAGCTGCCCATGCTGATCAGCGTGACTAAGCCAAACTGTAAACTGCCTTTAAATGTAAATGTGTGCATGGATGTCTATCCTGTTTGTCTCAAACTACCTGCCCAGGGTGTGCCTGGTCCGTTGTCCAATGATCATTGAACACGGGTGCTAGTAGGTCAGACTGCCATGCCACTGAGGCCCCCCTCAATAATTCAGAATCTTTATGTGTAAAAAGAGCATGTGTAACATTAAAGTGATATTATTATGGGACCATACCAGCAATATTTGAGCAACAGTTACATAAATGTTGTATGTGCAATACGGTGTATATGGCTTCTCAAAGTTGTAACTCTCCTGCAATGGTATTTTACATGTTTGAAGTAAATCCAGTTGGACTTCGGTGGAGATCAAATTTATTATGCTACAGAATTAGATGGTTAGGGAGGCAAGGCTAAAGAGACATTTACTGAAAGCCACACACTTTTGTGTGCAGTTGAAACGCAAGGGGGGTGGGCAGTGTGGTCAAGTTAAAGGACACTTAGGACTTTGAATATGAAAGCGAAATGGATGTTACCTAAAATCTGTCTGTGTCCCTGTTACCAGTTCCTGTGGGGCCGTAATTAGTGTGACACACACGATTCTAACATGTTTTTGTCATGTAGGGAGCTGCATTTGTGCTGTATGGTGTTCGCCACTAACTGAACTCCTCTTGCTGTTTTAAAGGTTTGTTTCACATATTTTGTCATGAAATAAAAATTGGTGCTGCATTGCTTAAATGCTCATTTTATTATTATTATTATTATTATTATTATTATTATTATTATTATTATTATTATTATTATTATTTACTGTTTAAATGTGTGCTTTTTTGCACATTTATACTGTTTTTGACCATTTCATAGTTGTACATAATACCAGTACAACTCAATACTTTAAATGTATATTACTTTGGTTGTTTGTAATATATATATAAAAAAACTATTATATTAACCCGGTTGAGACGAGCAGCCACAGTGAGAGCTACATTTGTGCATTATGGTGTGTCCACTAACTGAATGCATCTTGCTGTTTTAAAGGGCATTAAATGATCAGTGCCACATCTTGCGTCTCGTCTCTGTGTTCTGGCAACCGCCATTACAAAGACAGGCAGCTCAAAACATCCAGAGCCACAGTCATTGAGCTGTTTTGTAGAGCATTTTTCCTCTTGAGTTGATCAGAAATCAAAATAACATCTTCCTTATGGTCAGCAATTGGCCTGTTATGAGTAAAAGAAATTGGTGAACTCAAAAACAACACAAGAACTGGCATGTAGCTTGTTTACTTTTTGATAAAATAAAATTAAAAAAAAATCCAACCACCAGATGGTTGCAAATAAATTGAAACTACTGGTTTTAAAAGGGGTAGAGGGAATAAGAGGAGAGAAAGCATCTTGTATTACACATAAATGGTTTATGGTATATTAGAATGTCAGGCAATAATTTAGAAGAACTTATTTTAACTTAACTTTTCTGTTTTTTAATAAATTCTATTACAAACCACCCAAAAATATTAACACATTTTTTTTGCCTGGTTATTGCAGCTTAGGCTAAAGATGTTTTTTTTTCTTGCATAAAATTTGATTGCAATTGGCTTCCAGGTTGAGAAAGCTTGTTGTGAGTTTTCCTGTGAGGAATCGTTCCTGGTGAAAGTGGAGGTTCAGGTCCTGTTACCCTCGACTGCAGAAACGAGATGCTGCATTTTGTGTTATTTTTCAAGACGCCTCCTCAGCTCCCAGCTCTCATCCCTCAGCCTGCACACTCAGCTAAAACGGTAACCCAGCAATCTATTGAAATGGTCTGAAAGCATTATCCACACAATGGAACATGTTAAAGCCAATGGTGTCCTGATAGGGCTGATGACACAGCTCGCTATGCCATAACAAGGAAGGTGTGAAAAAGGCATGAGGATATCTGAAAATAACCCCTCTGTTTTGCTGCACCCTGTGTTATGTTTCAGATGTACAAATGATTTGTATCTTACTTCAGCTTTCCCTACCATTTTTTTCATTTCCCCTTTTCACGACGACGCTCTTCCTACAAGGATGAGCTCTTTTAGATTAAAATGTGAAAATTACATGCAAATGGTTTCTTTTCTATCAAAGCCTGGGTCGATTTTGCCCACAGGAGCATGAGAAGTAATAAAAAATACTTGCCTTTAATAAAACTAAGTGGGTTTTACTCTAACTTTTGCACTGGATAAATGGGTGTCTGTGCAAAACTTTAATCAATCTACTGTATGTTGCAAATATGGTTTTATTGGGACAGATTGTGCACAGATTTCCACTTAATTAACCCAAACATTTTTTCACATTCTAATCCTATTGGCTTGATTTACTCCATAGTCAAATCAAATAAAGTCAATTGTTTTATATCTAAAAATCTTAGGTTTTGGAGTCTGGTTTTTCTTTAAAATGTGCGTTATTTAACACAGCGACTGTCAAAATTCACACTCCAATCTGTCAATCTGCACCCGGTCCAGTTGTGCAAACGACATCTTAGCACAGCACAGCACAGTACTACAACATTACATATTCAAAGGAAATTGATACATTTTTCAAGCAGGATAGCAACTGTTTTTGTCCACAAAAGGTTATTCAGGACCATAAAGAGAACAGTTATGGGACAAATTATCAATGAGCCATATTAAAACAGCTTTGACAGACTCAGCAGATTGAGATGCACCCTTAATGAGGAGCTTTGTAGCTGTTCCACAAACCAGAAAACCATAACAAGTAAATAATAAAGCTGTTTTAGGTAAGGTGTTGTTAGCACAACATACCAGCTTTGTAAAAACAAGAGATACATTTTATTAAAAAAATAGTTATGATGATTTAGAGGTAAATGTGTTAGAGCTTTACAAAAACCATCAGTTAACCCCAATAAATTCAGTTTCTCTTTGTATCTAACTCTTGAAATTGTATAAATGTATCATATTATTAAATGCTTTTTATTGTTAAACAGTTTCCTGCATAAGCTATATTTTGAAAATTGCACACAGAAAAAGTGGAATCTGTAAAAAGAACACTTATTTAAAGGGACCTAGATACTGATGGGTGATTTGAACCTAAATCTGTGTCACAGTATGCTGTGGTATTTATGGCAGTATTGTAAAAATTGCCAATATACTTAAAAAGATTAACTATAATGTTTTTGACAGCGCATCTGTCACTGCATACATTTAGAGCCAAAAAACACAAATACTCCTCTAACACTAAAACCTCATTAAATAGGCTACTGTTGTACATCAGCTATCGTAGTCCTATTTTAGACTGCTTTTCAATAGTTTTGCATTTGACAAGGGTCAGTGTTACTACTTGGAGCATGAGGCAGTACCTGCCCCGACGTTGTCATGCATACAGTAGAAGTACGAGGCCATACAAACTGAGTATCATTTTGAGTTGTTGCAATGATTGCTACAAATTGTTCATGCAGCAAAAGTAATGTTCAAAACTATACTTCCCTTTGTTATTGTTTTCAAATATCATTAGTTTATTGCAAAGGTGGGTAATCCAGGTTCCGAAAGTAAAAGCAGGGCCAGGGATTAACTCCAACCATTTGCATTTACAGCTCCACAGCAAAGATGAGGACTCATACAGAATACCCTTATAGAGTAAGGGCTCTTTAGCCAAAGTGGAAGTGCGTCAGCGGTCGCCATAAGTGCTGTCCAAATAGTGCAGTCAGTAAGGAAGGAGGTAGGAAAGGTATCCTGTATGCTCCCTCCTATGGCTAGTTTTACCTAGGAAGCCTGCTAAGAAGCCTTAGTTTATCACACAATCCTTTGTGTGACATGATGTATCAGCACAGCTCCCTCATGGAAATAAATAAAAATGTCCGGAGAGCAGAGAGCGCACACTTTGTAGTTCATTCTCAGAATGCTGTAGGCCTGAATTTGACTCACATCATCCATGTGCGTTTCCATCACGAAACGACGTTGGAGTTAAAGGCTGTCCGAACTCGGCCCAGCAATCTGAAGCACCTTTCCTCCACACAATAGAGCTCTTATTGTTGACCCCGTTCAAGGAGTAGGAGCTATTATTAAGGGTATTCAGATGGAGCCCCAGAATAAAATCACCTGGTTAAGTGAACGGGATGAAAGAAAACTAGGAAGGGTTTTCACATTCTGAAGCCGGATTCATCCACCTCTTTTTTATTGTTAATCAACATGAATCCAAATACTTAATTTCCATAATAACAGTGAACAATGTGATAATTACCTGTCTCTAGCTCACTAAAAGAGGATAGTGGCAATTCTTTTTTCACACCTGTTTTTGTCTGACTTTGGGTATCTGCAAGTTTTAGCTAATTGGTTTGTTGCTAGAGTCTTATTTAAAATGTCCTATAATATGAGAGAGTTCAGAAGTCAAACTATCTTTCTCCCTTGGGATACATGTTCTTAGACACAAGGATGAGCTGCACTATACCAAAAGAATCAATCACCAATGAAAAGTCCCAGTAATATTATTATTATTATTATTATTATTATTATTGTTCTTGTTGTTGTTATTAAAACTATTATATAGCAGCATCAGTTCATTAATATCAGTTCAAGAAAAGGTCATATCAAAACAATGCAGATCAACATAAAAAAGTAAAATATTTCCATGTCCCACTGTCCACCCCCCCCCCCCCCCCCCCAGTTCACTGCTGTAGTTCATGAGAGACCATGGATGTAGCTAGCCTACTTGTCGTCTTCCAATCCCAAACCATGCACTCATTAATGAGTTTTAGCAACACTGTGGCTAACTAATGTTTGTATCTGTTCATTAAATCAATTGGAGCTTCTTATGGTTAAAAACAAACAATTATGGGCATGAAGTGACATTACATTGCTTATAAGTTTCAAGCACATTTTGTAAAAGGGATTTGCTCATTGCTAGTCATTCTGGACCTTTGACCTTGTCAAAACATCAGATTAGGCCGCCTTGCCCCGACACCTGTAATATTCCCTGGCTCCGCTATTCACAATATTCGCAAACACTGCATCTTGGTGAGCAAAAGGAAAAAGCAGAACTTGACATGAAGTCATTAAAATTGCATTAGACTGAAGCTCATGGGTCCTATAGCTCAAGCACGTTTGCAGAAGTAACTACTGCATCACATACTTTGGCTCTCATCACTTTTACATGAATGTTGTGAACCTCGATCAGCAGCAAAATTACATGTCAGCTGCATGCAGAATGTGCCAGGGTGGCTTACTTAGGCATGTGTTGTCAGTGAAGTACTGCAGGAAGTTCTTGCATTCCTCCTCTTTGTTTCCACTGCCCGTGCAGTCACACCACGGAGAGATGGTCCAGTTGGTGAAGCTGTTGTCGACATAGTTGGGGGTCATTTCCGTCCCTGCATGGGAGTATTCCCACGTGAAAAAAAACCAAAAAACACATCCCCGCATGAATAGTTGTGGTCACTAATGGACAGTAATGGACTACATTTATTGCAAGTTATATGTAAAATAGGACACAAAATATTAGTTGCATGGATGGGTTTTCAATGCTGGAGTTTACAGGAAACGTTCTGTAATGCTTTATTTAGATATAAAGAGGCCATTAGGTATACAATTGTAAAGTAGTTGCTCTAGGGAGTGTATGCCCTGTTAGAATCCAGCACTCCTGCTACTAACATTTTACTTTTCAAATGTCTCTCTTTGAGTCAATGCTTTCAGCAGGAGTCATAAGCATTAGATGCACTTTGTGTAATATTTTATAGGAAAACCCAGGAAGCACTGTGGCATAACATCACTTCAGCCTACATGATGTATGACATATTGCGGTGAGACACAGCTGTGTACTGCATTATGGACACTTCAGCAACCATTAAGCAGGGAAAAAAAATACTTTTTATGTAAAATTTGCATTTACAAATCTTCTTAACCCATGCAAGGTCACATAACATCACCTTATAGATGCTCTACCCTGCAATGAGAAAATAGTCTGTCACTAGTCACATTATTTGCACAACATTTATTATGCTCAAACAGATGGTCGTCAAGTGTTTTAATTAACTACACCCTTTCTCACTGCCTCTGCTTCTTAATTTACTTCTGATAGTCAACTGTTGTCCAGTGTGCTGGCGAAGATATCAAACATGGAGGGAAAAGTCTACTGTCTAGTGATAAAGGGAGACTAGCCATGTAATATTTTATTTCAGGCTCTCATAATCACGCTTTGTTTAATCATGAATAGTGCCTCGCAAAATATTCATAACCCTTCAACTTTTCACCTTTTGGAAAGATGCTACCACAAACTTAAATGCATTTGTTGGAATTGTATGTGCTGTAGAGAACAATTATGAAATGGATACTGTGAGAAAGGATATACCGTTTTCCGATTAAAAAACAACAAAATCTGAAAAGACTCTCTAAATCAATGCTTTGATTTAGTTTTTGCAAGTAAGACCTTTGCACGTCTATAGACTTAATTTCCTTGTCTTTGCAAAATGACTAAAATTGGACGGAGAGTTTCTTGAAGCTGAGCCACAGATTCTCAACTGGATTCAGGTCCAGACTTTTGACTGGACCATTCAATTTGAAAGCTGTTCCTTTTCAGCTCTGATTATATATTTAATCACTTAGTTTTGTCCTGCTAGAGAGGGAACATCTGCCCCAGTCTTAAAAGTCTATTACAGCCTCTGAGGTTAACTTTTAGGACTGTCCTCTTTTCCACCGTTATATCAGCTGTAGCCAGCCCACTGTCCCTGTCGAAGAAAGGCATCCCCACAACCTGAGGCTGCCACCAGCAGGATTCTTGTTCAGGATGACGTATTCAGTGTGATGTTTGGTGTTAATTTACTGCCACAACTCAAGTTTGGCAAGTTGGTCAAAATTTTTACTATTTCCATTATGATGTCATCTGACCAGAGCACCTTATTTCAAACATGAGCTGGTTTCCTTGTTAGACTGGACTGCACATAGGACCTCCGTTTAAGAAGGGGTTTTCTTCTAACCACTGTTTCATAAAGGCTAGTGTTGTGCTGTGCACAACTAAAACATGTCATCAAAATTTCTCCCATGAGCTGTGAATTTTTGCAGCTCTGCCAGGGCTACCAAGGGACTCTTGGCTACGTCTCTGATTAACGCTCTTTTTGTCGGAACAGTCAGTCAATAACTTTCACTTGCACAATCTCTGAGGCCCGGCACAGCTAAACACTTGCCAAAGTGGGCTGGGTTTAATAGTTAGTTGACTTCTGAAGGCCACGGGTTTCATAGAGCTTTATTTAGGAGTATCAGAGTAAAGGAGGATGCATCCAACTAGACGCCACCAATGCTGATAATGAAAGCACATAAGCCCCTTTTCCATCGCCACTCAGAAGCCTGGTCCTTTTGAGAAGCTTGGGGCTTTTCAAATCTCTGGTAGCGTTTTTCATACACATTTACCCAACTAATTTTACTTTTCTGGGGTTTTGATTCCTCAAGCCACCCAGTACTTTGCTCCGCTTTCTCTGGGCTTGTTGAGGGGGGCAGGGTTGCGTACAGCAAGAAAAACTGTCCGAGAGGTAGCATCGGAGTGGTACTGCAGTTTTCCTCACAACTTCCCCAGATGTCATAACCCATTTTACATAAATGGCCCTTAGCAGATGGAAACACAGAAGCCCCCCCCCCCCAGCCCCCCACCCCTTTGGTTTACCCTGGGAAACCTAAGCCTGGGGCTTTAAATCCTGGGGCTTTTAATGGAAAAGGGGCTATACATTATAAAGCTTGAAAAAACATCTGAAAACCCATCTTTACTCTTAGGCTTTCAGTTCCAGTTTTTGTGTCTTATTTGTTTCAAGTAAATTGGAATAGTTATTTCAACATTGTTCCACATATTTTATCTCAGGATTTTTTTTTTGGTATATATACATTTTTTGACTTGTTTCATCTTGTGTTTCAGCCCAACCTGTGGTTTTAGATGTACTTTTTAAAATAAACTGACACTGATTTATGTTTCAGATTTTATCATTTTCCTTGCTCGTTACAGTGATGCACTACTGAGATAATGTCTCTTTAAAATATGTAAAAGACATTTTTGTTTACAACTTTTGACCCTTTATCTGATCTAAGATTTAACTGAGACGTTTTTATCACAGATTTTGAGCCACCATGTCAATCACAGCCATGTTCTCACCAATAAGCCTTGCGTAAGAGTTCAGACAGGCCTGGTGATTGTCTTGGTTGGGACAGGTTCCCACACTGTTCGGAGTCATCCAGCAGTTTGTTATGTAGTCAGCCAGTCTAGACCTAAAGAGAAAAAACAATGGCAGGAGCTTGAGTGCAGGAGAGGCAAACACAAACAAATGTACAATACTGAGTTGAATCCTAGACACCCTTTTCCATGAAGAGCAGCTGCCAGTTATGGTTAGTAAAATTAGAAGCAAAATCTGTTTTCTGGTTGCCACAACAGGTGCTCTGAAAAGACACCAATTCTCACCCGATGTGTCATATTCTATCAAGCTTACGAGCTATCTTCATATCTTTCCGTCGCAATCTCAGTTGTAGTATCTACATGCATCTGTACACAGGTGAGGCTGAATGAAACATGCCTTCAGGTTTCCTTGCTATCCTGGACGTTGTTCAGGTAACTTTATTTTTACCTGTCGGTAAATTTACTCTGAAGCAAGACAAAACATTCAGCATGGAACTTCAGCTCTAAAACAGTAAAACATAATGAAAAGAGATACAATTGTTATGGACATGCGATAGAAAAGATACGCATAACATTATGACTCAACAGATAAGCAATGTAAAACCTTTAAGTCAAAAGAACTTAAATATAACAGCTATAAAATCATAGGTTGTAATATTAGGATTCAAGCATCATCTTTCAAATTGGTACAAATATCTACACTAGGGCTATTCAACTAAATTGCTTCGGGGGCCACAGTTACTGAAGGCCAACAGCTCGGGGGCCAGACATTCAGCAATTCAAGTCATTATGTAAAAAGAAGTATTAAAACAATCTGTAACGTTTTAAGTTTTTTATTTTTTTATTTTACTGCATCAAATCATAACTGCAATAAACAGAGCCCAAATGTGTAATTCAAAGAAAGACGTCAAGTGTTGAAAATGCTTATTGGTGTGCATTTTCGTACACGATGTTGTCGGCTAAAACCTGTTGCAGTTTCACCTTTTTCTGTTCACACAGACAATAATAGAGACACAAAGCGGTGTTTCCATCTCAATTAGTCGCCTTAGATTAAAATCTAGTAGACAGCAAAGTTGCAGCTAATACAAAAACATTATAGCTGATATGGTAAACTCTTCAAAACAATGTTACAACACCGTAACATAGTGTAGTGACTTAAAGGGCACTCCTGAGAGAGACTGTAGTGTTATCAGGCTTGGGTTGAAATGGGACTGTTCACTTGTTCAATATTTTTCAGATCTGTTGGTGTAGGGGTGCTGGAGGGCCGGGGTTAAATAGAGACAGCACCATGAGTGAAGTGTCTGTTTCGTTTAGTGACACCCTCTGTTTGCTCTGCTTTCAGGTCAATAAATATGCCTACTGACAGCTCTTTGTTGGGCAATAATTGATGTGCAAAGAAAGGCAAAACATGTCTTGATTTAGAATACCCGACATGGCTTTCTACATGAATCTTACTCCAAGACTTAATAATGCCAATGGCAGTTTCTCTGTTAGCTGTGAGACAATCCTAATTGTGGTCGGCTTTAGAGAAATATTAAACCAAACTTACAACTGGCCACCAGAGGGTAATTGATTGTTCAACCACGCAGTTAGTGTGGGCCATGTTTCAGGGATTATTACAATGTTTGATTATTTATAATTTTATTTATTTATGTATTTATAACAAATAAGTCATTTGTGGACCGGTTTTGCATTCACTCCTGGGCCGGAAGTGGCCCACGGACCGACAGTTAAATAGCCCTGTTCTATTTAGCTCATTTGCAGTATCAAATCTGTTTTCATAACACTGTCTTCTGCATGTTGGGACAAGAAACCTTCGTCTGAACGTAGAGAGAAGGGCTGCATTCGAAAGGGTCTAATTAGTTACGATTCTTCAACCAAAGCGGAATCGCGTCAGCGGTCGCCATGCTAAGTGCTGTCTGAATAGTGGGTTAGTAAAGAAGGAGGTAGGCAAAGGAGCCTGGATATGCTTGTGATCATAGCTTCTTTAGCATAGGGAACTCGTGATGTCCCTTACCGCCGCCAAGTGGAGCTATAAGTATTCCCACAATCCTTTGTGAGATAGGACATATAAGCACAACCCACCTGACGGATATTAGCAAAAATGTCTGGAGAGAAGAGAGGCTGTAGGCCCAGATTTCACTCACATCATCCATGTACATTTCCATAACATAATGACGTTGGAGTTAAAGGCTATCCAAAACCTGTACCGCAGTCCAAAGCTCCCTTCCTCCCCATGATGGAGTTCTTAGTGTTGACCTTGTGAAAGGTCAAGTTGCATGAGCTAGGAACAGGAGCTAAGAGCCATAATTAGAACATTTTAGATGCAGCTTAAAACTCCAAATGAAAAAGAAGGAAGTCATTTCCCAAAACAGGTTCAGCTATCCATAGTGCCTGTTTCATATACAGGGATGCTGGACACAGCTGAGGCTCACCAATCAACCGACTACATTCTTTCCAAACTGTCTCCCAAAATTCACTCTCATCCACAAGGCAAAAAACGGTTGAGAAATAAGTTGTGCCTCAATGTGTTTGTGATAAGAGCGTTAAGCCTGTGTGGGCCCCCAGGGTGGCATTGCTAATCCACTTAGCTAGGTGTAGGGGTAAAAATGTGTGCAAAGTTGCCCTGCCTGTGCTGGTTACATCACTGCTGCTCACAATTAGTGCACATTTGTCACTTTTCTTTCCATGTGTCATGAGTCATTCACCCTGGCCTGGTGTGACCACCTTTTTTTTTTTTTTTTTCAGCCTGAAGTCCAAAGGCACTTTAAAGCTCCCCAGGTTGTTTTACCGTCAGTTAACAGGAGCTCTCAGACATCTTTGTGGAAACAAGAAAAGGTTTTAGGGATGGGTTTAGGTGAATTATGTTAATTAACATCATTCCAATGTTACTTCAAATTCAGTGTCAAAAAAATGGATCGCCAATCTAAACGTTTTAATAAAAGGTTTTCAGGTTTACTTTGCAGAGGAGAAGGATGATCTGCTTACATAAAAAAAAAAAACCTCTGGGTGGTAGTAACAAATGCTGAAAGCTTATCCGTGTTTGAGTTGACGTTTTTTTTTGTTTTTTTTTAGCATACCTGACAAAGCAGATTTGCTTCTTTTCACTTGTAACCGTTGCAGCTATCCATATCAGACACTTAACTATTCAGGCTTCTCTTATATATGTCCTGCCGTTGCTCCTGTTTTAGCTCAGTCTTTTGCTGTGCAGCCAGAGCATTAACAATGTAGAACGGAGCCTTTGTTTGTGTCTGTTTTGATGGTTTATTATGTAAAAATGTCCAGAAGATATTTGCTTGAAAATTCACAGAAAAGACGTCAAGTCCTTTCGATATATCAGAGCAATAGTAGGCAAGTAAGAGGGGAATAAGAAGATATTCCAAGTCTGACACAGTCACAAGCTAGTTAGTGCTGAACACTGGCTGGTGAGTTTACCACATTCTGTTTAAAACATTCATAATCAAAAAGCACCAACAAAGTGCTGATGTTGCAAGCGACAGTGCATCATAATTCTGTAAAAAGACAGAATATTAATGTAATTTACATATGCATGAAGCTTTGTCTACATATGCATTGCATCATGGAGACAAGGCTCAATCACCTATTCATCATTTTTCCACCATTTTCACGAGTTTCTGTCGTAATTGGAGAAGATGTAGAAGGCATTGCAATGATTGGAAGACTGTCCCTGCATGCTTATCAGCTAACATACAATCTTTTGCTTCAGTAGGAGGTACGCTGTTATTTAGAAATGTTACAGAAACAACATGTGCACACATAATATAATCTGTTAGAGACCAGCACGCTATTGCCCAGTATTTTATGTGGACCAGTATGAGCATTTGGCTAAAGGGTAGTAAAATAACAGTCCTCATGTCTCTGCCTGTCAATGTCTTTTTATTTATTTTTTTAAGTCACTGCTGGAGAAGCTTGGACAGTCCAGCAATAACCAATACAGACAGCCTGACGACATGGCAAGCTGCTCAAATAGCATGCAGAGAAAACTGGACACATACTTGGGTTTGTTGCCCTGTTGTTACTAATTGACCAAAAATCATTCTCATCCCTGGTGTCCCTGGCATGGAACGCGTCTTCCTGTTTAATGGATTAAAAACACCTGAATACAGGTTTGAAAAAACACAAGTGGTCAAACCCAAAAATCATAACTGACTGTGAAAACGTTGTGTCACTTTTTCTCCAGACACTGTGACATTGATTTGCAAAATAAATGGAAATGGAAAGTAAATGAACACTTACTTTCCAACAAAAAGAGAGTTTAGGACCAGTGAGCTGCAGTCCACTCTGTTCTTTTGACTTCATGTGAGAAGCTTCTGATGCTATTAGTGATTCAGGAGTGGCCTTAACACCAGGGGTTTGACAGTTGATACCCATATCCTGCTTATGTCTGTGTGTGCTGGCACAGTTTTTCCTTCCACTCAATTTACTATTAACTTGCTTAGATATAGCTCACTGTGAGCACCCAGCTTCTTTAATAATTACTTTTTGTGGCTCACCCTCCATATGGAGGGAGCCAATAGCTTTCTGCTGGACAACTGCCAAGTCCCTAGTCATCGCACTAATTCTGTGGGCAATAACATAACCGTTCTCAAATAAAAAAACTTTTTCATTTGTTTTGTGTATGTTTGTCAAGTAAAATGAAACTGAATAAATGCCCAACATATATTGTGCAGTGTGTATTAAATCTATATTTAAATATGATTCCCCTTTTTTAAATCAAATTACTGGAAAAAAAATGATACAGTGGTATTCTAATGTATTGTGATGGACCTGAAGAAGAAAATGTGCCTGCATGTTGTTTGTTAGAGACCAAAATGCTATCTCACTGCATTCTAAGCATGTATATAAAAATGATATACATGCTACATCATATAGCCTTGGGCAATCCACCCAAAACTGCCACTCATATCCATGTTAATTACTTCATCTCCAGCCATTATTTACAGATAAACCCAGATAGCCTATTGACATAAGTTGAAAAAACTGGACATATGCTTCGCTCTTCTGTCTTGTTGCAAATACTAATAGATGCACAGATGTGCATTCACTCATACACAAATATAGTGGCATAGAAAACTAGAATACACAATAAATTATACAATAAAAAAAGCATAAAAGTGTTCCTCTCAACTCATGCTCTCCCTACTCAGAGCCCCTTTCTCACTCATCTGCATTCAGAGTAAAAAAGCCACTTATGCCAACAGTAATGCAAAAGATGATAAAAAATGTAGAACAGGCAGAAGAAAAGAGAACATTTTTGCTGTGCCTAAACAAAGCAACCTTTAAAAGCACCTTTTTCCCATTTTTCCTATTATAAAGGGGAAATAAAACTCTTTAACTTTTGTGCGAACACAGAATGCAAATGTCAGATTTCTGCTGGCACAGAATAGACCACAAAGGATTAAAGTAACCGAACGAGCACAAGTTTCCTTTTAGTCGCAGAGCTCTTTCCGACAATGACGGCTTAAAAACAGTAATTTAAAGTTTAGAGAGGTGTCCTGCGTGTTCAGACAATGGCGTTCCAACACCAGGATTCGGTGCATTTCATGGCTTCCACGGACTTTCCATTATATCTCGGCAAAGCGCCTCTTGCTGCTGAAATTACAGGCTGTCTAGCTCAACGGAGTTTTATGGTCATTTCAGCCACTCAGCCCCCAGGGAAGTGGCAGGGGGAGCCCCCACAGAGGTAGACTTCTTTCAAGCAACCTGACACTTTAAACACAGTCATCCGGGTGAGCGCTGAGTGCCTGTCCATCGTGCTTGGCAGTAATAGAAAACTAATGGCTTTTTCTATGGATTCTTATTCCTATCACTGGATGGCCATGACAAACAATGCAACTTAAATCAGATGAGTGTCAGTCCTGGAAACCATTTCCTCAAGATGGAGAAGAGGCAAGAAGAAAAACTGTTATCAGACATCATTTAAAACAGTTTATTGGGAGCCTTTTCTCGTTTGGAGACCTTCCTTCCATCTACTTTCCAGAAATATGAGCTTTTCTGCAGATGATAATATCGGTTAAATGTTAAGTTGCAGCTGCTGAGCCTTATCGCTGAGCCTTATCACTTTTCTCAGTCTTCAATCTAAAGACACTCTACAACTCATATCTCATCTACATCAGGCCTAACAATATTCCCCCAGACAAAGAGCTGCACAATAGCACTTCCATGAAACAAATGGAAAAGAACAAAGCGGTTTTGTTTCCTGTCTGACCTCTTCCACATCCACTTCCCTTTCTTTCTTTTTCGTCTGTTCTCCTCTGACCTTATCTCTCCTCGCCTCCTCTAGGCTCTCCTCTGTTGTTGTCACTTTCGCTTCAGATGCTCTCGTGAATTTGACCCCAGTTTAGAAAACATGACCCAGTGGCCCCCTGTGTCCTTTTGTCACTGAATGTCAAATGGCAAAATAAATAATGGGTTGAAAACAGCTGAGATTTGATTTTTACTCTTTTTTGACATTGTTTTCCCTACATCCTGCATCGCGCTTTAATATGTCATAAACAATAAAAATCCAACTATCCTGACAGCATCGCTCTGACCTTGTCAGAGGAGCTTTTTGAGACTTTCGACAGTCTTCAGTGTCTTTTGCTCTATTTTTCCGCACCTGCGTTGTGGCTGATGACTCTGTGACTTTGGTCAGAGGTGACTGTGTTTTATCCAAAAGCTATTTTCACTTCAATGTTTCTGGACAAAAAACTGCCATCTTTGGCATCTCTGAGCTCCCTGGGATTCCCCGGTCAATACTTTTAAAGGGCATTGCACACAGAAGGAATTCAGTCCAAGAAGAAGACGGTTTAATGTATATCCCGACGTTTTCTTCCCGTACCCAGCTGGACCCAAAAGCAAATAAAAATAGGCTAAGTTTACTTTGTCATTACTGTAAAAAAAATTTCAATTAAAGAGTAACATAACAATTTCAAAGGGAAATTCAACTACATTTCATTATTTATTTATTTCAAAAAAATACTTTGCATGTATTCACAGTAAAGCTGGTGTCAGGCAGTTTCTTATCTTGGCTTCAACTCTTCTGGGAGACTTTTCACAAGTCTAGGAGTATATTTATGGAGCGTCTGGAGTGTTGCGTCTTTATTTAACTTGCTTTGTGTAATGTGCAGTCATGTTTGGTACTGGAAGGAGTTATCCCTAAAATGTTGCCACAAAGTAAAGAGCACCCAGTTATCTCAAATGTTTTGGTATGCGGAAGCATTAAGAGTTCCTTAGACTGGAGGTAAGGAGCCTGATTCCCTAAAAACAGCCCCACACCTGTGAACCAAACTTTACCCTTTACTCAAAGCAGTCAGGCAATTGCTGATCTCCTGGTACTGTAACTGCCAAACCCAGACTTGTCCATTGGACTGTCAGATGGAGAGGCATGGTTTGTTGCTTAGTCATCACTGCATCGGAGAGCTTGCACTGCATTTGGAGATGTAAGGCTTGGATGCAGTTCCTCAGCCATCAAGACCCATTTTCTGAATATCTACGCACTGTTCTTGAGCTAATCTGAAGGCCACATGAAGTTTGAAGGTCTGTGGCGATTGACTCTGGATAAAGTTGATGACCTCTGCGCACTCTGTGCTTCGGTATTCTTTGTGCACCTTATGTGACTTTAGGTGGCCTGCCACTTTGTTGCTACGTCGCTGTGGTTCTCAGTCACTTCTATTTAATATAATACCTATAACAGCTGGAACACTTGGAAAATGTAGCGACAAGGACATTTCTCAAATGGGCTTATTGCATAGGTGGATAGCTTTTCACAATACAGAGCTTAAATTCAGTGAGCTCCTCAGAGTGAATTATTCTTTCACAAGTTGTTGTAGAAGCAGCCTTGGTATGATGAAAAACAAATGTTACACAGGAGTATAATTAACTGAATTGTGTGAAATATCACATTCTGTCATGCACAAAGTATGGCTGCTGCTTCTATTCCACCCCTAGTTCGAATAGCAGGGATTTTTTGGTACTGAACAAAGTCACTGTCTCTTAATTTTCAAGTTTACTTCATGTGTGTCCCCAAGTGGTCAGGTAACTAAGCTGAATGAATCTAAAAGTGGGTCATACCATAAGTTTGACTCTCAGTTTCAAGTCATTGCCAAGGTGAGTGAATCATCATCAGCGCAGAGCCATTTACATCCGGTTGCATAATACTAAGTAATATCACCGTGTCATTGCAGTGACATTTGAATAGCAGTTCTGCAAATGCATTTGCAGTCGCACACATGTTTAACAAACATTTTCTGACATGTCCAAAACATCTGTGGCAGCCCGGCTTAGCTGGCGATCATACTGTGCTTGCTAGAGTGGTAAAAGCATAGGAACGTGATGATGCTGGACTGTTATTTTTCCAGTGCATCATGTCTAATAGATAATGAACATCATAGATCATTTGGCTATGCAAAAGAGCACACTGGCCGGTTAATTGTGTAGCCAAGTGTCCCAAAACACACCTACTGATGTTATAGAGACGAAAGTCCAAGGGCTGAATGGCTAGCTTTGTAAAAATAAATACATATTTTAAAAAATCTGTGTATTTAAGGCCTTTCTGAACTCCCTAAATATCCTCAACAAGACAGGTGTCTATGAAGCAAAGTATAGGAATGCAGCTAATGGGTGATATTCTCTTGAAAGGATAGGACAATGTTCCCATAAATTATGTATAACATTTACCAATGAAATAACTCTTAGTTACATAGATAACATATATAAAAATATATCAACATGTTAGACACTTTGAATACTACAGATTTCATTAATGTTTTAATCAAAATAATAAAAAATGAAAGATGAGGCCCCATTTGACACATTCACAACCACAAATTGACCTTTCTGTGGATAAGTAAGAAGCGCTATTGATAATGTTTCATTAATAATATATATGGAAGCACTGAAAGAAAAGACCGTAATGGAAAGTCCACGCCTAGTCGGAAGTTATTGGAATTTTCCACAAGGCCATGTTTCCTTTGCGATTACAGTTAGGAAAGTAAATAGGCATTTACTAATCTGTGTATTGAGATGAAAGGCACGACTCTTTTCCCTGCCTCATTCCTCTAACTACTTCAATTCCACTATCATTCTTTTTTTTTTTCATTTCATCCCTTTATACCACTCACATTTGTAGCCCGCAAGCTAAGCATGTCTCCAGTAAAGGCGATGCCCGATTAAAGCTGCTCACTGCAGAACACTGAAGTATGTATGAGGAAGAAAAAAGGTCACAATTTGACACACGATTTGCTTCAAAAACACAGAGCTCAGCACCAGTAAAAAACAACAAAAATTTAAACAAAACACTTCAGTACTTTGTAATGTAACCAGTGGAGGAGAAAGGGTTCTGGCACTGCCTTGAGCGGAGTCCTTTAAAGGTAAGAAAGGGAAACATCCTGTTTGTATGAGTGATTTTATTTCCCTGTCTGTTTTTGGGTTATTTTCATATTAAGTCTTGAGGCGTTTGGGGTGGGAACAATGGCAAAAAATAGACTTTGATGCTAATTTGCGGGACAGTTTGACCTGTCCTAGTTTCGTTAGGAGGGTATTTGTGCCTCAAGTTTGAGGTTTCTATCCATGAAGGCTGCTGAGTGGCTGTCGGGTTTAAACTGGAAAAAATATATATAATAAGTATAGTACAACAATAGAGCTGATTACTATGTTATACATTTTTTCTTTTTTTCTAATCAAGTTTAGAAAGATACTTTACATCTAGATAGATAGAGAAGATAGATAAGATAGATTACCTCTGATTAATCAGGAGTTTTTTTAATTGTAATTAAAACTCTATTTTTGCTTTTACATTTTTCATTTAACCCTGAAACCATCACAAAACTAAAACTGTGTGTGTCATGGTGTTGGACTTCTACTCTCATTTACATCAAGGTCCTACTTAACAGCTAAAAGTTCATTTTCTATTAAGATCTTGAAACATTATGGTAAAAGTACAAAAAAAAACAACAACATATTTTTCTAAAATGTTTTCTTGCAATCTTGACAACTTTGTTAAATTCAATTATTATGAAGATGAGAAGCAGCCATTGACATCCATTAGTCTGGAAGAGGTTACAAAGTAATTACTAAGGATTGAGAACAGTGAACCACATTGAAAGATATCCAAAACAGAGAACAGCAACGAACCGTTCCAGGCAACCAAAATTACCCCAAGAGACAAATCAACACAATCAAGACAAATCAACCAGGAAGTCACAAAACTGATATCAGCAACATTTAAAGCATTGTAGGCTTACACGAAAGAAAATGTGCAAAAATCCAATCCATGGGGCGACTTTGATCCCTTGTTTATAACTGAAGAAACCTTTTGTATAAGATGTGAAACATCTACAATTAACAAAAGAAAAAGCCCTGTTGCCTTTGAGTTAAGCACTTACAATTGTCTTGTTCTGGATAACTGTGAACCTGCAATGTAAAACCAACCCATTTCAGACAAAGAACATCATACCCACAGCTACATGGCTGCTCTGCTGGACTAGTAATAATTGATAGAAACAATTACTCTACCCCATCAAAAAATTCTATTAGAAAAATGTCCGCGTGTTGGTTTGTGTCCTTTAGCTCAAGGTTACCAAGGTTATGCAGAAGGACAAACCACCAAGTACACCTCTACAGGGCTAATAAATGACACAAAACCACAAAATTAAAGTTTCTGATGTAACGTTGATGAACTTTAAACCAAAATCTAATAGATATGGTGTGACATGACCTTCAATAGGTGGTTCTCGCTCCAACATGGCTGAATAAAACAATTCTGCAAAGAGAAGTCGGCCAAAATCCTTCAACAATCATGTAAAAACTTCTTGGCAGCTATTCCCCACCCATGATAGCAGTTGTAGCAGCCACAGGCAGAACAATCAGTGATCTGGTTTAGGTAACAATAACTTTTTTACACATGTTTAGGTTGGATTAACAAACACTTTTTTCCACAGCTATGATGCCACCTGTGCAACATTTTCTTTTATATCTGTGCAACATTTTCTTTGTGCAACATTTTATTTTATATGTCTGTCAGTATTATGATTCTGATGTAAATGATGTACATTTTTACATGCGACAAAAAGGTCATCCCACAACAAATAATATCTCTTTTATAAGGATATGAAGCTAAAATGGAAAAGTCTTTGAAAATGTAAATACTAACCCTGCATCTACTGTTTAAAAGCAGAAGAGCAGACTGCTGTGCATCAGAATAATATTATATAAAGATGGTGCTACAAGAACATGTTTGTGAAAGTATTTATGATAGATGGCTTAGAGATAATGAAAACCAAATAATCAGTGTCTCTGAAAAGTTTAACACTACATAGACAGTCTCTAAAAGTAGAATGGGAGGCAGATCTTTTAGTCATCAGGCTCCTGTCCTGTGGAACCAACTCCCAGTTTTGGTCCGTGAGGCTGGAGGACATCAGCGTCTATTTTTCTTACTCTGCTGAGTTCTCCTACCGTTCTCCAATTTGCATTGTTTGTTGTTATTTCAACTTTTAACTTTTTGTTCTCTGTCATTTTTTTCTTCTTAGTTGGTACACCTGTTCTGGCGTTCTGTTAGCTTTGACATCATCCAGGTGAGGCAAATCATCCACTATTACCATATAACATAGAAAGGATTCCTGGATCAATGTGTGCTTCTGTGCTTTTTGTTTCTCTGCTCTGTCTTCTCTAACCCCCAGTTGATTGAGGCAGATAACCCTCAACTGGAGGTTTTCCTGCCTGTTAAAGGGGAGTTTTTCTCTCCACTGTCGCTTCATGCTTGCTCAGTATGAGGGATTGCTGCAAAGCCATTAACAATGCAGAAGACTGTCCATTGTGGCTTCACACTCTTTCAGGAGGAGAGAATGCTGCTTGTCAAGACTTGATGTGATCTACTGGGTTTCTTTAGATAAGAAACTTTTTGACCAAACTGTCTGGATGATTTGATTTAATTTTACTTTGTAAAAAGCCTTGAGATATCATGCGTTGTGAATTACTGCTATATGAATTGAACATAACTAAAAAAATGTGCATATAAATTTTATGTAATGGCTATATTATGATCTACACAATCATGGGGTAGACTGCTGACTTGTCATTGACCCCCTCAACAAGGAAGGTATGCTACTGTACAAAAGGTCATTGCTAAAGAAACTGAGTAATGTATGCAATAATATTCTTAGAATAGAAAGTTGAGTGGAAGGAAAAAGTGTTGTAGGAAAATATGCAGCAGCAACAGAAATAACTGCAGCCTTGAGAGGATTGTCAACAAAAATCAATTCATGAATTTGGGAGAGCTTCACAAGGAGTGGACTGACGCTGGAGTCAGTGCTTGAAGAGCCACTAACCACAGACAAATGATACACATATGACACATTTCCTGTCCCACTCCGGAACCAGAGACATAAACGTATCATGTGGGCTAAGGAGTAAAAGAAGTGGACTCACTGATCAAAAATCCTCTTTTAAGATGAAAGTAAAGTTTGGAAATTAAGGCCTTAAAGTCTACACAGGAACAGTGGAGAGGAAGAGCAACCATGTTGACTTCAGTACCTCTGAAGTTCAGTAAGAAGGTTCCACAGTCAGGGATGGTCAGGGGGCCATATTGGTGTTGGCCCTCTGTGTTTTCTGAAGTCAACTATCATATTTTTTATTATCTGCCTTGATTTCTAAAGAGTATCTGAAGAATCCACTTTTGTTGATTCACAACCCCAACTTTGAGAACCAATGCACTGGACCATAATCATGCTTTGATTTACAAAGCAGTCCCCTCTTTTTGAAGTAATACGTATTTTATTATCCAATGAGGACTTTCCCGTGAAATCTACAGGGCCAATTTTTGGTTGATTATCAATAGCAAACCCATTTTTTAGAGTCCCAGCCATGCTGTATGTCAGACCCTGAGGTTGGGGCAGAATTAGCAGCCTGGGAATACTTCAAGGCTTCTCACAAGTGAAAAGTACAAACATGTCTGTGTGGAATGTATGTGAGAGCGAAAAAGTGATAAGAAACTGATGATAAAAGTGTAGCAGTCTCCAGATTTCTTTCAGCTTTATCACAGAAGCTATACAGAGTAATGTCATCTGGGCCAGTCTTTCTCCCCACACCGTCCCCCCTCAGTGGGGACTTAAGTTGTCAGATACAAGAGAACGGACTGTTGAGTGCGGGCAGCGTGTGTGTGTGCGTGCGCGCGCATGTGTGTAAGTAAGAGAGAAATACCCAATGAATTTTCAACAAGCACCATCAGCCTGGTCCTGTATATCTCCCAAACTGGGTCAGCTTACCTGTGTGCTCATTGATTATTTCTCACCTACCCGCTCTGAAAACCAGAGGCCAAATAACTTAATCAAAGAGCGCTCAGTGATCGTGTCGAACGGGGGAAATGAATCAAAGATAGAAGTGTTGCATTGATCTCCCAGAGAATCAATATAGCACAAGTACGAATACAGCTCAACGCTCTTTGGGTTTGTTTTTATCGGGCATGTCTTTCGCAAACCGACATGGGAAAGGATGGGGAGCGTCTGTGCTTTCATGCCCAAACACTCATTCGTGCACAAAAACACGCACGGCCAGTTCTGACAGAAAAGGGGAAAAAATAAAGGCGAAGATAAATAGGGAATTGGACAGTTGCAAACAGAGAAATGCTTTTTAGTTTGTGTAGGATTATGGCAGGCAGCGCTGTTGTAACTGAAGCAGAAGTACAACCAGGTGTAAGGAAAGTCTGCTGCTCCATTTAATACGTGTTTTCTGTCCATCTAGACTCCATGGTATGCCAACAATCACCTCCACAGAGAACCAGGAGAGAATGAAATATTCTAGTGCAATATGCCACCCAGGCCCTCGCCAAAATTATATAATTGAAATCTTTTCAAGTGTTTGCTCCATCTGGAGCAATCTAAACCTTCTCCAAAGGGTGAAATCACAGCCAATTTGGCAATCAATACTCTCAAGGTATACCAAAGGCCTTTACTCTTTACTTCTGTTAAGATGGTAAATAGAAGCTTTTTCCAAGTATGAAAATAATGTAAATAAAAATGGGATGAATGCGACAATCAGTCTGGGACATAGAAATCAGACAGTTTCCTCTTAATCTTGCTCTGATCTGTAATCAGCGAGTCAAATACTGAAAAATCTAATTTTCTCTCCTGTTCAATAAATGCACCGAAAACTATGAGGTCCCATCGTTTTCAGTCATTGAACCCATCGACCGACATGATGTAATTTGACGCATTTTTAAAAATGTAATTAAATTCAGATACATGTCTGATGCATAAATGGGACTAATCGTGTAACTCTGGGATATTGTGGATTCACAGTTTATGTCTTTATCAAAGATTCTGACGCACATGTTTTACTTTTAGGGGTTCGAAAAAAAGTGACTGGTCAAAAAAAAAGAAAGAAAGAAAGAAAGAAAGAAAAAAGAGAGAGAGAAAAAAAAACTGAAAGAAACCGTGCCGGCCACAAAAAGTTTGATCAGTGCATCTCTTCAAGTAGGTATGAATTTTAAAATCGGTTTCCACCGGGGAGGCTCTGGGCTTAGTGCAACCCCATCTCTACATGCATGTGTTGCACAGAGCAGTAATGTACTGTATAAAATAGCCTGTGGCGTCTATCGCAAATACCCATAGCTGTTTGAACAAACCACTGACCTCCAACTGACTGCAGTAGCCCACATTGATTCTGAGTACTCCCCCCACCCACACCCCATGTTCTCCTCTGCCTCTCTGTCTCATTATATCTCCCTTCCTCTTCCCATTCCCTCTCCTATCTTCAGTAATCTGTTGTTCTCAAATAAAATTGGTCTGACAAGCTGTGTATCCCCTTTTTTCTACTCAGACAGGTGTCTCTAGGGGCAAGTAAAGGCCTGTCACTAAACAATCCCCCTCTCTGCTTATACCATCTGAGACTTAAAAAAGGGGCCATAGAACGTTTACACAAATCTTGTACGTTACTTTGCTGAAATTTAAAGTTAAATGATGCCCTATTGCTTATATGATCCTGATTGTTCAAAGACCTTTTTTTTAAATTCTGCCTGTTTCTAAAACAGGAGTTTACAACATGATGAGTTGCTACAATGCCTTGTACAGGTGTTAATATCCCCTAATTCTTTAACATTTTGTGACAGAATAATCCCACATTTCATTGTACTTAATAAGTGTTTTATGTATTAGGCCAACTGTAAGTGTTGAATTCATTCAGTTCATTTATACAATTCAATTCACAACGCATGTCATCTTAAGGCACTTTACAAAAAAAAACCAAAAAACAATTGTACTGAAAAGTGTGCATATTTATTCAGCCCCATTTACTCTAGGACGAACTCTTGGGACACCAAGTCCCTTCAAATATCCCATAATTAATACATAGGATATATACTGTATGTAGGATATGTTATCAGTATAATCTGTTCTTTGAGTGTGCGTTGAAACAACAAATATTGTGAATTGGTGACATATAAATAAACAGAATTAAATCTTAATTGTTTGTAGGAGAGAAATAGTGATCAAACAGCATGATGAAAACCAAGGGAGAAATTACAGGGAGAAATGATGTCTGAAACGTGTGGTAAGCCCACTCTGCAGTCTGCCACAAGTCATGCAGGGCAAAAAGTGGAAGACGTCTGGATGTACATTGTCCAGATGAGACCAAAACTGAGGTTTTTTTGGTCTATCAAAATGCAACGTATGGTGGGAAACTAAAACCCTTAAAACACAATCTCGAACATAAAACATTGTGGTGGCAGCATCATGCTGTGTGAAGGCTGTCTTCAGTAGTGACAGGTCAGACATCAGAAATGATGGGAAAATGGATGGAGCTAAGCATAATCCTGGAAAAAAAACGTGTTGGAGGCAGCAAAAGACCTGAGATGTGGGTTCAGGTTCATCTTCCAGCAGGACCACGACCCGAAACATGCTGCCTGAGCTACAATGTAGTGATTAAGATCAAACCAAATTCAGAAGTTAGCATGCTCACAGAAGTTATGTGTGCTCTTAAACCAAGCTGAGTGAGTTTAGGCTATTCATTTAAATATTACATTTCATATAATAAATATAATAAATAGTAATTTGAATCTCTAGGAGTCCAAAGCTGATAGAGACATACCCTGAAAGACTTGCAGGTGGAATAGCAGCGAAAGATGTTTTTGTTAAGTATGGACTCAGATTGGCTGAATACCACTGAATGCCAGACCTATTCAATTATCATATTGTTCACAAAAAAAACAAACAAAAAAACAATAACCCCATAATACATTAAATGTAGTGATTGTTACATTAATTACTTTTCAGTTTTTGGTGTAATAACACTTTTGCAAGGCACTATAGAAACAATTTCAAATCTGGTAAAATTAAGAGACAAAAGCCTGGTATGAGTGCTATAAAAGTGTTGATTGTAAACACGAGTTGAATGATAAAATCATGACCCTCAAAGCAGCTCAACTCAGCTCATTGAGTCTAAATTGTGGTGAAATTCCCTTGCACAACAGCACCCTTTGCTACTGAAGAACACGCAAAAAAGATCCAAATTGCATTCAAGCTCGAAGTGGTCGATCTAGAGCGGCTCCTGAGTGATTGTTGGTCCATCGGTGCACGGGCAAGTCTGTCTCGGCACGGCTTGAGCCTACACACACACACTCATCGAGCTGTTGACCTCAGCGGGGCCACAGATAATGAGCTTTAACGTTCTATTTCATCTTTCTCAATAAGGAGGTGCACTGCAGACACCGCAGGGCCTAAAGGTCAAAGAAAGCAACTCGGACTGAAAAGAGATAACACAATGCAGGCAAGCAGGTAATTATTGAGACAATCATAAATTGTAGGAGGCCTGATAGAGTTCCATTACTTTGGCTGAGAGGAAGGTGAATTTAATGTTGGGGCAGAGGAACCATTAACACTGAGGGTGCTACTCTCCAGGGAAAGCATATGAGTGGACTTAGAGAAGCACCTGCCTGAACAAATGGCTGCAAGACACCAGTCAGAATGTTTATGTACAGTGTGTAAACCGAATTTGAACATACAAAAAGACTAGAGAAAGCAAATGATGCTTTCTGAAGAGGAGGCATTTTGCAATTCTGAGGCAGTTGTTGATGGTAAAAAATATATATCTATAGAGTGCCTTGCAAAAGTATTCACATGACTTGAACATTTCCCCATTTTGTCACAGTACAACCACCACAATGTGCACTATGTGCTAGAGCAAGGGTCACCGACATGGGGCCCGCGAGCACCAAGTAGTCCCTGAGGACCACATGTGGTACCCACGAGCCTGTTCTAAAAAAAAAAGCACAACCCACCAGTGAGCTGCATCTATTTTTTTCCATTACTCTTCCTGTTTATTCACACTAGCATTCATATAGATTAAAAAAACAACAATATCTATAACAAAGCATGGAAATATGTTTATTTTACAGTTTAAAAAAGGTTGGTGACCCCTGTGCTAGAGCAACACAAAGTAGCACATATTGACAAATGACATAATTGTTCAACAAAGATTTGAAAAGTGTGGCTTGTGTTTGTACACCCCCCCTCCCCCAAAAAAATAAATAAATAAAAAAATAAGATAAAATCTCCTATTGTGGCTCTAGCTGTAAGTTCAGGGCCACTGTTTTGCTGAACCTTGTAGGGTAGGAGAGAAATATTACTGGCAAAAGCTCACAAAGAATTAATGTCCAGTCAAAAAAGCACGTAGACCTGTTCAAGACTGCCGTTTGAAAATTACAGTGTCCTGCCAAGCCTCTAAGTTCTCTGACAGATAACATTCCTGTGTCAAGCTGACCCAAGCTTTTGTGCAAAGATAACAAAAGTGTGCATGACTTTCGAGGAGTTCAGTCTAAATTTCTTGGAAAAATCCCATTTAAAGTGCCAGAAGACGAAGATGGAGCCAGAAGATTGGAGTTAAGCATGGACTGAGTAGAGATTGGTCAGAATGATTCACAGACATTAATGGGATAATTTATCATAAATACACCCTCTTGAGATTAGAGTTTTGGGAATTTTTTGGGGGACTTTGACGATTTCTAAAAAGTGTATGTTTGTACGCTGTAATAAAATCCTTGTCGGCTTTCAAAGAGGGAACGAACCAATGTCGGCCTGACTGTTTCTGAAAGATATTCTGCACTGCTGCAAGTCTCGTCCATTTCCCAGCCTCCACCCGTCTCTTGCAGACTTAAAAGGCTTTCCATAAGGACTGCCCGGCAATTAGCTCCACACAGTTTCACAACAACTCAACACACCAATTTGCCTGTTTCCACTGAAGAAAATCATCCCCATCGCATGATTCCACTCTTCCCATGTCTCACGGTGGAGTGGGTGTTTTCAGGGTAATATGAAGTGTTAGCTTTCAGTTCCTAGTGTTTTGCATAAGGGCTAGATTTGTGACTCATCATTATAAGTACAGGTTTGTACTTATAATGTCAAAAAGTCCAAGACATATGAATGGTTTTGCAAAGCACTGCAGCAGCTCTTTATTAGCACCCCTTGTAAGGAAAATTACTCTTTTTGTGCGGCAGCATAATGTCAAGGCAACTTTGGAAAAATACAATGTCATATATACAGTCTTCTCATGTTCACTGCCTTTGTATTCCTGTGGCCTGTTTGTCGCCACAGTGCCCCAGTTCCTCAACACTTGACGAAGACCTTGTTTGACTGGGCGACATCTGAGCGGGTATGGTTCTCTGTTTATACACTCTCATCATGTATATTATGAGGAAGGCAGTTAGTCTTAATAGTCTTGCCCAAGGACCAACACTGGATGATGTTGAAAACCCATGATATATATGCCCCATGCAGGATTTGAACCCAGATCTCCCAAATGGGAGTGAGTCACCCTACCAGCTGAGCGATCCAGCTGGCTAGCTAGCACAGAAGCACTGATCATGGCAGCACAGGAGCAGGCCTTGAGAACCAGAGCAATAGAGGCTCAGATCTACCATACCCAGGTGCAGAGTATGCAAAGAGGACCCAGAAACCATCCAGCATCTCCCAGCAGGGTCTAAGATATTAGCAGGGAGGGAATACATGGAACGTCATAACCAAGTGTCTGGTATAGTGTACAGAAACATCTGTTCACAATACAGACTGGAGACCTCCAGGTCAAAATGGGACTCACCTCCCAAGGTGGTGGAGAATGACAGAGCTAAGATCCTGTTGGATCCTCCAGATACAAACAGACAAAATGGTAATGGCCAACCAACCAGACATTGTGATCATTGATAAGCAGCAGAGGACAGTTGTGATCGATGTGGCCATCCTGAGTGATGGAAACATCAGAAAAAAAAGAATATGAGAAACTGGATAAATACCAAGGGCTCAGGGAAGAACTAGAAAGAGCCTTGAAAATGAAAACAACAATAATGCATGTGGTCATCTGAGCACTCAGGGCAGTAACCCCCACTCTGCAGAAGTGGCTTCATCAGATACCTGGAGACAGCTAAGATCCTAAGAAGAACCCTCAGGCTCCCAGGTCTCTGGTTGAGGACCTGAGCTTGAGGTAAAAAGGCACCCACCCTGTGCGGCGTGGTTTTTGTATTTATTCCTGTGTAATAAATATAACTATAGCGTTGTAATAATTTACTTTTTTCAAGTTCATCATAGCCTCTAGAACTTCTTATAAGTTATCCATGACTTCTTGTTCCCTGGCGTCTAAATAGGACATGGCAAAGAGGTCAAATTTCTTATCCATTCTTCAAAATCGGAAAGAAAGTTAACACGCTTTTTATAAATGAAAGATTTGTGTTGATCTTCATAAGACAGCAGGTGACCATGCAATAAAATAAGTTTTTATCCAAACAGTTAAATTAAAACAAAAAGACATCACTCAGAAAGACGACAAAACACATGATATATTTTGTTATTATACATGTGTGCTATATTTAATTTCCTATGCCTACATGGAGACTGGACACTGCCTGAACCTCAAATGTCACTGGTAGCAGCTTCATCCTCTGCCACTAGGAGATAAAAACATTTGTTGAAGTTTTACCCTTATGTTAATTTTTAAATCTTGGATAATGTTTTTAGTATTTGTTTTCCTTGATCTAACATTTGGGTAAACTCCTTTAGTCTCAGATATCAGCTCAAAAAGCTCCTGAGATCATTGAAACGTAGCTCATTTTTCAAACTAAAACGACAAGAAATTGCAGAGTGTCAGAAGCATCATGAAGCCCCCTGATGGTCAGTGCTGGGACATGGTTCTCGAGTAAAAGATCTTGACAGCTGGTTTGGCTCCAGACACTGTGTTTCACCTCCTGCGAGCAGAACTAACACAAGGAAACATGTCACGGCTGGGTAGGTGTGAATTGAATCTGGCTGCTGGAATCCAATAGAGGGCCCATGCAGCTAAAGTGATCCACTAATGTTTTGTTCAGCTTAATTGAGCGTTGTCCCTTCAACTCAGCCTCACATCTTCATCTTGCATCTAATAGCTGCTGCTTTCTAAACGTCTAATTACCCAAAGTTACAATGGAGCAATTATCTAACTTTATGATGGCATAGGGGGCATTCAAAAAGTGCTATTTCATTGTTCTAGTAAAATGTAAAATAAAAATTATTTTAAAACGATAATGAACCACTTTTTTTCTACACCAGAACTTATGGATCAAACTGAGAACTTAAGCACATAAAAACAGACATAAAGCCACATATTTTCACTTTACTTCACCTGCAGAAGGTATCCGTGCGACAGACCCTCCGTAGCTCCAAACAGTTGGGCTTCTCCTTATCCCTGTAAGAGCAATCAGGAACTATTGTCTGCCTGCGTCTCTCGGCACAGCCCTCAGACTGGCAGGGACAGAAGATCAGCCGGTGGCTGAGCCCTGAGGGCACGCGCTCTATGAAGGCCCTCAGGGTCTTGTGGCAGCGCTTCTTGTTGCAGCTCTCCCCTTTGTTGGTGTCCTCCTTGCTGCAGGTGGTGATATAGCTGCTACGGTATCGCTTGCAGACGGTGTTGAGGTTGCAAGCTTTAGTTGCGTCAAGGCAAGGGTTGCAAACTTTCTCCGCTTCAGGACACTGGAAGGGTTTGGGGATCGATGACTGCATCCCTAAAAGTAAATACAAGGAAGGGAGAAGACGAGTGAGAACATACTGTAAGTAATGTAAAAGAGTCTAAAGGAAAAGGGAGATCATACTTAGTTGCAGCACTTCTGCACTTCTGTCAATGGGTAACATTACTGTCAATAGAAATATTCTGAGAAATAATTTTGTGTTTTAGTTTGCTGAAATGTATAAGAATCAAAATTGCCAGAAGTAAACACTTGGAATACATTGCTGTGTGCAATGAGTGTCACAAGACAACATCCCCACGCCATTACACCGCCAGCCCCAGACTGAACTGTTGATAAAAGGCAGGATGGATCCATGCTTTCATGTTGTTTACGCTCAATTCTGACCCTACCACCCATTTCAGCTGAATCTGGGACTCATCAACTCCGACAACGTTTTTCCCAACCTGTTATCGTCACATTCTGTTGAGCTTGTGCGAACTGTAGCCTCAGCTCCCTGTAGCTGAGAGAAGTGGCACCCCATGTGGTCTTCTACAGCCGTAGCCCACCTGCTTTGAGGCGCAATGTGTTGTGTGTTTAGAGATGATATTCAGCATACCTAGGTTGTAACAAGTGCTTATTTGAGCTCCTGTTGCCTTTCCATCATTTCAAACCAGCCTGGCCATTCTCCACTGAGCTCTAACATCAACGTGCTGTTTTCATCAACACGGCCGACGGTAACTGGATATTTTCTCTCTTTTGAGAGAGAAAATATCCAGTCTCTGTACAAATTTCACAAATCAAATTAGTATTAAAGAATCTTTAATATATTTGTAATATTTCACTCTAGATTTGGCAAGTTTATATGTTAAGTTTGTTTTATCTTGTCTATTTCTATGGTTGTCCTAATACTAACTAAAATACTGTGAAAATGCCCCATTTTAGTGTTTTCACAAACAGCCTAAATGTTTCATGAATCTAAAACTTTTTTTGGTTCTTAATCTTTGTTCAGTGTAGAAATATTCAGCTCAAATTTATAATAATGGCTTAAAGTAAAACAGCAACTAGATCAGTGGCGACTGGTGATAAAACGTTTTTAGGGGCTGTGTGGTGCAAGAGGTCACATGCCTACTTCTGGGTTTTTAAGTCTGGTGGGTCTGGTCCAA
Organism: Fundulus heteroclitus; assembly: GCF_011125445.2. Taxonomy (NCBI): domain Eukaryota; kingdom Metazoa; phylum Chordata; class Actinopteri; order Cyprinodontiformes; family Fundulidae; genus Fundulus; species Fundulus heteroclitus. The sequence continues at coordinate 31,414,737 of NC_046372.1, forward strand.
ATTCCTTTATCTGCTTTTTTGTCCGTAAAGCCTAACTTATAATTTTGTTAAAAAATGACCTAATTTTCTTCCGCTGCACCATCCTCTCCTGTGTTGCTGTTGTCTGTCTCTTCAGTTTGTATTTGTACATTCTGTCTGGCGCATCTAATCATTTGACAGTGGTGTGACTTTGACAGATATCATGAATTAATCAGACTGAAGATTGACACAAACTGGCTAGAGGAGAAGCTTTAAGTAACCAGTTAGAGACCAGCATGAAATTGCATGGAAGCCAACGTTTAAGAAGATCATCAATCCTATGCAAAAAAATAAAAATAAAAAATTAAATGGGAATGCTGAAAAATCAAAAGTCAGACACATTTTATGAGTGAACAGATATGATAAATACTGTTTATCTCGTAATTTAAGTTTACTGTGTCTATAGTATTTGTCTGCAGATTTTATGGGGACGGCGCCCTAGCACCACTTATTAAGAAGCTGCCACTGAACTAGACAGCACTTTGTGAAACAGACCATAAGGTGAAAGGAAATATTGTGAGATCTCTTTACGTCCCTACCATATTGATATAATTTCAAGCCGCTAACGTTGCAGTACTTTAGCAAGCACAACCTGTGCCCTACATTGCTGCTGAGTTTCTGACTTATCAACATTGACCTCACATGATTTCACGAATCCCTGGTAGAGAATCTGCAAGCTCACCTTCGCCTCTCTGCTTCTTCAAGTAGCTGTAAGGCAGCAGAGGGATGCCTGCAGCCAGGCCCATCCACTCCAGCAAAATCGATCCAGTCTGTTTCAGGCCTTGAGTGATTTATGAATAAATTAAGCTAAGATTTCAGATTAAATGTTAATGAATTATTCATTAAATGTAAACAGCTGACGTGATTACCATAATATCGGGGTATTATCAAGTTGTCAGAGAGAGTTACTACATATCATTACAAATAACATTTACATTTTTTAATGTTTCGACATAATGAAGTTAAGGAGACAGCTTCTTTCATTTTTCATTTGTTTTCTAGAAACAATGGAAAAACAGAAGACCTTGGAGATGGAAAAAAACAGCTTACTGTGTATAGCGTCGACACAAAATACTGTTACAGCTGCCCAGGACGCGCTGAGGTCAGCGAGACATTGTAGTAACACTTACAGTGTCGTGTGCATCATTGTCTGGGTGTCTAATGCCCAAGATCCAGTTGCACTTTCTTTTTTTTTAATTCTCGAGCGACAACAAAAACTGAAATATCTCACTTGCCCATCCAGCTGCTTATCATAGCTGAGAAAGAAGGTCAAGTTATTAAATATGTCTGGATGTTCCAAGATGCTGTGCCGCCCCGGTAATAAGAGAAAAAACTTTTCTCGTGAAATATACTTGTAATAAAGAAGCTTCGTGTTCACTGGTGGCACCCCTCTCTTGCATTCAGGCTATATTAGAGAAGTTAACCTCCTTTCCCCTGTAGATAATGATATTTCAGAGGTCGTGGCGGCACGGTGACACTCTGAGAGATTCATCTCTTATTCAACAGAACCAATCTCCCTCCATGTCTATCAGATGGCCTGGAGCAGCAAGAAGACCATCTTTTTTTTTACAGAGGCTGTGCAAGAGGCACAGGATTGTTTCCCCATGGTACATTGCATGTTATCAATCCTTGAAATTGGGCGTGTGAGCGGATCAAACCCCAGCAGAGGGATAAAAATAAGCAAATAAGTAAAATTAATGATTTTGTGGTTTCAGATTAATTCAGGGGAGGCAAAACTTACAGCCCCTTAAGACTAACAATATGTCAGACGCTCCTCCTGGAGGGAAGGAAGCACATTTAAACGACCTTCCCTTTCAGTATTGCTTTTTTCAACATGTCTCAAGGTTAATTTAGTAAGAACACTGATAAGCGGGTGGGATATAAGTAATATGTCTTGAGCGTCTTTGTTTAAACGTTATTTATTTATGTGATTTATGAAGCAGTGGATTCACAAATCTCTGCTTCAGAAATCCCTGTGTATGGAAAGTGAGACTTGATAGGCTCTGTGTTTGAAAACAGTCATGACCACGCCCAGATTTCGCCATTTTATCAGTGGCCTCGGCCACAGAACCTGCAGCATGGACGAATGAAAGACAGCAACAAAGGTGACAGTCTCAAAGAGGTTTAATAATGCAAAATCTGAAATGGAGTTTTCCATACAAAATACATTTTCTGCACACTGTGTTATATCTTGCTATTTTAATGGTAGGTCTGTCAAAATAGGGATAATGCTTGAGGAGGTCCTGTTGCCCTCTAACAGCCCTCAGTTTTTGTCAGTATGCCACGCTGCAGAGCACTAAACAAAACCCAAGTGTACAACTCAATGTTGTGTAAAATATAATTCAGTTCCACCAGCTGACCCAAGGCAGGCCCATCTTCCCTTCAGTAGTATCAATCCACCATGGCCTGTGTTTGAATGGGTATGTCTCCAACCTGCTGCTGAAAAGGCCTGCCAACCCAGAGTGGTGAGCATCTGCACTGTTGTGTCTTTGGGGGTCTCTGGTTTCCCAGGGCAGTTCTACATTTTGACATAACTCTATAGTTAGATGCCTCAGAAATCAAAAGCCAATCATCGGCATAGAAAATTTGATTAATCTAAAACAATCTGCACCTTCCTGAGTGCAATTATGCACAAGACACTGCCAACATTGACTGGGGGGGGTTAAATCTTCCATTAGCTGGCCCTGGTCTTGTGATGTTTTATGTTCTGTGCAGAAGGTCAGCAGTTTGTTACAGACACAGCTCAGACTCATTCAACAAAATATTATTTCAACAGCCATCTTCCTCAGAAACCCTGAACCCAGTTAAGGCTGCTTAATACAAATTTCTTGCACTAATATGAACCACCATTTATCCAAAATGGCTTTATATCTTTTCTTGGATTGCAAGTGCTAACTAAAATGAACTTCCCTTTTAAAATGTATTCAGTTTAAGTTGGGTAAACTTAATTGAATTACTTGCCAATTAAAGCAATTCATTTAAGCTGGAGCTGTATTCCCTTTTTGTGGTTTTACACAAATAATCCAAGACCCAACATGATTTTTAAACGTATGCTACACTCACAACTAAATTGATATATAAACCAAAATTTGTATTGAAATAATACTAGTAGATGAGTGTTGCCCAGGTCACAGCTAGGGCGGCACTCAATTTTGGGACAACAAGAGTTGTTAAGATGAAAAGTTATCTGTCAACTGTGCCTGAAAAGAATTTTCTACTTCTTTCTGTATATGCAGTAAAGGGACAGTATTGTATCTGTGTTGTGCTTCGCATAAGAAATGTTGGAAAATATGGCTGTAAACTGCAGGTGACTATTCACGCTAAAATAAAGGTTTTAACCACAGCTTCCCTTTTTGGCCCTAAAATTAACAGGCTACTTAAAATTAAATTAAAACGCTGTTTTACGGAACCTGAACTGCATTTGATCATTGCTATTATAATATTTAAATATAACTGACTGATAAAACCTGAACTGGATTATTTCCACTCTGCACAGATTTTATTTCAAATGCAGCTTGAGTTTAATGCGGTACCGCGCGCGAGCTATTTTTAGAAACACAACGTCACGATGACGTCACATCACGTGGTACGCAGTGGGGCAAACTCCGGAAAAGCCGCCGTTGTTTCGCTGTAAAAGAGACGTGCGTTAGCCTAGGTTTTACTCGGTAAACGACTGCTTTTTCCAAATCTAAGACCATGGTTTTTAAACATTGTTGCTATGGAACGGGCAACAGCGACTCGAGGTACGCTGATCGGCCGCATATGAAGGATGTTTTCTTCAAGACTGCCAAGGAGAAATGTGTGCGCTTGGAACACCGGGGCGGTCGGCCTACACAACAGTTCAACCCGGAAAAAGTTACCAAATTCAAGTACATATGTAGCAAGCATTTTGTCGGAGGAAAGGGCACAACCGAAGAACATCCTGACCCAATTCCAGCGACATCAAGTCAAGGTAAGAGTATTTTGGTGGCCGACATGTTAATAAAGTAGCGCCTGCTACCATGACAGCATATAGGCTATCATGGTAGCAGGCGCTAACATGATAGCCTGCTACCAGGCTTACTCAAAAACATTTCAAATGAGACAAACATTAAACATATACCCATTCCTGGACGGTGATTGCAAACAACAACAACAAAAAAAAAAACGGCCGACGCTGCCATGATCGCCGCGCAGGAAAAAAAAAACAAAGCTTACCGTTCATCAACTCGGCCAGTTTTCCAGTCTTTTTAAGCCCTCGAACCTCAAGCCATCGTTTGAGCTGAAGGTTGGTGTGTTCTTCGACAGTGCGACCAGTAAACCGTGTGCCTGGAACATCGTCTTGGGAAAGTTTAACGGCTGTAAAGTCGGTCATATCTGTTATCCGTGCGTTCTCTCCTGTATGCGTTCTCTCCTGTATGCCCTACCTAAGCGGCAAAAGGGGCGTTGCTCTTGAGACGGTGACGTCACGTGCGCGGTACCGCATTGAATCAATATTTTATCTGTAACAACACAAGCTAGGAGCTAAGGAGGGTTCTGGAAGATTGGGGGTGCAGAAGGAGGGATATACCCATGCCGGCATTCAACCAACAACCTCCACTGATAGCCCAACAGCAATTATTCTGCCATATGCATGTTTGATAAATGTAAGCCCTTGTGAGAGAATTAATCAACCATACTAGACAGGAGCAAACTGGCCGATGCATTGTTTCACTGAGAGTTGAAAAAATAGCTAATTTTAACAGTCTACAAGGAGGCCGACGCACGGCCCAAGTTTTACTTAAGTGGGCCGAGCTCAAAGCAGGGCCAACGGAGAGCAATATGGTCCAGCTGGTGGAAACGTTAGCAGGGCGACTGTCCAGTAGTTCAGGCTGCATTACATTGATGGATTGCAGCTTCTAAATCTCCCCTGGCCATCTGCAGCTATAATGTGGGCCACTGGGGGGGTCTAAGATGAAAAGAAAATAGGAGAAGGATGAGCTCCTACAATTTATCTGACCAAGCTGAACTGAGCCCTCAATGGAGGCTGCAGCAACGGATGGATTTTTACTACCTTTGATTGGGAAACAAAGATTGAATCTGGTACTCGAACCAAAAAGATGTCCTAGAGCGGGCATAAGACATAAAGCCCACTCACTAGCTCTAATGTTATTACACTCTAATAGGATGGCATGCAAGTGCAGGAGGAGAGAAGGAAGGAGGCAAAGATGTGCAGTTGAGAGGGGAAACATTTAGTATTGTGTTACAGAGTTATAATTGATTTTCCAAGTGCATCACAATACAGATTTTCAGCAAACATATTGTGCTGTAATGTTTGGCGCAAGTGGCTGATAAGCTGATGAGATGAGACGTTTAAAAATGGAAAAAGCTTTAAGAGCATCACGGTGGAGACTTGTGATGGCTGATTACTGTAGCTGATCATGTTGGACGGATGAAGTGAGAGGACACAACCAGATTAAATGGCCACTCACACGGACAAGCTGGAGAGTTTTCTAATAATGGAGCCTAATTCAAGAAAAATGCACAGTACACAGAATAATTAACACGACTCATCAGCAGTGTAATCAACTGCTCTCAGCATACATAATAACACACCTATAAACATAGGAGTTGCAAAGAACAAGAAAGTGAAGCACTGATGGAGTGAAAGGCTGGAAAATTAGAAGGATGCACTAATTGACTATTGGACGTTGGGTCAATAAATACCAAAAGCTATATAGGCATGTTGTGGTTACCAAGGTCATCCAATAGACTGAGGTTTTAAAAATCAAAGTCTTTCAAATGCCAGAAACAGAATCAAAGCGATCATCTTTTTAACTATATGTGGTGACCCTTTTTATCCGTGAATGCTGAGCTAATTTGTGAATAATGTCATGACCGTTTTTTTTTTTTTTACTGTATTTACAGAAAACATTATACATAAATGAGAACTAGTTCATGTTGGAGCTTTGAAGTTATTCCAGAATGTTTAGATAATGAACCATGAATGGGAATTAATTCATTTTAACCTGCTCGCACTAAATTTAGAACTAGTTCTTGTTAAGGAGGAACTGGCATAACTCTTGCAGTCACTTTTTAAAGCCCCGCGAGGTTTGCTTTCATCATTAATAAGAATCTGATTCTGCTTGGGCATATAAGCCAACCTCAAGGCAAAATCTTCAATCATATAAATATGTTTTGTTAATCAAGCTACCTGGTGGATGGTCTGACAGAAAGCTGCAACTTATTTCTTTTTTTTTTTACAGCATTAATCTGTATCTGTAATTTCACTGCCTGTCTTTGCTGTATTTCCCACTCAGAAATATTAAAATCATGCCCCAAAAACGACTTTTTAAAATCTATTTTGATGGTTAGAGCATGCACCTTCAGCGTAAGCGAAGTTTAAAACAAAGATTAGCATTTTAGTAAAGTTTAATAAGGGGAGAGAGGCACACATTATCTATATTGACTGGCAGGGTAAACACTGTGCATGCATAACAGTTCTGCATAACATACCCACATTTTCCCTGTAAAATGCAGTTTAAACATTTTGCTCAACCCTGTTTATTGACATCAGGATGAGCTAAGCTTACTTCAAGTTTGTCATGAAAAAAAAAAAACAGCACCATTCTGTTTTCCAAAAAGTGAATGCCACTCATGACAATTTTTCTGACACCCAAAGTAACCAACTGAGAAGCTTGTGGAATGGAGCTTTAACATCTTTAAAGTTCTCTTGAAGACGATGCAAGTTTCACATAATTACTAATCTAATTCCATGACTCTTTTGATTGTCTGCCTGTCCAGGTAAAGGGACCTGCTCAAGCCTTATGCTTATGAATGTTTAATGGCTTCCGAAACCCATTGTGAACGAGTACCAGGACAGAGGGGTAAACTAACTATGTGATACACTTCTTTTGGTTTGACTCAGCATGTTAAACAGCAAATACATAAATGGCTTTTATGTTAATTCTATTTTCTGTTATCTGTGAAAGTGCCATTTCCATAGACTCAATTAGCCAGAGAGACATAATAAGAAAAGCCGTTTCTAAGAACAGTTCATCTGAAACTTCAAGCAAGCTTACTCTTCCACTTCCATTTTATCCTGTAACTCAGTAAATGAGCAAGTAGAATTAATTTACAAAGTATTTACCAAGTTTCAAAAATCGTTGATTAGGTGGCTCCTATTCAGATGAAGGTTGTCTCTAGTAAAAAGAAATCTCTGTGGAAAAAAAGTTCGTCAGTAAGAAGTGAAAACAGGGAGTGTTGAAAAGCTGATCAGAGAGAGCGAAAGGCTGGACTCCAGGTTCACTGTGACGTCTATAAAAAAAGACTTCAGAGATATAATTTACAGCCGAAGAATGCAAGGGAATCCTTCTGTTCTGGAGTCGTCAACAAAAGCTAACTAATAATTATCATTCTTTGTTTAGCCCTCCTGTGTCTGAAGAAACTGAACTCCACTCTACCAGGACCTGCAATGGATTTGCAAACTTCTTTATAGAGAAAATTCTTCAAATTAAAAGGGTCATCTGTACATCAGTATCAAGTCCAGTACCGATGCTGTGTAAAGTAAAAACAGATTTGCACAAAATGAAACAATTCTACCAAGTCACCTACAACATTTAGAATAACTTAAACATGAATTAAACTCTTCCTACTGCTTCTCCTGTAGACATCCCATCAACAGCTTTCTTTAACAGCGTGTTCACACTGAACGCGGTGTCTGCATGCACATACGGTGACACCGGCTTCACTACGAGTAATTTTTACCAAGGTACTGCAATTTAATGGGGAAAGCCAACAACAGCACCAGCCTCCCTGCTATGGAGCTCAGACAGAAGCACCGGGGAGCAGCGGGATAGAGCAGAGTAAAAGGCCGACAGATTACCCGACCCGTCCACAGAAGCCGCGGCTCGCTGTTCCAGTTCTGGAGCTACAAGAAGAGGACGAGTGATGAATGATTTAACAGTCCTTTTACGGGCTAAATTGAAATTAAAATTAAAGCAACCAACAAACCTCTAAAGAGCTTTCCATACTTCATAATTTTTATATCTCCTATTTTGACTGAAAAACAGCTTTGTCTCCGCTGCGCTCCTTCACTGTGTGTCACAATTCGAAAGTTTTTGCCTGTCAGTGTCTGATTTGATTTAAACAATAAACTAATCCCTTTTGTCCTGTGTTATCTCCCAGGCCTTATAAGCAATTATAAAATCACTGTAGAAAAAGAGCAATCTCGACAAGTTGTAAGATTACAAGATTACAGGCCCATCTCAGATCTTCTGCTCATTTGTAAGGTTATTGAAGAAGCTACGTTTCAATAGCCAAATACATTCCTAATAATGACCTGTCAGTTTTCCCACTCACCACAGTATTAAACCCATGTGGAGGACCACAGTATTGTTAGACCTCGGCGCAGCATTCGACACTGGTGACCATTGTATTACTGGAGCGCCTGGTGAGTCACTTAGCTGCAGCCAATGCAGAACGCTGCTGCCCACGTCCTCACTAAAACTAAGAAAGTAGAGCACATCACCCAAGTTATAAAGTCCCTACACTGGCCCCCTGAGTGTCAGAACAGACTTCAAAATATTTCTGTTAGTTCATAAATCACTGATTGACTTAGCACTAAAAAATATGTACATTAAACAATTGTTGTGGTACAAACCTTTCAGACCACTCAGGTCTTCTGGTTCAGGTCTACTTTGTTCCCAGAATCAGAACCAATCCTGGAGCAGAAGATTTCAGCTGCTATGCTCTACTAAACTGGAGCAAATTCCCAGAAAACTGCAAAAATACTGAAACCCTGAGTTCTCTTAAATCAAGGTTAAACCCCCATTTGTTTAGAGTTGCCCTCGACTGTTCTTTTTAAACTTTTAATAGAAGCATTGTTAAGTTTAGTCTGTAGTCCAACTTTTCTTTACTTTCCTTCAATATGCCACTGCAATGCCCTCTTAATGTTTCCTTTTCCTATGTTTTTATCATGTAAAGCGCATTGAATTGTGTTCTTGCTGAGACGCGCAACTACACATGACTGAACTGGATAAATAAGAGGTGAGTCATATAATAACGTATTTATTTACAATTTAGTTTGGGGATCAGACAGCTTGAAATCAAATGGGAAAAAGCATAAGCTTTCTTAGAAATTTAAATAATTCTTGTATGTCCCAGAAGAATTGGGTTAATGGCACTGCTTTTGAGTGGTCTTGCCATTTTCCTTTTAAATAGACCACAATAAATGTATCTACTCTTCGTGCACCATAAATCAGAGTTCTCTACGGGTGATGTAGTGGAAACAGCCTACTATTTTTGGCAAACAAAGGGAGAGGAGTCAAGACAATGAGGTGAGATAGAAGTAGTTACCTGGGGAGACAAATGTGAGAAGCAGGCCGTGTTGAAAAAGAGGGACATAGTCAAAACGAAACTGAACAAAATATGCAAAGAGCTTGTAAAAACAAAGAGAAGCAGAAAAAATGACCATGCTCTTTGTATTAGGATTTGGATAGTTTTTCCCAGCGAGTAGAGCATCTTCTTTCTTAAGTAATTGCTCTGAGTCAGCCTAATTTGAATTCAGGATTTCATAGATCATCCCATTCTCCAGGGACCCTACACTGCAGAGTGGGGGGTGGGTTCAGGCCAGGTTAGGAGTATACGCTTAACTCCTGGTATGTTCTCAGTAATTAGGAAAGGTGCCAAAGTTTGGATTTAATACAGCCCAGGGTGAGCGTGTGAGAGCTTGTTAGGAAAGTCTTTAGTCTGGACCCCGAGGAGTGTGTCAAGCATTTCCGTGTCAAAGGCCTCATCAGTCATTAGCTCTATATTCTGTCGCAATGGGGATTTCCAGAGGGGAGGAAAAGGAGCCGCGCTGAATCTACAAAATCATCTCTTTAAGCTTTACCGAGCGGGTTATGTGAGTGGATTTCATAAAAGGCAGGCCAATGGAGTTCAGAGAATCGTTGGGTTTCTCAGCGATCAGCCACATTTTACAACTGCATATGAAATAACTCCAGCAAATCGAAGCAGCACGAGATCGAGAGGCAACAAGAAGTCATGGACATTGTGAGAAAGCGAAATATTTTTACATGGAGAACTCTTTAAATGAAATTGGAAATGGGCTTCCAGAGAAGTTATGAATCATTACAAACACAGGTATATATCTTGGAAACAGGTCATTTCAAAATTGCCTTTATTCAGCTTTCCCTTCCCTCATGATCATTTGGAAAACTTCAAAACAGTCCACAATGTGCATTTGAAGGCTTGCCTATTGTTTTATTGATAAGCCCCCCTGTTCATTATTAGCCTTCAAGTCAACTGAAACAACACGTTCTGCTCCCTAATGCTAACTTTCTACGCAAAACGCTGACTAATGCAAGAGGAGTTGGAACAAGTCTCATTACAAATCCACTGAGGGACAAGCTAAGGCTTTACTAAGAGTGAACTGATTAGGAAATGCACACAGGATAATGAAGCATATTAGCAAAAGCAATATGAACACACATGGGGACAGCTGCAGGCATACACAAAACTAATCTTGCACAAATACATGCTAAGCTACTCTTGCACCCTAAAGCCCTTTAGACCCTTAATGTACATACGTTAAGAAACAAAAAAAAAAAAAAAAAAACTCTGTGTTTGCCCAAGTAATAAGAATTGTTATGACAATGGCGTGAAAATGTCAAACACTTGCAGCAGCATACTTAGCAGGGCTGGTGCACTGTTCCGTCTCTTCAGCTGTACTACAAGCAGCCTTCTGGATTTAATTGGATGGTGGACATACTCAGCTGAGAGGTGAAAGGCTTAGAGCTGAGAGGTAGAGGGTCTAACTAAAGGATGTTAAACCTAATTCCAAGTGGGAACTCTGAATGGCGGATTCTCTGCTGCCCTCTGCTCTCAATAAGGTAATCAGCTCAGCTCTGGGTCAAGAGAACAGAACCCACTGCACCAGGCCATGTTACAATTATTGTCCACAATAGCTTTGCATCCTGTGTATAAAAATGACACTTATTTGAGCTTTGATAGAGGTGACTAAAAAAAAAAAGTATCATTCACCCCACTGTGGATGTTTCTTTAATCCTCGCTTTCAACCAAGATTTTGTTTGTTGCTCTAAGTTTTTATATTATGGAACAATACCAAGCAGTCTGAGGCGGTCGAATGGTACACTCAGAAATTATGCAATGTTTTTTTTTTTTTTACACAACCAAGCAATATTTCTAGAAATACTTGAGGTGATTTAGGTCAAGCTTGACTCTATTCTCACTGCAGGTTGTTTATGCAGAGAGCTCCATGCTCCAGTAAATCCATGCATTGCTAGCGAGTGTGAAATCTACTTGAAGGACAGAAGGGGAAGAAAAAAAAAAAGCAAAGTAAAACAAAAATAAGCCTTAGGTTGGCATGTTACAATTTTCGATTTGGAGTTATTCCTAAGAAAGATTATGATCAGATCTCATTTCCTACTGTTATCTACACACTCCCCCATAGTCATGCACCTAAAACTGTCTTGCCATTTAATTTAAATAGCAGTCAATATATTCATTGGTGAAATGGCATACATATAAGCTGATACATCATCAGATGTGACCAGTTTATTTCTCGTAAGTAGATGCCATTTCAATTTGCCGATGCAATATTTACCAAGGAAGCAATTATCAGGCCTGGAGACGTCTGTAGTAGTGGTTTAAAAAGATCTTGTGATATTATAAAACCTCCAACAAAGTGAAGTCTGTCTCACAAATCGCTATCCAGTTACTGTCAGAATGTGATAACAACTCTAAACCAATATTATGAAATCCACATATGAAAGTGAATGCTTAACAGTTTGACATCCTGCATTTAAATTGAGACTCTTATTTTGAAGTGCAAAAGGAGTTCTTGAGCAAAAGAAAATAGAGTCACGGATAGGATGTAAAAATGTTCTAAGTATTAAAACAAGGCAGTTGGTCATCTATTAATCTGACCTTAACAAACCTCAAGTTGGCTGCTTTGTGACTTCCTATCGGTGCCGCACTAAAGTCCCAGAGCGCTCATGTTATTTATGATTCTGAACTGCATTTGATAATTTCTAATTTGAATTATAAAACGATTATTTCAAACACAGTTTGTGGTGCAGAGAAGCATTTTTCTGTTTACCAAAAAGGGAGCAGTTTTAATGCATGTTTGGAATTAGAACCACACCTTGGATTTGGGCAAAGTTAAAACCAAATCCTGTGGAGTAGTCAGACGTGTACTGGAATATTTAAAGGAGCTATAAGTAATATATTTACTGTAAAATCAATCTAAATCATTCTCACTTGTCACCTGGGATGGAGGTATCATTCCCCATAAACAATCCATCCTCTCCATCAACAACGTCACGTTTTTCTCCTTTCAAACCTAGAAGTACAGTGCGGAACTACTCCGGTTCAGAGTGTAGCCCTTGTTTACTTCCTGGTTCCTCAGCCAATCATATTAGAGTTCACAGGGTTCCCGAAACAGAGCGCAGCAATTGGTATTTTTTTTTTAAATGAAAGAGCAGCAGCCTGCAAACGTGGAAGCCAGTAAGAGAAGTGGACCAGAAATAGAACAGAATACAACATCATAGACCTCTCCTGTGGAAGTAAAAATTCAGTGGAATTTCACACCAGCAACAAACTATTGAGAAATGACTGTTCTCCATGAAGGTGTTGAGTATGTGTTGTTCCAACTTTAACCACTAGGTGTATTTTTTTTAAATAGTTTGTGAAAACTGTACTACATTTTTACATCAAAGAATAATATTCAACTGGTGTTACATCTTGTCTTGTTCTTAAAAGCCTGAACTTGTGTATTGTTTGGGCTAGTGGCCCTTAGTTAGTTTGCGTCATCGTACAACATCTAGTGTTTATTTTGGAAGACCAATAGTATAATACTAAATGTGAGAAAATTAATCCAGGCACAATAGTGTCTTGTTGCTGTCCTTGTTGAGACAGCAACAAGACACTATTGTGCCTGGATTAATTAAAACACTAAACATAATTGCTGTGGTTTTCACAAATAAATCCAAGCTTGACTGGCTCAGTAACATGAACCTATTCTCAGATCTGAGCCGTTCTTTTTGTTTTCTTTTAGTTTTTTGCTGTGTTGCACCCAGATAAACAAGCCTCCTCCTTTGTTACTCCACTGAAAGTCAGATAAAGACCAGGCATAAGGGGAGGTGTGTAAAATAGTACAATTGTTTGATATACCAGTTCCCTGAACACCGTCCTGTGATTGCCTGGTATTCAGCAGTCTAAGAGGGAGAGATGGACACACTTCATTTAGCTTGAGTGGCTGGACACTTGAAAAGCTAAAATGACTACTGTGAGCCAAGAAAATGCAGCAGCATTCGGATGTACCTCTGCTGAAAAGCACAGCCAGAAAAATACATAGTTGGAGCACAAGTCAACATATAATTTAAAAGAATAAACATAAAACATCAGAGAATAGTACACAAAGTTCCCCTAAAATCTATATTTCAGTGTAGATAATTCAAACACAGATGCCTGCCCAGCTGAATGGATTTTTGTGAGATATTTAGCTTTGAATGAATCTGATCCAAAACTTGCATGATTATTTCTCCCAGTGATATTTTCTGATTATTTTCTGGATGAAATGAATTACTCCCTGACTTCAAACTTTAAATAAAGAAATACATGTAAAAATTTGCCAGTCGTTTGAATGTCTCCCTAAAAGGAACAAATATGCAAGATCTGGCTACTGTCAAAGAGCCGTAATTACTGTTAAAAATATTATACATCGGTACACAGATAACTATACATTTTATATTGGCTGTTGTGATGATAGCATATGTTCAATTGAGAAATTAAAAGCTATTTTTGTTATGATTATTATTTGCTAGGATTAAGAGCAGCTAAAACTACCATTACTGTGATGTTATGCAAGATATTTTAACGGAAAATATGCATGGAGTATTTTAAACAAAGTGTTTCAAACACAATCTTAGGTTCTTACCCGACCCTTACATCATAGAAACAATCGCATTGCTCTCCCCCAGCCATGAATGTAAAACCATAGAATAAAGGCTAACAAAGACAGAGGAGGGGATGCCATTTGGTTCGGCCCAAGTCTTCATGTGATTATTGATGCTTAAGGGGGACAGCATTATTTATTTTTTTTACTTGTTTATACCGTCATGGAACCACAAGCAACAATTCACATTTAGTGCTTAGGGTTTATCCAAAATTAATTACAAAAAAAAAAAAACATCAGTCAGGGCAGCAGTCAAGCAAAGGACGTGACATACTGAAAAGATACAATTACATGCAAAACACTGCAGGTCTTTAAAGTTGGTTGTTAAACAAAAGAATCTTTCTTTCAGTCTTCGGCAGAATTACATTATTGGCTTCTGTGACTAAAGTGGGGGTTTATTGCTTTAGTGTTTCTATAGCCCAGAAGCACACAAAGAAAACAGAGGCAAAGTTGTATTTGTTATCATTATTAATAACTCCAAATTCACTTTCTGTATGCTCGCAAGGTAGTAAACATTGGAACATTGACTGTTGTTGCCTTTGTTTTGACGTGCAAAGGTGTTATATTTTGGACTGTCTTGTTATTGCAGAAATTACTTTTGGCCAAAGTTTAATCATAATTTTAGGTTATTAAACTACTGTGCCCCCTTTCAAATGTCTTCTGTTTTTGCTTTGTCGTCATCCTTAAATGCTTCATATCAATACATTTTATCATCAGACAAAGATAAACTGTGTAAAAATAAAGAGCTGTTTTGAACTGATGATTTATATTTCTTTCAAGAAACAAGGTATAAACACCAAGAGGACCTTAAGGGTGGAAATAACTGCCATCTAGTGTCTGTGTGACTGTTAATAAGAGTTTTGGATCACAGTGAAACAGCTGTGAGCCATTTTTCTTCACAGAATTGTTTTCATTCCACCACATTGAAGGGTTTTTAAGCACGAAGGTTGTGTTTAATGACGTGCAACATCAGTTCAAATATATTTGTGTCCTGGCTTTGACTAGACCATTTTTTGAGCCATGCAGGACTTGGCAAATCTTAAATTTGCAAAGCAGTCCCTAACTATCACATTACTAGAAAAAAATGTGATGTTTTCTGGCAAATGAAAAACTGACCTTCGTGTTCCTTTTGGCCAAGTTTGAAGACATTTCGCTTCCTATCCTGAAAGCTTTGTCAATTCAGAAAGTCTGAAGTAATGTGGAGTTTCAAGCTTTATAGTACTGCCCAAACAAAGGCATTGTAATGGCTTAGATAACATGCAAATTGAATCGATACAGGTCCAAAAACTTAGTAATGGGGAGTCGGTAAAATCATTGTATGCCTACAGATTGAACCAAAACTGGTCCGCTCCTGTGCCACAGGGAGTCGTTAGGGTCGTTATTAGCCTGGCTTAGAGGAACGATGTTTTGATCACCAATATCCTCATATGGGTGAGGTTTGGTTTTTCTGTTTTAACGTAGATGGCTTCCTTCACACCCCTTTCAAACTATCTGTCTTCTTTGTCCAAAATGTGGACATTTTGGTCAAAAGAGTGACCTTTGTGGTGTAGGTGGACAGCAGAGTCTTGACCTGAGGAGGTAGCTCTCCTGTGTTGAGCCAAGTGTCTGTTGAGAGGTTGTTTGGTTTCTCCAATATAAAGATCAGAACATTCCTCACTGCACTGAACTGCATACACCACTCCGCTCATCTTAGGTTTGGGGGTTTTGTCCTTGGGATGTACCAGCCTCTGTCTGAGGGTCCTGTTTGGTTTGAAATGTACTGGGATTTTGTGTTTGGAGAAAATCCTCTTGAGACTCCAGCAACATATGGAATGACAATGTTTTTGCGTTTATTCTTCTCACCATTATGTTCTGCAGCGGGTCTTTTGGATTTTCTTGCTGATTTGACAATAGCCTAGTTAGGATACCCACAGGTTTGGAGAGCATCTTTGATGTGTATCTGTCCTTGTGCTTCTCTTCTGTTTTAGTAGGGACATGCTCGTCCCGGTGTTGTAAGGTTCCGATGACACAAAATTTGTGCTCCAGTGGGTGTTGTTAGTCAAAAAGAAGATATTGGTCTGTGTGTGTGGGTTTGCTATACACTTCAATGTTGAGGTTTCCAGCTCCTTCCATGCTCACCAAACAGTCCAGAAAAGGTAGCTTGTTGTCCAATTACTGAGGCAGGCAACAAAGCAACCAAAAAGGCTGATTAAAGGAAATGCAGAGCAGCTGTGGCAGAAAGAAAGCAGGGAAGCTGAGGGCGTGAGACTAATTGATATAGAGAAAACTTAACTAGGGCAAAAACTAACTTCGTCCACGGTCACTTGCCTGGTGCATGATTTTTCAGTCTGGTCAACCCAGTCCAAATTCCTTTATCCACTTTTTTTCACTCCGCCAAAATGTGTGAAAGTATTATTTTGTAAATAAATTACAGTTTTTTTTGTCACTACACCATTCTTGTTGTTGTTGTTAACTGACTGTTTTCATTTCTATGTTTGAGTGACATTCACACCTGCACATCGAGCGTCCAGGGGTGTGATTAACAGGTTTCATTAAATAATCTGATTGGATGAAGAATGACACAAGAAGCCCCAATTGACCACATGCGCAAAAAACTGCGCACACAGGTGAGTTTTAAACGTACTTATGAACAACTAGCATGAAGTCACATGGAAGCCAGAAGTTTAAAAACATACACAAACTCATTTGGCATCCCTCACCATTTAAATGTATGTATGTAGGCCGACACAAAAAAACAACTAAATAAACCAAAAATAAAATGGGAAGGCTGAAAAACCAAGTCAGACACATTTTATGAGAGAAACAGATGTGATATTTATGTTTATTTAATTATTTAATTATGTTAATTTATGATTATGGTTTCTATACTTTTTTCCTGCAATTTTGATCGTTGAGGCACCCAAGCACCCTCTATTCACAAGCCAACAATGCTTTTAAATATAAAAACTGCATTTTGAGGAAAATCAAAACCAAGTAGCTTTGGCTCCCATGTCCTATCAAAAGGAGAAACAATGTGTCTTTATGTTTCACTTATTTCCACCTTAGTGAGTGTGCACAATGTATCATAAAATTCCCTGTCGTCTCAATCCAACCTTCTGAACCTTAATCTTCATTTTCAGACAGAAATTTAGCAGAGATTACTTTTCAATTTTCTACAGCTGCTCTCTGAGAGTACATATTCCCCTGGCCTCATCAACCAACAACATATCACATGTTCCCCAGCTTCTCATAAAGCAGGGTTTACAAACATGAATATGAATGCTTCCAAGTGCCATGGCAAACGCAGGGAGAAGTGCATAAAATGAGTGTGTAATTACTTATTTTGTTTGCCCGTGGTTTACTCTCAGTGCCACAATCAATTACTCTGTCCTCAGAAATGATAAATAATGAGCAAAGCTTGAGGCTAAAAAGATTTTTGGAGAGCGAATTCAATACTTCACCTCCGAGAGAATGGGAGAAACAGCTGAAGTAAAATGGATACAGTAATGAGTCCCCTGTTATATCTTGTTATGTCTAGATACATCCTAGCGAATTAGTTCTTTTCACCCAGGCACATACTGTATATTTTTGCTTCCACACTGCTAACGTTTTCATAAGATACTGCACTTACAACGCTTCTGAGTTTTTATTTTGAGCACTTAGGGGCTGAAATCTTAAAGGAGAGGGCATTCGTTCACAGTTTTTAATGGTGGGCTTCATCGCCATCTTTCAAAACTATTGACCCTAGCATTATCTACTTTATTGGGTCACAATTTTATAGTAAACCTTTAAAAATAATAGTTTTTTAAGCCAAAAGGGTTGTGTTTCCTTATCAGTTATGAAAAAATAAGCAATAAATGGTAATACATCTCCCAGATGAGAAGAATAAATGCACTGTGTTTGGTGTTTGTGGATTTCTTTTGGCTAAAAGAGAACAGAGGAGAATCCTGTGGAATTTTCTGCCAGCACAAGATGAAGGAAAATAACTGAATCTTCCACGATTGCAGTTAAGGTTTAGATATCCCTTTCTCCAACCACATTTATTACACAGCTCACAACTCTGCTGTGCGTTACATATTGTAGCTGGGGTTTAAAAAATGTGGGTAGCTGCATTGATTTGTGACACCCTGGCAATGGTAACCAGCAGATTAAATAGCAGGCTATAAC
Organism: Fundulus heteroclitus; assembly: GCF_011125445.2. Lineage (NCBI taxonomy): Eukaryota > Metazoa > Chordata > Actinopteri > Cyprinodontiformes > Fundulidae > Fundulus > Fundulus heteroclitus. The sequence continues at coordinate 31,432,837 of NC_046372.1, forward strand.
TCTGCTGGGTTGTTTAATTAGTAAACCAAAGAAGAAATCAAACTAGAAGCAAAATCAATGGTTGGGGAAAATGCAGTATGGTGCACATACGCCTCACTTCCCAACAACCAATGTATATCTGATGACAGATGAAGTAATCACCGCCTTGTAAAGCAAAAACGAACTGCTCCCTTGAACCGTCCAACATTTTGTCACATTACATCCTCAAACTTTAATGCATCTGATTGGGCGTTAAGACCGACCAGCACAGGGTAGTGGATAGATACCAAGTCAAACGATACATGGTGTTCCACGTTTTCTTTTATAATAAACTGGAAAATTGTGGCATGCATTTATATTCGGCAAACTTCCTTGAGTAGGACGCAGGTTTGCTGTAATCAACGCAGTAACTTTTACACCAGTTTTGCACATTTTCAGATTGATATTTTTCCCAGTTTCTTTTTTGTAAAAAAACATCAACAACAACAAAAAGTCATCACCAACAGCATCTGTAAACAGCAGTTATCAAGTCTTGCTACGGTTTTCCAGTTGGACTTAGGTTTGAACTTTGACTATACCATTAAAACGCATGGATATGATTTGATCTAAACCGTTACGTTCATAGTCCTGCTGGACGTCCCAAGTTTTTTTTGCTTCCACGATTGCCCTGTATTTTCCTTCATTCCTCTTCCCATCAAGTCTGACCAGCTTCCCTTGCCCTGCTATAGAAACAAATCCCCACAGCATGATGCTGCCACCACCATGTTTCACTTTGGAGATGGTCTGTTCAGAGTAAATTGCAATGTTAGCTTTCTTCCACACACAGCATGACGCGTCTAAGCCAAAAAGTTTATTTGATGCGATCAGAGTACTTCTGTCCTTTACATGGCTTGTAGCAAATTGTAGATTCCTATGGCTTTACTGTAACTTTGTCTTTCTTTTTGCGTTTTTTTTTTCTCCATGAAGGATAAACTTGTGTAGTTCAGAACTTATAGTTTCTTTCAACAGATAGTTCTCACCTAAGTGGTGGATCTCTGAGGCCTCTCCATAGTGTCCACTCCTCCTTTTGGCTGCTTGTCTGATTCTTTCACTTTAGCAGGATGGTGATGTCTAATTAGTTCTGGAATTGTGCCGTATAGTCGCGTAATTTTCAGATGGGCTCTTCAAAGTTTGAGAAAGCACTTTAAACCTCTCCACAAACTTCTTCCTGACCTTGTTTTTTTCATGGTCTTTGTTTACTTACTAATGTTCTCTAATAGACCTCTGAGGCTTTCACAAAACAGCTGTATTTATACTAAGGTTAAATTAATCACAGGTACCATACCATACCACTTCTATTTCTAAAGCACTTTAAAATAACCTAGGTCAACAAAGTGCTGTACATGTACAACTGACAAACAATACATTTCAAAGATACATGTAAGACACAGACAAGCTAAAATAGACAAATAGGATAGTTAAAACTGCTAAAATAATTAAAATAGATGCAATCTCTCAGGATGTGCAAAATGCTTTGGCAAATAAATGTGTTTTTGAGTCTTAAACTCTGAAAGAGAAGATACTGCCTGATGCAGGGGCATGCCTCCGGTGTCCATTATAAAATAACTCAACAACTTCTAAAAGTGGAGCAGGATCTTATTTACAGGTATCAAATTGGTGGGGGCTAAACATGCATGCCACACTTTTCAGATTGCTGTTTGCAAAAGGAATTTCACACCATGTATAAGAAAAAAAAACACAAACCATTTCAGAAAATCGAGCTGTGGTGGTCCCTCCTCTTTAAACATGTGGGGATCTGTCTTTAATATTGTTTATCTTTTATGTTGTTGTCTTATTCTTTTACGAGGTGCACAAGAAAGCCCCAGCTCAATCCGCTAGGGCCCGGCACCTCCTGCTGTTTAAAGCACCATGCTTCTGCGTGCATGGGTTGCTGCTCAGCGCCGCTCGCTCCACCTTGTCTCCTTGCAGCCACGCAAGTCGGCATTGGCCGCAACCTCGACATGCTTAGTTAATTTCAGCATCGTTATGACTACCTAACATTCCATAGCTTTCCTCCATGAACATATGCCACGTGCAACTATTGGCATGACTGATATACTAATTGCACACACTGATCATTCATTGTTGTTTTGTTGTGGTTCAGTGGTACGCTTTGTTTCGGTGCATATGTGCCTCCCCGTGCTTTTGTTATGGCTAAAAGAGCTGAGCGGTTAAAAGGTGGGGGCTTGTCAGTGGAACCTGGTGTGTTTGGGCTCAAATGTTTGTATCCTCGTGGCGGGGTTCAGTGTTTGGGCACAAACCTGTTTGGCCTTCTTAGGGGTGGGGCACCCCACTTATCGTCAGCCTTTCCTTTGAAGTAGGAAACGTACTTTGTCAGAGACACGCCTTGGATTTTTTTTTGAGGCGGTTCATCTTGGTTTTGTCCGGTGTGGAGCAGTGCTTGATGGGGTCTTCTATCGTTACAGGTGAACATTATGTCTGTCTCAGAGTTGTTGTTTTTTTTCACTGTCTCTCAGAAGAGTTGTTGAATGATTGCACTAAAGAGTAGTCATTGGAAAAAGGTAAGCTGGAAGGTGGTGTTGAGTGCCCTCTGAGGTTGCATTAAGTGGTGTCTTTATATATACGTACATCTTGTCAATTGATTGTGTTGTACCTGTGTTGAGACCTTTTTTGCTGTGGAGAGGTCAGCCCACTTTTGTTTGAATCATTTGTTGTGTGGCTGGCTGTGTGGGAGCAGTGACTTTGGGTATGGTACTGGCAACCCAGTCTCACTGGAAAACGTGTAAGCGGGAAACATAGTATTGTCACAATTTGGCTCATCAATACATGTCAGGATTATGTTTTATTTGGTCTATTCATTCATTCATTGGCTTGCAACCAGGTCACACGACTATTAAGTTTTCCCCAGTAAAAAAAGAACATGGCTGCCGTTGCCTGTGGAAAAGTAAACATTTAAGCACAACGTCTGTTTGTATGCATTTTGATTACATTTTTAGTGAGAAGTATGGATATTATTTTCATAATGTAGATAACCTTTCCTTTATTAGTTATTTGAAAACAACATTTAAGCAAAGCATTTGCAGTTATGTGCATCTTGATGACATCTCTAGCGAAAAGTATGCATACTATATCATAAGCTTCATCCAGGGAAGGTAGACAACTTTTCCTTTATTCATTTCTCTGAAGATTTCATTGCGTCTCAGAAAGATGTGACGCAGTCATGTCACGTTGGCAGCCACTTACGTCACCAACGTATATGGACTTCTGCCTTCATAAAGATCAATATTTAAGAAAAACATCACAGTTCTACACATTTTGCTGTCATCTTTTGCAAAAACGTATGCAAAATATGTTTATAATCTTCATTTAGGGGAGGAAGACAATTTTTTGTATCGTGGAGGGTTCAGTGTCACGTGTTTATATTCATCCGCCGTACTTATAACCCACGCTTTGTGACCAGGAGCGTGACGGTCCCTCCTCTTTGAACATGCGGGGATCCGCCCTGATTATTGTTTATCTTATACGTTATTTTCTTATTCTTTCACGAGGTGCACCCAGCTCAAAGGATCTGCCAGGGCCCGGCGCCTCCTGCTGATAAAAGCGTTGTGCTTCTGCACGCATGGGGTGCTGCTCGGTCCCACCTGCTCCACCTGGTCTCTGTTGCATCCGCGCCAGCCGCAGTGGGCCGCAGTCTTGACATGCTTATTTGATTTCAGTCTTTTTAGCACTACCTAATGTGCCATTGCATTCCTTTACGCACCAACATTTGCATGACTGATATACTGATTACACACACTGAACATTCAGTGTTGTTCAAGATTTCGTTTTGTTGCATCCGCGTGTCCCCGTACTTTTTTTATGGCTAAAAGAGCCGAGCCGTTACAACAGTCAACACATTTCATTTTATTCCTAGTAGAAGCCCTTTTGTACTTTCTTTTGAAGGTCCAAAAGGGCATGATGAGCTCAGTGTTGATCTTAGGGCAGATCAAAGGAGAGATACCTGAAGAGATGGAAGCCAAGCCAAACGCGTCAGGTTGCCGGTTGGGGGATACAGGTTCATATGGAGATGAGTCCTCCATATCTCCACCTGAAACAACAAAGGAATAACATTCATCACCAGAGAAGCAGCTCAACTGACTCTAATCATGCTGCAATGTAACATGGACCGCATAAACTAAAGACAGAAAACAGATGTGGTCACATTTGCAACAAATAACATTTATAGTCTTGTGCTGGTGGGCTAAATGGACGTATGCAGGGGATTTAATGTGGACATTAAGTGCTAATAACCTGTTTTATTAAGTTCAATCAAGCTCTTACATCCTGATCAAATGATTTCCTTTTGGTGAGCCACGCTGTTGTTTGTCGTGGTCTGAATCAGTGAAACAACTGGGAAGCTAAAGCACAAGCAATGGATCTTCCCCGCTAACAATGTTTTGTACTGTAGGAGCAGTTTGTAAAAAATCAAATTAGCACTCCACTGACTGTGGCTCTCCCATGCGCCCGCTCCTCTGTGGGCTCTAATCCCACATTTAAAATTCATAGCCATTCTGTGTGATTGAGACAAACCCTCCAGTGTGTAATAGCTTTGCATTCTGATCCTGACAGAAACACAGTGCAGGTGTTGTGAGGGTGGCTCTGAGGCCTCCTGCTAAGGATGAGGAAATCTGGAATCTCCTGGTACCCGGCTACACGTCCACAACAACAAATCAACAGATGAAATCGATGCATAAGGTACAATTTATCAATATAATGGCCAGAAAGTTTAGAGTAAAGATGAAAGGTGATAGAACATTTCTACAATCTGCTTTGACTTCCTCGTTGCTTTGACTGTGCGTTGTAATTATAAGCTTTCTGCATGCATTAAGGAATGACCCATGGGGGTCATTTTTGTTAATGAATGACAAAGTGGTGAAATATTATCACAAGAAACAGGAGAAACAGCTGTTTTACAGCTGAAGAAATAAATCAGGAGGCAGGGGTCAAAAAGGAGACAGGATGAAAGAATCTGAAAAATTGACCCTCACAGGTGGGTGAGACCTCCAGAACTAAAGCCGCAATGGCCCGGCTCCAAACGCAGCTAAAAGCCCAAAGGTTCTGTCTCCTGGCTTAGCGGCCACAGAAAGCATGAACAGCCAACAGCATGATGGCAGCAGTTATCTGGATGCTGGCCAGAGTCAGGGAGGTGGCACCAGAAAAAAGTCCTGCTCCACGTGAGCAGTAAGCAACAGACAGAGCACCATAAAAAAGAGGCTGGAGAAACATAAAAGGGAAATTTACTTGCTTTTATGGAGGTATGAATCTAGACGAGGTCAGGCAAAGAGAGTGTTAATCATAAAAGCAGTCAAAAGGGTCATTGTAACTCTGGAGGAGCTGCAGAAAGACATAGATTAGGGGGCAAATCTGTTGACATGATGACTGTAAGTGGTGCATTCAGCAAATTTGGACTTTATGGAAGATTGGCAAGAAGAGAGCCATTGTTGAAAGAAAGCCAGTTTGCCACAAAGGCACACCACAAATCTAGAAGAAAGTGCTCAAGTCAGAGGAGACAAAAATGAAACATCTGGGCCAACATGCAAAACGTTAACACAACACCCTCCTAGTTAGATGTGGCAGTCGTAGCATCGTTTTGTGGGGAAGAGTTTCTCCCATAGGGAGAGGTGGGCAGGTCAGAGGATGATGGACAGATTTAAATGCAGGGTGTGATCAAAGTGAGCTACTTCTAATCAGTTGAGAGAGTTAAATAGCAAAGCAGTATACCCAAAACTATGGTTTGGTACATAACCTTTCGGTTTTAAAACAAAATGTGATAAGATAAAAAAAATCTGAGTTCCTTATTATAAAAAAGGTAAATCTGAAAAGGTTCACTGTTTGGGACCCACCAAATGTAAATATGTTTACTTCTTGTTTGTAAATCAGACAGACTGAAAAACTATTTTGTCCCTGCAGTCACTGGCTTTTTAAACAAACTGTTGAGTCACTATCTAATTGCTGCACAGCTTTCATCGTTAATTTTTACTTCAAGTCTTGACTCCAGTGTTTTATCTTTTGCAAATGTGTTTTAGATTGATCTCCTTTAACTTTTATAAGTCGCTTCTTATCCTTGTGTCTTGTCTATTGGCGGTATTATTTGTGCAATTTTGTGATGGCTGCTATTATTACAACTATTACTCGCTGCAAACGAATTGCCCTTTGGGGACCTAATAAATTAAAGTCTAAAGTCTAAATCAGTTCTGTTTCTGAAGCAGTTCCTTTGTAGCAAATGTGTTGCAGTAAATCAGTCCCTGTTTATGTTGCAGATCTTCTCATACTGTGTTCATACACTGATGGACATGGACCTACTTAGATAGGCTGTGGTATCTAAACATGAATTGGTAGGTACGAGCCCAATGTGTGCCAAGAAAATCCCCCCTCACCATAGTGCTACCACATTCAGCATGAAAAACATGGATTTATGTTTTCATATACTTTACACCAGGCCCTGCCATCTGATTGTTGCAGTTGAAGTCGAGTCTAATCTGACCAGGTAACGTTTTGCCAAACTGTTATAGTCCAGTGCTGGCGACCCTGTGTGATATATGGTTGGTTTTCTGCTCTTCGCTGAAGTGAGGTGCACCCCATCTGGTCTTCTGTGCTGTGGCTCATCTGCTCCAAGGTTTAACGTATTGTGTGTTCTGAGATGCTGTTCCTGCAGACCTTGTGTAATGACTAGTTTGCAGAATTACTGTTTCCCTTCTTTTATCTCAAACCAGTATGTCCATTGTCCTTGGACACCAATAAGACATTTTTGTCCACCCAACAGCCATTTATATAATATTTTTTGAATTGGTTGTCTTGTTACATCTAAATACTAAAAACTAGCCTGTGGCTTAATAATCACGCCACATTCACAGTCAACTAAATAATTTTTGTTTACGGATCTAATGTTCAGTTTGTAATTCAGAAGTTATTCTTTTCAACATCTAGATGTTGCTGATTGAGTTTCTGTAACAACATTGGTTTATTTACTGTTTTTGTTACAATACGATTTAACAGGTGTACCTTATAGCGTGGTCTGTTATTACATATAAGAAATTCATTTTATGTTTTTAGTGAAATCACTGAAATAAGTGAACTTTTTGATGAGATCCCATTTAACAACATGTACCTGTACGTGCTTTTCTATTGACTATATAGAATTGTTGCACAATGAAGACATTCAGTTCTACCAGCAGCGAAGTGAAGACTGAAGCATGCGGACACACGCAAACACATACATAAAAAATTTAAAAACAAAACATAAAAATAAGAGCCTGTACAGTAAGGGAAAATTTACGACATAAGTAAAATACGGCATAGTTATACTGTATAGTATACTGTATAGTTATTAAAAATAGCATACTCAGATTAAAGAAATGTGCAGCTGAGTGTGAATGTTCAACTTAGTTAAATATTTTTCTTTATAATACTTTCTTTATTTCTCTTTTTGTTTCTTTCTGTCAGTAAACTTGTTTTTGCATGCAGAATACTTCATTCGAAATATTACCATTACCTACGAATTGACATGCTAGTCTTTATATTTCTATCACAAGAGAAGCTGCAGAACTTGAAGATGCTCAGTTTGTCTAATTACACCAATTACCCCTGAAAGCGATGATGCTTTGAAGCCTTTCAGTTCAAGACTACCACTTATTCAGCAAATAACCACGCAAACTTTGTTCTATGGCTTTGTTTTCAGCGGGACCCACCGAGGTTAACTACTTCAGAAAAGAAGCAAAAGACTCAAAGAAAAAAAAACAATGTTTTTTCTTCTGTAAGAACAGTTTGCTCTTTGCAGAGCAACATGGAAGGAAGGATTTCTGTAATTTGTCAAAAGTACACCATCTTGCTATGTTAGTGCTTACCATTTGAACAGCCGGTTTCTCACTCTGTGGTAAAAACCAGCACATATTTAGTGTTAAGACTCACCAAATGTAACATGTTGAACTTTTGAGTGTGCAATTTGGTGAAACAAAAGCACTGTAAAGCCTGAAGAGTTGCTATGGTTGGGGATTTTAAAGGCTTGCATACAGCTGTGTTATAGGCTTCACTGAATCACAAAACTACAAAACCCACTTTCAATCACATATACCCAGAGGACATGAAAACATATGCAACAGGGGGGGTTGTTACATAAAAATGCTCTGTGACAGTCAACCTGGACCCAATTATGGATTCATCACGTCATAGAAAATTCCTTTTCAGCTGTTCAGTGGTAAGATGTTTAAAGCCGCAGGGCAACAACTTATCGTTGTAATTAAGCTTCTATTTGACTTCATTGGCTTCGACAGCAGGAAGCATGACCGGAACCACTCGGAGTGGGCCCACTTTTGTCTACCTATTGCATAAGAACACTTTGTTACTGCAAATGCTGAGTTTTTAAAAAATTAATACCAATCCTAAACACTATCAGTAAGATTAAACCTTTTTAATATGGAAAATGTTGTCTTAGAGATTAATTTTTACATTGTTGGGAAATAGCTTCTGGATGAAAGTCAAAACCAGTTAAAAAAACTGTCATCCGTCCCTTTATTTTTAAGTATGACCTCCTGATTCTCCCTCAGTTTCATATTCATTTAATCTCTTTTCTTCCTTTCATCTAGCAGTGCAGAGGAACATTCTTCCAAAACTGCTTATCCATATTACATTTTAGGTTCCATTCACATGATAAAACTACAATGCAACATTACTTTTGTTATATCAGTAGCAGAAAAGGCTTTGCATTACCTAAGCTTAGCCGGGGGTCCTCTGCAGGTGCTGTGGGTTGTTGCAAAGACTCGACTGCTAACAAAATCTGTTGATCAAGTTGGAGCTCTGAGCAGCTTACTTTTTAAACCACAAGTAATAACACACATATTTAACTGGAATGTGACTAATAGGAAGCTAGATTATAAAAAATGGTAAATTGTATTAGATTTGTAAACACACAACTCAGTTTCAGATCAAACTCTATATGCGCACATAAACATTCCTCTCTATAAAGTGCCACAAAAAGACTACGCTTCACACACCAAGGTAGAATATGTCTATTGGTAACGTCCATTTAAAATAAACAATTCTATAATTTTTTTGAAATAGATATTTAAGCCCAACAAGCCATGTATCAAACAAAATACTCGACTAACTGAAAAGCAACTCCATATTGTGTAAATAAAGAAAAGCATGCATCAGGAGCAGTGTGCCCTTTCAATTAACATGATCTGACAGACTCGCTATGCTGAAGTGTGCCAAGGCCAGGAGCTTAATACTGGTACAGCATTCTGGGGCCTGTGCAGAAACCGTCTTGCTGGGCCCTATGCACGCTTGAGCAATATTTGTCAAACCCACATTTCCTATGGTACAACACAAAGATAATACATATAACCTTAGTTTAACACCTATATTGACAAAATGTCTCATTGTTGCGTTACACTTGGCTGCTATCCACCCCAGTACAGGCGAAAAGCAGAGACGAGATCCACTTGTCCACTAACCAGACCGCTTCCAGCCCTTGACTGTGCCTAGAAATCCTGTTCATAAAACCCTGTAGAGGGTGCATGGTTGGTTTGATGTTCCACGACTTGGACAAAAAACACATTTTTGCTTCTAAAGCTTAGGTACGACTATCGTTTGGACTCTCCTCTCCAGCACTCTGGCACAGGCTGAGGACTGTGAGCCCCTCTGTAGTTGAAACACACCCTCCAGTCTCCCTTCTTATGTAGAGGTACTGACACGCTGTCTGTCAATCCAGGGTGGGAAGCCATGGTTCCTGACAGAAAAAGGTGGCTTGAATCGGATGCCCCGTTGACCCGGTCCCGGATAAGTGGAAGACGGAGTACGGAGTACAGAGTACAGAGTACAAGTACGAGAACGAGTATGAGTACAAGCTCAAATGCCAGCTTAATAAAAGTCAAATGGCTAGACTTCACAAACCTTAATTTTCATATGCAGAAATACATTAATGCTTTATTTGGAAAAGTGTTTGAACAATTGTGAGAAAACTAGTGGAACACTAGACACTGGTATTTATTCTAGAGTATATACTCTCTGATGAGACCTTTAAAGTTCTTCTTTTTTTTTTTTTGCTAAATGACTTTCAGTGGGAAGAAGTGTGAGGCTGTCCACTCCTTCCATTTGGTTCACAGTGTTAAGCTTTGCTAATACTAATCTATTACAGTGTTGAAGTGGCGCTAAACAGTTGAATATAAATATTTGCTTTGCAATTAACTATTTGACAGGCCACCCCAACAAAGTCTTCTTCTTCTTTTGGCTTTTCCCTTCCAGGGGTCGAAACAACACTCATCTGTCTTCATCTAACCCTATCTTCTGCATCTTCTCTAACACCAACTACATTCATGTCCTCTTTACCACCATCCATTAATCTCCTCTTTGGTCTTCCTCCAGGCCTCCTGCTTAGCAGTTCCAGCTTCAACATCCTCCTACCGATGTACTCACTATCCCTCCTCTGTCCATGTCCAAATCACCTTAACCTGGCTTATTAGAAAAACAAATGTTCTATTTCAGGCTTTTAGACGAGCCCTCTCTTCGATATGTTTTGGGTAAAAAGCACCCTTTCCTTCTCCTGGTCTGACTCCTCAGGCCAAGAAAAAGCAGGCATACTGAAGTTTAGATGTGTATATTTTTATCAGCAAAAAAATGAAAGCTTCTAGAATGGCTTTGAAGATCTCAGCAGGGTCTGGCACCTTGGAGTGTAGACTGACAAACATAATTAGCAGGTAATGGTAGTTTAATTGAAAGTAATAGCGACGTATACTTTGCCCTGCGACATATGCCGTCAGTATATACTGCAATTAAAAAAAACAAAAATGACAAAAAGCCATTAAGTCTCAGATAATTGAGACTTAACATCTGTAAGATAAGACAGAACTAAATAACTTGTCTAAAAGTAGCACCACGGATCTGGCAAGACCTCACCAGGTGGAACTTTGTGCGCCCTATTCAGTGTCACGTTTTAATGTTAGAAGTGACTGGCACAGCACACCACTTTAAAACCAATTTCTGATTGTTTTTTTGCATTATGACAGAGCAGGGCTGTGCCGGGCAAAGCAATGCACAGAGCGCAGTGCAGCACGTCGAGTGTGCCGTCCTGTGACATATGCCCATATTAAAATAGATTTTCTTTAGCACAGCCCTAGGTAATGATGTCTGAGCACATCAAATTGAAGAACGTATGCAACCAATACCTAACCGAGTTTCAGAAATCTGAAGTTGTTTTTTTCCATAGCCTTTTAATGGAAAAGCTGCCATACTGCTCTCCCTTTAGTTTCAGGTAAGCAGAGAATAGGTTGTTGTTTAGGTTTAGCAGCTGAAGAAATTTTAACTTTACCATAGAATATTCCCTGGTTCTTTTTTTTTCTCCCTCAAACAATTCACACCAAATAGCTACGTGCATTGTTTAGATGACAATCTAAAACAATCATTTCTTTCTTTAGAATAAACATGGTTGTGATTTTGAGGTGTGGGTCTTTTTCCCCAACTTCAATACTGATTCCAGCGGTAGATCAGTATTGAAGCTGCATTCGCAGCTTCCTATAGGCGAGAGGCCCCTACTGGGATTATTACATCCCTGGTGGCATATTCACCTGTCTTATTTGACTTTATCAGGCATTGCAATGCATGATAAAACATGATACAATGGCTCGCTACAGGCACACAAACTGGTCCTCACTGAGCCAGCTGTATTACCGCAAGCCTGAAAATTATTGCACACTGTTGATTAAAAAACAAGCAAGTCCTAAAGCTCCTGTAAAGTCATTACTAGCCATTCTTGAGGTGCTGTTAGTGTAAAGGGAAAGGAAGGCAAGGCGAGACTATTTGTACATGACCATTCATACACCAGGCAACCCAAGGTGCTTTACAGAAAAAACAGAGGAAAGACATCAAACAAAAACCTTTAAGCTATGCTTGAAAACAGAGCTTATTATGTCAAATACTTAAAAGCATTGGATAAAAAGAAGCAAATGCTGAAATAGACGTTTTAAACAGATAAAAAGCTTTAAAAAAAACTACTAAAAATCACTGCCTGGAAATTATGATGCTGTGTAAAAACAGTACAGGCTGTCTTCAATTTTAGTGATGATTGATTGAAGAGCATTTTTGAATCAATAGCAACATTTTAAATCTATGCTTTTGCAAACCAGTATGTCAGTAGCACAATTTAAGAACTGGTGTCATGTGATAATTTTCCTAGTATTGGTCGGCACTCTAGCAGCAGCATTCTGGATGATCTAGCTGCAACATAGACATTTAACAATTATGAGTAAAGACAACATTGTCGTAATCTAACCCACTGAAAATAAAAGTACACACCAGTTTTGCTGTATCCTGTTTTGTCAGGCAAGTATTCATACATTGTTTTCTGAAAACGATTGTGAAAAGCTTTAGAAAATAATTTCCTCTACTCATTTACTGCCTCGTCTCCTAACACGGCGCAGTAAAAGCAAATGTCCACATCTTCTTGTGGCTGACCTATCATCGAGTGACGTCTGTGTTGTGATGGTTCGGTATGAATACATCTTCTAGTACATCCTTCGTATTAATGCCTCCCCTCCACTTTTCCCTTTCATGTGGCCATTTTCACAAAACCAAGATAATGAAGCATGACACCACAAATGTATCATTTCTCTTTCGAAATTGTGCTTAACAGAAAAAACAGCCGAGTGCATAAATACAGGTAACGGCTCAGCTTTTGAAGTGTTATTGACATTTTAAACTCAATTTCAAACCTTACAAATAGAATATTGGATTAGCTCAGAATAATGTTTCGAGTCACAACTCCACTCCACCGTGGCGTGATGGGCAAACACAGCAAGAAATGAGTTTCAAAATGTCCCACCTTTACCTTTGGCTTTATGTAAATATTAAGATTGTCAAACTAGTTTTAACTAAATTGGAAGCGTCTAGTTGATGGGTAAAGCCAGTGGATGTAGATTTACTCCCAAAGGAACAGAGCTATTGGAGAACACAGATTGACAAATGTTCCAACAGTAGATGGTAAGTAATGTTCATTACATGCCTACTCTATGCATGATTAGAAATGCTTACACAAGTGCAACTCACCAAATCAGAACATCGTTCAAATGTATATTTGTTTTGGTAATTTATTTCAAATAGTAAAACTTCTATAAAGATTTATTAAAATAGGTGATATATTTAAAAAAAATACTTCATTTATCTTTGATGTTTTTGGCTTGCAGCTATTGAAAAAAAACAAAATTAGATTTCTCTAAAAAATTGTATAGTACCTGTGAGTGAGAAAATAAAAAAAAATAATGTTATTCCCATGTTGTGGCCTAAAGAAACGTGGGGAAGACTGTTTACTTTTCCAGCACACAGTCACCGACATCCTCCACAAGGATGGTGAGCCACAAAAGGTCACCACTAATTAAGCTGGCTGTTCACAGAGAGCTTTCTCAAGCATATTTATAGAAGGTTCGGTGGAAGAAAAAGGTGCGAGGGACAAGATGCACACGTTACATGAACAACCCCAGCCTTGAGACTATTGTAAATTAAAAGCCCATTCAAGAGTTTGGGACGGACTCACGAGACATGGAGGGAAGTTGAAGTCAAGAACCCCCCACATACAGATGTAGCCAAAGACAACGTCAAAAGCATCTTACCTGGGCCAAGATCAAAAACGAACGCTTGGTCCAAAGTGCTTGTTGCAGATAAAATTACTTCTAATTAGATATCAAAGTCCCAGTGTCTGGAGGACGACAGGAGATGTACAGAATCCAAGTTGCTTAAAGGTCCAATGTCAGGTTTTTTTCAGCCACTGAAGATTTTTGGGGCAAATCGGCAACTTCTTCTGCCAGTGTTGTTCCAGTTTGCTGTATTTGGTCCAAAATCAGCAAAGCTGTCTACCACAAAATTTTTCTGTAGCACTAGTGGCCTTTCATAAAAGTACTAAAGCAGAACTGAACCAGGACAGCTGTGACGAGGGCTAAGGCCCCAGTACAAGGGTCACAGTGCCGCTGTGCCACCAGGGTGCCCATCTTCCAGGGAATATTAGAGGTCTTCATGCTTCCCTTTGCTGACAATCTTTATGGACATGTCCACACTGTCAGAGGTGGCAATAACTGCTTAAGGCAGGCATGAGGAATTGCTGCAAAGCCATGGAGATTGCAGACAACTATCCCTGTGGCTCTACGATTGTATGCTGCTTGTCAAGACTTGATGCAATCAACTGGGTTCTCTTAGATAGGATTTTTATTTTTTGACCAATCTATATAGTCTGACCCAATCTGTATAATCTGATTGAATTTGATTTTGGAGAGTTCCTTCAGATGGCATGTTTCATGAATTGGCCCTACATAAATAAAACTTGAATCCCCAAATGGGGGACCTTGGTCCGAATCCGGACAGAGTGATGGCTCAGTCTGGACCTGTGCCCAATCTGACAATTTCCTGATACAGCATCTTCTTTCCAGCACAGAGCAAAGCAGAGATGTGGGTGATATGCTTTGGAGGATACCTCTACTCCAGTTACTACGACAATTGACTCAGTTTAGCCAATCAAATCCTTTCTTAACCCTGCGCAGCCATTGAATGAACTCAGTAGAGCAGAGCAGAAGACGTAGATGACAGCATGGCTCGCTCCAAAAGAAGAAAAGTTGATACAGAAAATCGCTTTTTTAAAGATGAGCGGACAGATAAATTTATGTTCATTCTTCCGGTCGGCAGTTCCAAACCCGCATGCATCATATGCTCCAAAACGGTTGCATTAATTAAAAGTGTCACATTAATTAAATGAAACACAGCAGTTTTAAGCAAAGTTATCCGCTGGAGGCCGAGCAGAGAGCACACAAAATGACCAACCTACAAGCCCAGTATGACAGATCTACCAGACTCATCACAAATATACTTTTACAGAAGAAATTTCATTAACTGGACCTTAGTCTGTTTAAATTGAATACCCCTGTCTGGTTTAAAGGATTACTCTGTCACTGTGCTCGACTTTCCAGGAAACTTCTCTTCCCCCCTTAGACACCTCATACATAATCTGTTGAGTATTGTCAAAAGGAAGATGAGAGACACCAGACCCAACAATGCAGAGAGCCCCAGGCTGCTATCAAACTAACCATTATACTTTTGCAGAACCATAAACTGATCACCTCCAAATCACCATGCAGTAGTTCAAGCAAAAGGATCCAATCAAGTCTTTCCAGCATATACTCTACCGCACATAGACATACTCCACATTTTTAGTAGATTTTGGAGTTTCACTGCTTGAAGCCATAATAATTGAAGTTAACTGATACAATTGATTGAAGTATATCACTCAGTGTACAATAAATCTATATGTATGTTTTACTTTTACATATTGTTTTTAAGTAAATTTACTTCCCTATAATATTCTTATTTATTGAGGAGTGCCTGTAGATGAACTGCAATGCCATAGGACGAATGGATTGTCCTACCTGCATTTGAAATTACTCCATACAGAACCTATTACACTCTACTGAGAGAGTAGCAGGGAGCAACACAGAGAGAAAGACCACCGGGCCCAGAAGTTGACTTCAATGATGCACATTCGTTCAGCCCCCCCCCGTGCACCTTTCTGCCAGGAGTGAGCCTTAATGCTCACATCATGACGGTATTCAGTGAGCAGAATGGTCCGCCACTTCTTCTCACCTCTGATAGAGTGCCTGAGAACTCACTCCACTCTAAAAGGCTAATCTAAAAAACCCCACCACCCGGCCCTCATTTCAGCTGCACTGTCACACTCCGCACCAGCTGCGTATTGAATGGGTGTCTTCCTGCGCAGCTCACCTTACATTATAGGAAATCGTTAGACAGATTTACGGGGACAAACAGCGTGGGGTTTTGTCATAATATTTCACCGATCCTTTTCACATTTTGGGGATGAAGGATGAAAGGGAAGGCAGCGGGTATAAAAAGGACATGGAGCGGAACGGTCTGAATGATCCTATTGATCACGTCCAGAGGCTATTGACATGTCCCTTCTTCCGATTATGATATATTCACCTGGTATGGGCCAGATGGGTTGCAGGCAAAGGGAAAAGCAGGGAGGACATATTCAGCATGCAGGAGCCGGTTCCCCCTACTGAGCCTGTGTGGCCTGACATGCAGGGCAGGCTGGAAAAATGTTCTGCTTATGACAGTGGATGGCTAAGGTAATGACCAGTGACTGCTACCATTGCTCATAGTAATGATGGTTTCACCCAAGAATACTACACACATTTGCAACCCCACTTCACCTTTTGCCATGATGTCCTCCAATGATTCTTTTTTTTTTTTGTCTGTTCATTTTTACGTTGTCCAGTTTTCTCTGAATCTCTCTTAAATATCTATTTCTCCTTATCATTTAACTGCGTCCCTTCCTCATTTCCTGTGTCACTTTCCCTCGCTGGCTCCATTACGCCCTTCTCCTGCCTAATAATGTTCAAAACGTTTTCATAATGTCCATTTTATATAACTTCCTTCGGCATTAGGAACCCAGGTTATGAGCATAGAATAATGTGGTAATATCTTCAATGGGACAAATTTACTGTGCTGACCTCAATAAAAAAAATTAGAAAAAATGAATAATTTGAATCAATTCTCATTTAGTCTTAGATATTTCTACAAGCACAGAAGGTTTTATCTTCTTTTGTTTCAACAGTCAATGTTTTCTCGGCTAATTAAACTGCTCTGAAAAGCCCTCCATGCAAGATATTTGATTCCTACTTAGAGACCGAGCTCCCCACTTCAGACCAACAGCTGTAAAATAACATATGTTGGAGGTGGGGAGCTTATTGTTTAAATTGCCAATTCCATTGCAAACCTACAAGGCCATATTCACAAGAGACCTAAGGCACAACTGAAAATGAAATGCAGCCAACGATATAATATGCCTACATCAAAAAGCCGATGTTTCTCTCTTATTAATTAATTCCTGGAGAGATGCTATGTAGCCCTCCCTGCCTCCCACCACCCTAGTCAGAGTACAAATCACTCATTATCCATCAAGAGTGGATGCACGGGCACACTGAATTCAGCTGACACTTTGTGTGAGAAAACACAATTAGCAGGTCATCAACATTAATGATTTAAGGACTGGAAGTAAATACCTCTTTATGGAATATTTTAAAGCAAATAGAAAGATGCCTTTAGGCTCACAATAGAAATCGAGAAGGGACACAGATCATTCTTTCAAACACATTATTCATTTTTTGTCTTCTCTAACTCCCAGTCGGTCGAGGCAGATGACCGTTGATAGTGAGCCCGGTTCTGCTGGAGGTTTTTCCTTCCCGTTAAAGGGGAGTTTTCCTCTCCACTGTCGCTTCATGCTTGCTCAGTA
Source organism: Fundulus heteroclitus (assembly GCF_011125445.2). Lineage (NCBI taxonomy): Eukaryota > Metazoa > Chordata > Actinopteri > Cyprinodontiformes > Fundulidae > Fundulus > Fundulus heteroclitus. Next base: position 31,450,136 of record NC_046372.1, read on the forward strand.
TGAGGGATTGCTGCAAAGCCATTGACAATGCAGACAACTGTTCCCTGTCCCCTGCTCTTTTAGGAGGAGTGAATGGCGCTTGTCAAGACTTGATGCGATCTATTAAGTTTCCTTCGAAATTAAACTTTTTGACCAATCTGTATAATTTAATTTAATTTGACTTTGTAAAGTGCCTTGAGATGACATGTATCATGAATTGGCGCTATATAAATAAAACTGAATTGAAAAAATTTAATTGAAAACAGTTGCCACCCTTGTTCCATGGGAAGAACTCTCTGATTGGCCAACAACAGACTTTCTTTGGCTTAACCGGCTGGATAACACCAGACAACTGCCAAACTGCCCGGAAGTCTACTTTTGATCGCTTGGCCAGACCTGAACGATTTGTTCTGGGGAGAACTGGAAGTCCCACTGTGGCAGCGGTCAGCAGAACCAAACTTAGTGAAAAAGCTGTCATCAAACTAGTTATAGCAAAACAAAGGGTAACATACAACTCTTAGTTTTCACCTAAGACTCCTGCAAGATACTCTTCATGACATGTTAGCAGGACCAGAATGTGAGTTTATCGCAGACTAGGGGTCTATTCATCAAGTTAGATAGAGCTTCAGTAAAAAAGGAAGACGTTATGCATTTTTTTGACCATGTCTACTCCTTGTTGAAACAGCATATGTAGGCTGACCCATTGAAACCTTGGTTGGACTAAATGAGCATTGCTGACAGAAACAAGATTATACTGAAGCGTCCTGAACCTCTTTGTAAGAGAAATGAGTGTCAAACAATCAAAATAACAATGCGGACCATGCAATAGCGATGACATATATTGTGTTATTACATGTATACACATGTAATGGGTTGATTTTGAAGTAGCAGACAGGATTTATATTATATATCTATTCTTGAAATATTCAAGTCAATATCAGAATAAAAATGCCTGGATCTGGATGTCGCTAGTGTCAAATTTGCTAATGAAAGCAGCTGAAACACAGAATGTTGGACCTCAAATATCTTTAACCTTGCTTGCTATTAAAGTATGAATGTCATCTGAAGCTCAAGAGCCTATCCACCAGGGCAGTTTACACTAAATGTGATCCTGCTCAACTGTTAAGAGCGAGCAGACTACAAATTGCTTTAAAATATGTGTGACATTTTCACTTATCAGACTGGGAGAGCAGTGAGAATCACATGTCATGCAGTTTATGTAACAAAAAGGCTTAATGGATGAGCTTTACCCTATTCCATGTTTTCTTTTGTTGCCAAATTAAATCTCACAGAGACAAGAACTCTGCTCTTCACACATCATTATTTCTGCACTATGAGGATGTGCTTAAAAATCAGCAGTGTAAGTAAGCTGGATTAAAGTAAATCTGAGCAAGTCATGCTTTGTGATTTCTGAAAGATTTTGAATAATATTTAGAAAATCTATTTTTATTAAGACATGAAAAATGCTTCACTATGACAGTCCCAGTTTCCAGCATCATAAAGACATGTTTATAACCTTCTGTAAATGTAATAATCACCCACTAATCTTTCTGTATTTTCTATCACTCTCTGAAGGGCTTTCTAGTCGCTATTAGACTTTGACTTAATCTGCCTGATGTATAAACAAGTTATTAGTATGAGATCGACAATGACGCTGAGTACTTTTTTAAAAGTTTGACACCTTTTTGGCCATACGTTTTAGGAAACTGGGGCTCTTGAGTTGTTAACTTCACTTTGGACTACAATAAACATGACTTGTGTGTGTCTCCACTCCTTGATTTTCAGTTTCAGTTGCTACATTTTCTCTGCTCTGTCAACAGGACTGTGGACAATTTACAGCATGTTAGAGGCTTTTGACAAAATCTCTAATTCAATAGTGGCTAAGCACAAGGAAGGTATCAGGTGGCTGCAAGGCTATAAACAATATATGAACTTTACCTTTTAAATTTAATAACTGAAATAAATTGCAATTTTATCAGTATTCAAAATTACTAAAATTGCCACGTAGTAAAACCTTTTTGGAGCGTCTTTTTGTACAGAAATTAATTTCCACTGGTGATGCAGTTGAAGTTCATTGCAACGTACCCCCACTCTAGTGCTTTTAAGCCAGTAGCGTAAGTAACTGAGCTCCCATTTTAAGGGCCACCTTCAAACACATTTTAGAGTCTGGTGCAATAAGTTGTCCAACAAAGATGAGATCAGACAGGTCAACAGTTAACATCAGGTGTAAACAGGACTTAATATTATTGGTTCAGCTTGCTTCCAGCACTCATATTTTAGATCATTTTAAAGGAAGGTTTTTTTTTTTGTTTTTTGTTTTTTGTGCAGCAAACTTTGTTTGTCTATGAGTCTAAACCTTGGGACAGGTCATGAAAAACCACCCACAGGTTCCTTTTTGGAACACGTTTACACAAATCCTAGAAATTACAAAGACTTTAAATCTATTTTTTCCCTCTTTTCAATCCCGAGTCCTTGCATCGCTTCATCTTTCTACCCTGCACACCATTCATCTCTTTACCTCACTTTACAAGATCTGTATCGGCAATGCATAACACCTTATCTTGAACCCAAATTAAATCTAAACCTATTTTTTTTTTCTCTCTACAGAAGTGGCGCAAATACTATTTTACAAAGGTCTACAGGATTCATTCCCTGTGCTGTTGGTTTGAGATAGATGTTGTACACTAACCCAAGCCTGCTTGACTGCACAATGGATTGTGATTAGATTAAAGCTGCATTGTAACAGCTTTTCACATGCATTTAAGAGGGTCTTATCGCCGAAGGTTGACACGGCCAAAATGGGGCAGTGCAGAAGAATTTTCCTCTGAAAAGAGGAAAAGGGCGGCACACAGAGACGCTTGGCTGCCCGGATGACTTGCAAGACACGTTCAAGTCGAAACGCTCCGACTCCCGTCGTCTGCGTTAAAAGAAAGAAGAAGAGAGTTTGAAGGAATAACTTACTTATCATTAGTCAGAGTAAGAAATGAGGAGGAAGATATGAAAGACGGAAGGCCTGGGGAGCATCCATGTCACTGTCTTTGCTTTGCGCTTACATCAAGAAAGCCACTGCTGTCTTCTGTCTATCGAAGTGTAACTGGTGCTATGAGCAATCAGCCTGGTGAATCATTTCACGGATCAGCAAACATGAGTCCAGAACACTCAGGGGCTCTGCGACATTTCCACCATTACCCCATGTGTCAAAACAGCTGAGTGCATTATGTCATCCAAATTGACAATGTCGCCTGATACCATTCACAGACACTCAGACCACACGCATATAAGCATCACAAAAATGCCAGTTCTGAGTTAGGGTCCCCTCTTCAGGCTACTCCTCATGGTGCAACCTCTCCAGTAGATGTAGTTTTGTTAGACTGTCTCCTCATAGGAGCCATAGCATATTTTATGACTCTGTGTCTGAATATACACTTACTTGCCACTTTATTAGGCACACCCATTCAACCGCATGTTAACACAAATGTCAAACCAGCCGATCACATGGCAGCAAATCAACCCAGTTTAGGCATCCAGACGTGCTGAGGATGCCTTTGCTAAGGTTTCGGGGATATGAACGTGGCATGATCGTTGGTGCCAGATGGGACGGACTTTCAGAAACTCCTGAACTATGGCAGAGAAAATATTGATACTGTGAGGTCAGAAATCGCCACATGAAAGCAGGGATCCATCCTGCCTTGTATCAAGGGGGTAAGCTACTGCTGGTGGTCTAATGGTGTGGGGGATATTTTGTGGCACACTATGGGTGGTTTTTGAACCAAACTGAGCATCATCAACACACCACAGCCTGAATACTGCTACTGACTATATCCATCTGCTCATGACCACAATTGTTCCATCTTCTGATGGTTACCTCCAGCAGATAATGCACCGTGACACAATGCTCAAGCTATCTCACACCAGCATCAACTGGCCTCCTCAGTTATCAGATCTCAGTAGAATGCAATACCTTTGGGATGCGGTGGAACAGGGGATTCTCATCAAGGATGCACAGCTGACAGATCTGCAACAACTGGATGAACTAAGAAGGTTCTTTGAGCTGCCATGTGCTCTTAAATGAACGGTAGCGTAAAAAAAAAACCTGAAGGTTACAATGTTTCAAGAGTGCAGTCTCTGGTTAAGTGGACACATAAGGACCACTGTGCTCTACAACAATAATCTAGTTACAAGGTAAAATGGAACACTTTATGTGAAAAACAATAAGAGGTCCACCTAATGTAATCCCATTATGCCTCCATCATATTCGAGCAAGATTAAAGTTGCAAGGTAAATGTTTTTCAATGGAGGGGTGGGGGTAGGGTGGTGTTTTGGGTAGCACTGTAAGGGGACATAAGAGAGTACATTGTGCGTTGCTTTACTTTTCTCATAACACACAATGATGTTGGAGATCTCTGGTCTCTGGGATGTTGTTCTGCACACATTATTATCGGCAGTGCAGTACACATGTATATTCCCGCATAATTTACTGCACCAGCAAAATTGCGTCTTGTTGCAAGGCATGCTATGAGGGCATGTTATTTTGTACTTTACCAACAGGCTCATGCAGAGCCGTTCAGTGCATCCTTAGTTAGAAAATGACTGATGATGTTCGCTGAATTCACAGCCAGTCACAGAGGAAGCATAAAAGCAGGCAAGAAGCATTAAGGATCGAGATTGCTCGTAAGAAGCTGATGGGCTTGAAACTTCACAGAAAAGCCGCGTAATTATCACCGCATAGTTATTGCTTTACGGAACCTAATATTGCTTTCTGCTTTCTACCTTCATTGAGTCCCATGTGGATGGTCCAGTAGTTCTGTAGGCACTGCAGCTCGTTCTTCATGGCCCTCTTGCAGCGGCAGTTATACAGAGAGCTATTATGCAGAACTTCCAGGGCAGCCTTGCAGTCCCGGTTGTTATCCAGCATGGCATCCTTCTCCTTGCCCACGAGGCACTGGCGCATCACCCGGTACCGAGGGCTGCAGCGAGCATCCTGGCTACACATGTCACTGGCCTGGATGCAGTCTACCCACTGTGACTGAGCCTCACGTGTAGACCTGGAGCTTGGAGATCCCTGGGACACATTGGCCAAGGGCACTAACCAAGCTGAGGAGCCTTCCAAGGAACCTAGGCAAGGAGGAGAAGGTTGATTTGAAGATGAAAAGGTGAATATGGACATATGTGCATTTATATGTAGAATAATTCAAAAATAATGCTTTTATACACACACACACACACACACACACACGTAATGTTTCTGATTCAAAGATTTAGGATTTAAAAGCCTCTGAGAAGTTTAAATTACATTAGGGTTTAGTCAAGGTGAGCAGGTAAGTGGTTACCTTACATATATATATGTTATATATATATATATATATATATATATATATATATATATATATATATATATATATATACATATATATATATATATATATATAGCACATAAACTTGCTCATCAATTAGCCTCAACTCCATATTCCTTGGAGCTGGTAACCACTTACCTGCTCACCTTGACTAAACCCTAATGTAATTTAAACTTCTCAGAGGCTTTTAAATCCTAAATCTTTGAATCAGAAACATTACAACATTGATTAATCTCATGTCTGCTCAAACGTTTCTCTCATTTTGAACTCAAATAAGCAGAAAATTAGGTTTACAGGGATCCTCAGAGCAGAGACTATCTGACTTTTACGAGACTCGGGATGCGAACCCACGTTTACATGCAGACTAATCAGTGCCGTGTTTCTGGTGAAATGACAAGAGAGACCCCTTGTGATGACATTGTGAATTGAGCAGCCCAGAGCGAAGGCTGTGCTTTATCGATTCTAGGTGCAAAGGCTATGTTACATAAAAGTTCAATAGCAAAATTGAATTTGTCAGTTGGAGGATTTCAATCCGTGCACGTTATTGTTACGTTTATTATAAATATATTGGGAATGGTAAATATCAATGTGGAGTGAGATTTGAATGCTTTGCATTTCAAAATTCATATAAATGTTTTACTTTGAATGAGGTTCGCTATTAAAACAATGACCTCCTTGTGTCCTTTGTAGAAGCTGTGGAGGCTTTAAAAGTACAAGTTAAAGCGGTTTCAGCATTTACCTGCTCATACGTGCATGCGTTTTTAAAATGTGTTGCTATAATTGACATCAATCATTATATAACTGAGTCGATCAGCTTTTACCATTAGAATTTCATGGCTCACAGTAAGCACATTAACTTTTGGCAGACAAATAACTCTAGCTTAATAAAAGCGTCCGGATTCCAGAAATATCATTCCTTTACAATTCGTATGCTTTGATAATTTATTGAAGAAAAAAATTCTATATATACAGACCAATGTTAACATATAATGTTCCACTTCTTACCTAAGAGCACATGAAAAATGCAGACGCACATCCATAGAGTGCCAGACTTCATGGTGAGACGATTAAGGCTCCAATTAGACTAATATCTCCAGTTCTTGAAAGTTTAATTCCCCTTTCCAGATTCTTGACAAAGTCTAACTGAGGACAACATAAGAATAAATATCCTAATTTCCCCCAAGACTAATGCACATTCCCCGATAGAAAGATAGAAAAAAATCCTCGACGCCCAAAAAGATAAAAAAAGAAAAATCCACAATCCTTTGCTTCTTCTTTACTGAACAAGTCGGACAAATTCCCTCAGACTGGGGAAAAAAATCAAACGAAATCAAATGCAATCAATCAGTCAGTGAATCCATAAAAGCAGCTTCTCGGGGTCCGCTGCGCTGCGTTCATACCGAGAAACAACTGAGACTTGGTGTGTCCGCATTATGGGCTCAGGCTTGCCGCTTCTCTCTTCCCTTGCAGGCAGTTTGTCCCATAAACAGTTCCCAAACTGCCACACAGAAATCTGTTATCTACGCCAACATATTAAAGGAGGTCGAAATAACTCGTCTGAAAGTGCTTCAACCCGATGACTTGTATTATTATTTTGTTCTTCTGTCTCCCTCCACTGCGTTCTTCGCAAAGCTGCGCGCTCCTCTGGAAGGAGCGAACGCGTCTTTTTCACTGACTGCACGCGTGTCGAGGCATCCACAACACTTTATATGGATGGAGGAGGAGGAGGAAGAGGAGGAGGGCAGGTGGGCTCTATTAGCCCAGCAGAGGGCGCTGCGGGGAGGCGCCCTCATTGGAACGCGCGGCACACACGGCTCACAGAGATGCCCAATAATAAATGTTTCTCTACAGAATGTTGCAATTTTCCCGCATCAGAGTATCTTGGACTTGGCATGTGAAATTATACTGAGCTCACAAGGCCCCTGAAGTAGCTAGGCTATCTATTTGATTTCATGTGACACTGTTTTTTTTTTTTAGGATTTCCAGGGTAATTTTTTTTTATAAAAAAATAAAAATTCTATGTGTATATACATACATACATAAATATATATATATATATATATATATATATATATATATATATATATATATATATATATATATATATATATATATATATATATATATATATATATATATATATATAAATGTGTGTGTGTGTGTGTGTGTGTGTGTGTGTGTGTGTGTGTGTGTGTGTGTGTGTAAAGACAGACAGAGAGAGCTAGAGAGAGAATAAAAACACATTCTGTGAATGTTAAAATTGTGGAGAAGTTTAAAGCAAGAGTAGGTTATAGAGCAATATCTCAGAGTTTCAACATCTAATAGAGCATTGCTCTATCCAGTCATCACAACTGCACACCTGCCTAAGATTGCCATCTAAACTGACATGCATGCTAAGCAGAACATTAGTGAGAAAAAGCAGCCAACATGGAGAAGCTCTAAATATCTACAACTTAGGTGGGAAAAATCTGTTTGCACAACTATTAGTTACACTCTCTGCAAAACTGGCCTTTTTGGAAGAGATAAAAGAAAAAAGCTGTTTTTTGGAATAAAGACGTGTTCCTATTTGGTGTTTGCTGCTAGCCATGTAGAATACATGACAAACATGTTGTTTGACACTCAATAAAGCGGACCAGTGTAGTCGTCCACTTCATGCTAACATTTCATTTCCAGTTCACACATAAAAATGGTGTTTGTTGGGTTAAAAACAATTATGTAATCTTTATGAGAAAAAAAATGGAAAAGAAAGGTTAGCATAAAGTAGACAACTGCCCTGGTTCTATTTTCCCTCTTCTGTGCTCTGTAGCCATTATTTCTCTGCAGACTGGGACACCCAAGTTTACGGCTTGGTCTCACTGGCTAAAAGATTACGTCTTCAAAGAAGTCTTGGATCCAAAACAAGTATCGTCTGCTGTTTGTGTACCTGGTGACTGTAGGACTAGTTGCCTGTTACCAGGTTCTCTGAGCTCCTGCAGAACTGAATTATAGATTCCCAAAAACAAGACAGAGTGTTTTTAGTTCTACTGCCCTAAAGAAGACTGCTCTGAGCCACAGCTCTGCATACGGTCCATCTGCTCCAGTCCGAGCAGACCTTCCCATAAAGCTGCCAGACCCAGAGCAACAGCCCATGGAACGTCCTCCACTGTTCATCAGAATCAGAGCAGCGTCCGGACAGTCACTGTGATGGCCAGTTAACACATGAAGAATCAATTGCCCAAAATGCTATTGATTTCTAAGTTAGCAAATTATTTTTAAAACATTAAGATATTATTAAAACTATGCTTATTTCGCTTACGTCTTTGCACTGGTAACCGGTTGTTTGAACATGTAAAAAGCATTCTTTGTAAGCCTTAAATCTGATTTGACCTCATTCAAAAATCCTCAAACAAACCTTGCTTGCTAAACATATAAATTCACACTGAACTATGGCATCCCTGCAATGTTTTATGGGCCATTCGTTTTTTTTTTTTTCTTATTTGTTCCTTTTTACTGTTTTTTATAGTTTATTGGTTTTCCTCATTTTAATTTTTATTTAAACGTTTAGCTGAATGTTTTTAGTCTGATTTAAGCATTTATTGACTAAAGTATTTAAACTTGAAGTATACTGTTGATAAATTCTTGTTTTTTGGAGAGAAGTTGTATGCACATATGTATGTAGGGCTTGCTAATTGAGAATGCTACTGTGCAAAGTCACTCTTTCCTCTTTTGCTCTATAATACCACGCTTCACCAGGTGTTCATAAAACAATAATTGGCAGAGACATAGAACTGTGTGGCTATTCATTTTGAATAATCAGGTGGAGTCACAGTGTGGTAATTCTAATAACTAATAACAATTATTAAATTTGAAAAAGGTCCAGGTCATGGAATGATCATGACCTGCATGACTGAGAATCTTCACCAGCAATTATTAAAATTGTTAAAATTAATCTTTGGCATAATCATCCCCAAACCCAACCTACTGCTCAACAACAAAGATATGTATAGCTGGTAGAGAAATACTTCAAAAGACAAAAGGGGTTCTACAGAGTATTAACCCGAGTTAACATATAAACAAAAGAGCACAACACACTTCAGAACATTTTAAGTAGGAAAAAAATGTATTTTATATTGCAAAATTCCTTCTAAAATTCATTCAGTGGTTGCAAAGTCACAAAGTGTGAAACGGTTTAAAGGGGTTCTAGGATTTTGACAAGGTACTTTAAGGAGCTTCAAACCAAGATTATTCAACATTCTATAAATTAGTGACAATTTTTTTTTTAGGAATTTGGTAAGGACACTTGGTGTATTCATATTTCAGGCTAACATCAGGATCTTTCCTCATGTACTCACATCCGCAAATGGTTTTAGGTCTAGAGGTCAAAGGTGGAGGCAGCAATAATGATGAGAATGCCACAATTCATTTTGAAAATAACCAAACACTTCATTTTTCGTCTCTGTTGCCACATATCAGCAGAATGAGGAAAAGGAAAAAGAAAAAAAACTAATACAATGTCTCAATTCATAGAGCCCATACTGACTCAGAGGAAATAGCGAAGCCCACAACCAGCTGAATCTGCTATTTTTCAGCGTGGCTTTGCATCAGACAAAATGACTTTGTTGCACATCGTTGCTTAAATCCTGCCCAGAATGTCATAAATCTTTACAAATCTTGAAGACAAAGTCTCCATTTGGATATCATGACAGTGACAAACTGCATGGCCACTGTCTCATAATGACGTTTGACTGTCAACCCGGGCTCTCGTCCAAGAGGGAAAAGAGCTCACCATTATAATGCCAACATTAGCCTCATTCTGCCTATATTGGCCCTGGCTTGCAGTTATCCCCTGAGTTTGAAGTCACTGCATTGTGAGCTCTGTGTAAAGCATCTTCCCACCATCATGGATGTCCTCTAAATGTCGTGAAATAGTGCTGCAGTGACGGGTACAGTCTATTCTTTAGCTGAGGTAAAGCAGAAGTGCATAATTATCTCCGAAAACATCAGTTTTATGTACAAGAACACATTTTTATTGGGAGAGCACAAAGAGTTGCTCACATAATTTCTCTTTTTTTTCTAGTTTTAATGGTTAATGTGAAAAAAAATGTCACAATTGTAAACTTGTTAAAAGTTGCAGGGAATGTAAAATCCATCCATCCAGATATTGTTTCCTATGTCCAGCTGGTATTGGGCGCGAGGAGGCATACACCTTGGACAGGACACCAGTCCATCACAAGGCAACTTAGACACACAGGACAAAACCATACACACACTCACACCTAAGGGCAATTTGGACAGACCAATTAACCTTAACAGGCATGTTTTGGGACTGTGGGAGGGAGCTGGAGAAACCTGAGAGAACTCATGCATGCACAGCAAGAATATGCAAAACCCATGAATAAAGACCCTAACCCAGGACCTTCTTGCTGAAAGCCCTCATTGCTACTACCTGCACCACTGTGCAGCCATGGGAGTAAAAAAATGACAAATTAAATTGTGTTGTAGAAAAGGTTTTGGCTACAAGTTCTTAGACGTAAAAGAGCATCATTTCCATTGCAAATTCTCAACAAAGCTTCAAAACACAAATCACAAAGCCTTGTAAAAGCATTTCTACCACTTGAACGTGTTCTCATTTTATCATATATATTTTTGATATTGTATGTGATTGATAAAGTGGTGCATAGTTGTGAAGAGAAAGAAAATCAGTGATGTTCACATATTTGTCACCGGTGAGCCTCCACGCAACTCTCAAGCCTTTTGTTGCCTCCACAAGTTTTCTTTCAGGATTGCCCTGTCTTCAGCTCCATCAGTCTTTGCAGAACGTCAGACCACCATCCCTGAAGAAAAGCCATCTCACAGCATGATGCTGCCAACACCATGTTCCACCTATGGAATGGCTTCAGGATGATCTAGAGTGTTACTTTCTCCAGTTTTATAGTTTTATAACCCAACCCTGCTTTACATTTCTCCACAGCTTTATGTCTGGTCTGTCTGTTGTGTTCCTTGGTGTTGAAGATGTTTCTTCTCTTACGTTCTCCAACAATCCTCTGAGGTGTTCACATAACAGCTCATACTGAGATAAAATTACACTCACATGAACTTTAGTTATTAATTAAATGCCTTCTGAAAGCAGTTGGTTGTCTTGGGTGTATTTAGGAGAGTTAAAGTAAAGGTAGCTTATTTGTAAAAAAATAAATTACAAAAAAAAGTTACAGCCAAGTATCATTTTCATTTTACTTGCAATTATGTTATACGATTTGTATCGCTAAAAATCCTTTGAAACACATTGAGGTTTGTGGCTTTAACATGACAAAATGTGAAAAAGTTCAAAGGGTTAAAATATGTGCGTTGGTTGTCAGTACTTCTTTGGCTCAGTTTTCTACAGCTGAAACCTCAGCACCTACAGAATCAAACCCTTTGTTCTCTATATTCAAAACAGTGCAACAATGATTAATTTTCTCCTCACATTTTTCTCCCTTTTAGGTCCAAGGTCATATTTTATTCCTGTTGACTTGCACAAATCATGCTCTCTGTGGGTATTTAAATGTACCATTCTGACTACATTATACATTTGCCGTTTTTTTTTTTTTCTTGTGCAATTAGAAAAAGCCCACTGGGGCACACACACACACACACACACACACACACACACACACACACACACACACACACACACACACACACAGAGTTACATGGCTCCCCTACTAGCATACTCTTCAATCAATAAGCGTACTTATGAGCAGTGGCGAGAGACAACTGCATCGAATACATATGTCAGATATTCTTGTCAAAATAAGATGGCTCAGAGCCGTGACAGTTGGGGATAACAACGCTGGATATGGAACTCATTGTTCCTGCTATTGAGAGTAATCACTCCCAGCTTCTGAGCAGTGTGGCTAATATGGTGAATATACATGGTGTCATTATAAATTCACAGAATATGAAATAATGATTCAGATAAGAGTCAAAGTTAAAGCTCAGAGCAATAACTTGTGCTGAGCGGAACAGCAGGGGTGCACCATCGAGCTATCGCTTGCTCTCAGGGGTCGAATAAGGGCTTAGTCAGTCTGAAGCTGTCACCTTGAAAGCATGACTGACAATCCTGTAGTTTAAAACATTTGTTGTTTATGTTCTCATAAACGCCGTTTTAGAGTGTTTGTGATATTTTGCTAAATTTTTCATAGACAAAATTTCTTATTTGGGTTTAGATTAGCTTTAATTAATGGGGTGTTCACAGAAATAACAGCAGGATAGTTCTATGGCAGCAAAGTGTAACCTGTCTCTTTCTGTTGTACGCATAGAAGAAAATATGAAATAACCTTGACATATAGTAGCTGCATAGGTGTGACTACAAGCTGCTGAATTATATAAAATAGCCTTCTCCATTGTATAAGTGAGCTTAACCATTAGCCACAGTCATACCCTTTCATACCCAGACGTCCATGAGAGAATGACCCTCATTCTAAGTAACAACACATCTTGTCACGTGTATGTGTGTCACTTTTGAATCACATCCCAACATTTATACAGGGGATGTGTATTTGTTTTCCCAAATGAGTACCCCCAAGTGGTTTGATAATTATTAGTTGAATTAATCCGTAAATGGGTGCCCTGCGGTGGTGCTGTAATGAATTAGTTTTCATCAGTGCAGACAGAGTGTCTGCATAGTTAAGCGTGAGTTTGATCTGACTAGCAATTGCATAAATTCTGCAGCAGTGCTACAAAATATCTGTAGTTTAGTTTTTTTTGTCACACTTAAATGTCTCAGATCATCAAACTGATTTTAATTTCACAAAATGATAACCACATTGAATATAAAAAAGCTAATTTTAAATAAGCCAGTTAAGCAGTCCCTATTTACATCACCAATTCCCTGTGATTAAACTATTTTGGGTGGTTCAAATTAAACAGCCACATCCAGGTTTGTTTATCGCCTGACCAGCAGTATCAAGAAATCTCTTAATTGTGTTATGTAATAAAATTGCACATTGGACTGTGGCTCCCACCATGCAACACGATTTTGGACCCCAACCCATTGCACTGGTGACCACACTTTCCGAGGTGATAAAACCACCATGTGAACAAAGGCTTGTTACCTTTAAACGGCGCCAGCTGTGTCGAAGAGAACCTCATCTCAGCTGAAGATTCATTCACGTTTGGACATGTGTAGGACCCCGGTGATTGTTGTTTTGGTTTGACAAAACACCTACCCTTTGCGCTAGGATTGACAGAGAGGTCCTAGGACTTTAATCAGGTTGTAGCTTACAACTAAGGAGGAACAAGGAGTTTCTTCCCTATTTTCTGTCGACAGACGAGCGGTGTCTTTTTCCTTTTTTGGCCGTGCAGTTCATAAAGACCACTGAGACCCGCCCCCCCGCACAGAATGGAGGCCGACAAATCTTCCCCGCCGCCGGAGAAGGCGAAATGCAGTAGTGAGCCGAGTTATGGCCCGACGGCTCCCTCCACGGGAGCTGCACCAGGACAGAATCCTCTTTTATTTTTTATATAGAAACTGATATTTGCCTGGGCAGAATTTATTTAGAAATAGTTTAATCCTGATGTTTTTACTCCAGAAGGAATTGTTGGGCAGTCTTTGAATGCTTTACATGCTATGACTGAATTCTGGTGATAAGCTGCTGACTTTATTTCTTTTTATATGGTTGCTGTGAGACCACTACGCCAACGGTTGGTTATTATTGTGGATTTTAGTGTGTTCAAGTAGTATTAGTATTAAACCGAATAATTGTTGTAACAGGGAATCAATTAATTAATTAATTGTAACAATTTTGATCGTGGTCATCTGCGCCTTTTATATCAGTGATCAAGTTGATCTCTAAGAGTGAATCACCCCCTTTTTAGACAAGCCGAATATACATAAGAGACATTATTTTCCTTTGCTTGTGGTTAATGATTGGTGATTCCAAGTGCAATTATACTTAAAGGTTATTGACATTTACTGTTGGCAAGACTAATTCAGTCTTCCAACTGCCTATACATCCATCTTTCATGGTAAATAAGGTTAATAATTGTTAATTAATAAACCCAATTGCTAGTTATAATCATTAAAGGCTGGTAGCCGTTAATCACAACCATTTGGAAACATTTTCGTTGTCATTCCCTTAATTAGAATAACAAATTATCAATTATAATATGCAGTAACACAGGTTAAATTGCACAACAATTAAAACTTGTCTGACAACATGCAAATCTCAAAAAGCAACACACCTTTTATCCCTAATCTAAAGAAGTCATTGTCATTGACATCTATTGGTCGGCCTGTCATTTCAAAGGCTTTGGGACTCCAGTAAACCACAGTAAGAGCCTTTACCCAAAAATCGAGTTGTTAACCCACCAAAATCACTCCAAGAGTTAATTCATGAATTATCCAAGAGGTGATACAAAAAATACAACTGAAAACAACATTTACATCATTGTATGCCTACTTTGCTTCAGTTAAGATCAGAGTTCATGATTCAACAGTAAGACTGCGAAAAAATGGGATCAACAAACCAATGCTGATGGAAAAAAAAAAAAAAAAACAGAAATGTCTGTCTCACAAAAAAAATGTTTTGATCCAGAACACTTTTGAAACAAGAGTGAAATCTTTTGGAAGCTGGGAAAATTATGACAGAAAACCTGGTGGTGGTGGAGTGATGGCTGCATCTTAGGCTGCTTTGTCATAATTGATAGAATCATGAATGATCCTCTAGCAGATCATTTAGACAAGAATGCCCAGCTATTAGTTTGTGACCATAAGATCAAGCATACTTGGATTATGTAGCAGGACAATGATATGATGGACACCACCAAGTCCTCTTCGCAGTGAGTTGAAAGAGGTTTTGGAATGGTTTAATCAAACTCTGGACTTAGATCTGACTGGAGTTTTGTAGCCTGGCCATAATGCTTTGTAGTGGCTGCCCATGTTTAAAAGCCCTGTGGCTGAATTAAAATAATTAAGCAAAAAGAGAGCCCAAAGATTCCTTCACAATGAGGTAAAAGACTAATTGTCAAGTACTTAAAATTATTGATGGCAGTTAAGGATGGCACAACTACATATTAGGATTAGGGAGCAATTATTTTTGTTAAAATAGAGTTAGTTTGTTTTAATTTTAAAACCACACATAATTTTTTTCATGTTATAATTCATTTGCTAATCTGAAACAAGTGTGACAAAAAAGCAAAAATAGAAGAAATCTGCAGTAGGTCGAATCCTTTCACGGCACTGTATCTCAGAAGACCTAAAAAACCCCAAGAATAAACTTGATTTCAGGGTTTTCCTCCAGGTACTGTAGACTTCTATGACCCAACCTCAGATATAATAGCCAGTGGATGAATATATTACACAGAAAACCATCCCTCATGCACGAGCAGTCAAACGCCCAAAGAAGTTAAACATGATTGATTAGATCAGGAATTATGAGCTAATTAATTTGTATCACGGGAGACCCGTAAAGCAAATTCAGTGGCAGAAGAGAATAATGACATAAAAACAGAGGTTTTGTTAATTCCCTAGGATGATATGAAGCTCCAATGTAATTGGTAAATCAATCTAAATATTATATTATGGCCCTGTTCCATCCTGTTTTATGTAGTTTGGAGTAGTAGGGCTAGGCCAAAGATGAAACCTCTGCACAACCTGGATCTGTTCATTTGTGATTTATTTAAATTTGGGTCTTGTCATTGTAAAATAGATTTATATTCTATCAAAGACTTTTGTTTAGTCAGTTTAAAAGCCATAAAAGTACAAAGTTCATAACACATTCATATTTATGCATCATGACATTTTTGAAACCTCTCAGCTGTAACGCCAAGTGCCTGCAAAGGGTGCAAAGTTCCTTCAAAACACTTCTGGAATTTAAAAATAGGATCAGTAAAGTCAATTCAGAAGAGGATCTGAAGTGCAGCTTCTCATTATGGGTTGGACCTGTGTTTTTTACTCAGCTCAGTTCAACACAAGCTTCTTTTGCTCTCATATGAGGCTCTAAATGTCACTGTGTATTTGTCCAACAACTTTGTTTTGGGTTGTTTCGAGCAAGACAACACAAAATTGTAATGCAACCTCTGCTAGACTCTCAGAAGGCTATTGACCAGTTAGATCCATTTGTTGTGCAGCCATTTCAGACGTTGTTCATTTTTATCACATTACTTTGACAGAAATTGAATTTCCTCTGATGCATTTTTATGTTTCCTAAGTGCTGTTTTCTTCTCTCTGGGAGTATAGTGTTTCCTATGGAGTGGTGATGCAAAACACTTTAAAGGGGAAAAAAAAGTACCAAATTTTATTTTCAAGTATGCATTGATTTTAATGTATTGTTTTCTAGCGAAAAACGTAAGCCCTTCCAAGTGCCTCAGTCCTTTTTTTTTATTTAATTTTTTTTTTTTTTTGAAAGGGGTGTTGCAATTTTTTTTAGAAGAGAAATTAGCAAAAACATAAAACAAAATAAAAAGTGCCTTGTAAGTCTCCAAAAGATTACAATTCGTACAACTGATGTGCTGGGATGCAGTGAGGAAGTGCATCAATCTCATTCAAAGAGGAACAAACAAATACTATGAGTCTGCAGTTTTTGCCTGCTCTTACTTCTTCTCCTTGTTGTTTTTCATCACAGGAGTGTTTATAGGCAGTGATATCAAGAGAAATATTCCATCCCGTGGATAAAGTGGCTGGTTGCCTGGTTTACTTTTAGCAATTTGCAACAGAGCTTCAAAAAGTGGCACACCTAGCCCATCTTGTTAAACACTCCATGGGTCCCATATGGGATATTGACAGGGACCTCCGCTCGGCCCAGCTCGGTGAAGGTCTTGGCATCCAGAACGAGTAAGAAAGTACTTTTTTCCTGTAAGCAGATACAGAGGAGATAAAATGTGATGTGTTAAAAAAAAGAGGGTCATAAAAGGAGTACAGCCTCAGTAAAAGCGGCAGTGCATTTGTCTTTTCCTTTTACATTATTAGTAAGAGCCCATAAGTGGCAAAGAAAGTTTAAAGACTTAATGTTTTTTTTTTCTCTACACACCTCATATTAAACAAAACAGATCAGTCAGAGTAGATAAGAGTGCTTACACTGCCTTGCAAAAGTAGTCATACGTCCTGTTCTGGATACCAAAGGGAAAGTAAGGATACATTTTGTAGAGCCACTTTGTGCTGCAGTTACAGCTGCATACCTTTGTTTCACTGTGTGGATGATATGTTCAAGGTTTAGCTGGGTACGTCGCTGCATAACCTAACTCTGCTGTATTTTCTTTTCATTCAAGCCCGTTTGAACAATAAAGTTTTTAACCGCATTTTCAAAGTGTCCATTGAGTCGACTAAATGCAGCTGTAGAGGTAGACTGTTCCACAGTCTCTGCATACACTAAACTGAGCTTGTCAAGAAAATGTGAAAAAGTTTGTGAATACTTAAGAAAGGCACTGTCAGTTCACAATAATGGTGGCAGCGTGTTTTGTTAAATTACCTTCCTCGGAGTGATAATGACTGACAGGACCACTCCATCATCTTCCTCTGCAGCATTGGGTGAGGCAACGAAGACAGGCTCAGACGGGTACAAGCCTGGATGGCGCCACACCTAAACAGGGGGATTGCAGACCTTTTATCTGAGCAGTTTGAAGTTGGAAATCCAGCTTACATAGTTCTTTTATAAAACTGGTCCGTGTAACCATGAGCTCCATCTAAGCAGGTAATAGAGAACCTTAAGCTCCTTGGTGTGGACGTCCATCTTGAGCAGCGAGTCGGCAAAGACGTGCCCAAAGCCACATGCATAGAAGTAGCGGTAAGGTCTGCCATTGTACTTGTCATAATTGATCTGAGGAAACTCGAGGCCACCATACTGCAGCAGCTCATCACTGTGAAGCTCCTCGTGGGTCATATAAACCTGTTGGGTCAGAATTCAATGCAGATGAGTGTTGTTTTTTTTACCCCCCTAAAAGGCCTAATTTACATCCCATTGCTGTCTTGGGATGTGGAAAAAAGTCAATTACTGCCTGCTAAAGAATGGATAGACACCTGCATTAAGTAATTCCTCAAATATAAACATATACATTTGTGCATAAACCCACTTCCAATTAACTCGAACTTGCAATATCTGTTTGTTCTCAGGGGCAACCAGCAGCACATTTTCATCTTTTTCAGCTGGATATAACACAAGTCTATCTAAGAGCCAATACTGAGAAAACTATTGCTCAGGTAGTCATGACAACTAAAACATCACATTTTCTTTCTTTATTGTGCCATAAGAAAACGGTGCACAAAGCGAGTGTGTGTGGGGGCCTCACAGAAGCTATTAAATGGCAATTGTTCACTGCATGGTGGACATCATTTTCAACTGCGATAAGTCATGAAATTACTGTCTTGCAGAAAGTAGCTTATCTCATTATGCTGGGTAATTGCCTGGAATGCGTGGGAGTGAATTGCCTGTATTTATCATGATTATAGGTCTGATTCTTTACACTTAAACATATTACTTTGGAACTGCAATGACCATTCAGAAATGTGAATACTGTATAATCCCACCTCCCCGGAGTCGGCCTTCTTTGCTGTGGCTTTACAGTAAGGCAGCATGACAAGGTTTTGGTCCAAAGGTGTTTGTTCATCCACGTTTAAAGGCAGGACGTATCTCCTTGGGAGGTTTCTGCACAAGGAGTTGTAAAACTGCCAAAAAAATGAATAAATAGATAAAATCCCTCAGATACCAGAGATGAAAAGCAGCAACATGTGTGGCTTCTTTGAATAAAGATGCTGTCTAAATGACAGCAATCAGAACAAAACAGTATGAAAACCAGACTTTGTTTTGATTAAAGTTTGTGTTGATTAGACACAACTTTTCCCCCTTTTTTAAAGACAGACATTTTACCAATACAAAGCAACCAGAGACTTACAGTTAAGGGGGAAAAATTCAAAACCATTTCATGTACTTTAACAAACACTGCCTGAGTGCTTTGCAAAAATATTCACAGCCCTTGAGTTCTTCCACATTTTGTCAAATCACAGATATAAACTTTTTTTTATCATGGTTATTTATGAGAAATGTCAGGAGGAAAGAAAATCAAACATGATTTTAAATTCTTTTACAAATAATTGCACACAGTACGTGTAAATATAATCAGCATCCTTACTATAATACGCCTTGATAAACTCCAACGCTCAGGCTCAGGTGGGAAAAAAAAACTTTGAACATGATGGCTATTATGCATGCAATCCACAAATCTGGCCTTCATGGAGATGTCTCAAGATTGTTGAACTGTTGAAAGAAAGCCCGAAAAAAATCCATTCTGCAGCATTCCTCGAAGCTAACATGTGAAAGATGGTGCTCTCGGGTCAGATGAGATAAAGCTGATCTCTTGCCTAAGTGCGAAATGCTATATGTGGCGGAAAACTAAACACCTTGATCACACAATCCCCATTGTGGCAGCATCCCTCTGTGGGGGTGGGCTTTTTTTAGAAGGACAGGGAAGTTGGTCAGAGCTAAATACAAGGCAAACATGGGAGAAAACCTCTTAGAGCCTGCAAAAGACTTGGAATTGGATGAAAATTCACTTTCAAGTTGAACAACAACCCCAAACATGCAGGCAGAGCCACAGTGAACATCATACATGCCACGCTTTAACAACCATGTCTACTTCTATTTCAGTCATGGGCTGCTTTGTCTTTGTCTCTCACATAACATCCTAATAAAATACATTCAGGTTTGTGGCAATTTGACAAAATGGGAAAAAAGTTAGAAGAGTTTTGAAACTTTTGCTTGGCACTCACTATAAACGCCCACAAACAACACAACTGGATTATCCAAACATGTGTGTCATAGTTTTGGTGAGTCAGCACATCAATCTGAGCTCAGATTTTAAACTGAAGGCACGGGTCAACCTTGTCCATGTCTTCTCCCGACTCCCGCCGCAGGTTCTCCAGAGTGAAGTCCCCGATGACCACGCCATCGTCCCCGCAACACATGTCCATCACCAAGAAGCCGCTGTCCTCGAAGGCGTTGATCTGATGCAAAGTGAACATTGGTGCTGCTCTGTACTTCACCTGGCTCACCTGTTGGACCAGTCGGAGTCATTAAAAGGTGGGACATGCCGGTAATGTGAAAATTCTTCAGGCAGACACGTTGCGGGAAGTGGACTGATTCTGTTAAATATTTGAGGACGAGCTCCGCCTGACGTTCTAATGCACCTTCACATTTTCCGGAGTGTCTCTCCTTTAGTTCATTGGGTGCGCTGTGTAATGAGACGAAGAAATTGAGAGTAACATTGTCTGAGGAAAGGCTCCAGCATCCAAGTGTGTCTTCATCAGAATAAATAAGGAAAAAAATGTAACCGTGCATGCATAGATCTATGCACAGCTTTCTTTTTGTTATTACTTTTTCAGCAGCTAGGTGTGACTGTGGGTTTCATGCTTTGCACTTCATTGTAGTCGTTGGATTTGATTGCACACAAAAGTTTAGGCTTTCCAAACTGCTTAAACAGGGAGAGGAAACGGAGGTCCAGAGATTAATGAAGTTCTTTTTGTATATTTAAAGCTAAATTTTAATCTTTTCTGGATTTAAAATGAAAACTATATAAAAAAAGAACATAAAAGAAATCGATTGAGGAACTGCTGTAGCAACCTGACTCAGGAGCGTAAAGCTGCAGAATATTTTTGGGATGCTGTAGTAGGTAAGTTTTCCTGCAAATTTTCCACAAGGGCTGTGGATGGCTTAAAAAAACTTTTTGATGTCTGAAATTATACAAAGTTACGGTCCTTTACATAGTTTTTAGCAGTTCAGAAGCTACTGTCACACACCTTGCCTGTGTGCCTGTCGACCAGGTGGAAAATGGTGTCATACTGTGGCTCCCAGCTCAGGATTTTGTGGAAGCTCTGCCCCATGATCTTGTACAGCATGAACTTCAGCACATTCAACTTTATTGGCTGCTCCACGAACACAATGTAGTTCTCCGACATGACTGGGGAGGAATTGGAACAAACAAGGGGAAATGTATACCGTATAGCATTTAATAAACAAGCTGCAGAACTGCTCATGTCTGTGTTTAAAACACGTTTTCCAAGCTGTAAACCAAAGACAACATGAAGAATATTTAACTTTCCATAAGATTCAAGTGAGAGGATTACACATCCTCATCACTTGCAGCAATGAGTGAATAATTTAGGACTGAAAAGTAAGTTTCAAAGTTGTTGTAAGTAAGTTGGCAAAGTAAGTTTAATCTAGATAGGGTTAAATAAATACACACACCCCCAGTAATATTTGATCAAATGCCCCTTTGCAAGCTGTAGAGAGCCATCTTTTTTTTCATTTTGTATCATTCAACTAGATGTATAAAGATTGCGTGAACTGAAAAAAACCCAAGGCTGAGGTTAACCAAAGCGAGTTGCTGATAGTTTCCATCACATTTGTATCTATAGCTTTAACTTCCTTTTTAAATGTGGTTTCAACAGGTGCTGCTCTAAAGACTGGCGATAATTTCACTTTCTTCGGTTTCACGGGGGAAAAAATGTAACCCCCAAATTACCCTAAGAGACTGAAACAATCCTTTAATTGAGTTCAATAAACAGAGGTCACAGTACTGAACCCTGAGGACCTCCTTGTTCTGGGGGGTAAAAAGATAACATGCTAAATATGTTTTTGTAACTTTCTACATCTGACAAAACAAAGTGACCAAGTCAGATAAGGTGAAAAAAAGAGAATTTACATACTGTAACTGCAGTCTAGTCAACTTTCTAAACATTTAAACAAATAAGTTAGGTTTGGAGTTAAACCTAATCGTTTATTTCTTTATTTCCATTCAGAATTACTATTTCAACTTTTTTAATTTGGGGGTTGTTTGATGAAATCTATTCTGTTTTTTTTTCATAATAATTATATGAATGCTTTGATGTGTATATAAAAGCAAACTAAAGACATCTATGGAGTCTAGGTTTAAGTTGAGTTTATAGCTGTTTAGTATCTACTGTTGTTTTGGGTTTTGCTTTATTTTACTTAAATTCTTCTGCAACTCTTTTTCTTCTTTTTTTACATGTCGTGGTGGCAGTGACTATCAATAATTGCTGTCTTAAAGCCAAAGTGAGTGCAACAGATTTACTTTCATAAGTGGAGCCTTACTGCTTTTGCCATAGTGCTCCACTTGATTCATATATACAAAAATCGTTATTAGATATTATTTTGGGATTATTTCAAGTTCAATGGACACAGAAACGGAAAGGTAAAATAGAAAGGAAGGGAAGAGAAAAAGATGAGGAAAATGTTAAAAGGTAGAAAAAGTGACAAAAATAGAGTAGAGGGAAAAAGAGCATACAAGATAACATCCTTGGAGTCTGCTTCTATACTTGCAGGAAGATATATAAAAAGAACAGCAAAACCAACTAATAAAGTATCACAGGTACAAACAACAAACACCTTGATAACATAATGGAAAAATACATTAATTAACATTAACATTTAACACAAGATATATTTATTGACAGCCAAAGCCAATTATAGGGTATTTCTGAATAGAAGTGAATCTGTACGCACCTGGATCCAATATAATGGACAGTATTTGAATGATTCTTTGGATGATTTGTCTCTTCCAAGTAGAATATGTTTATATCCCCCCCCCCCCCCCACCCCCCGCACCCAGCAGAGAGACATCTTGCTTTTTGTTTCCGAAGTTGATTTGGATTGATTTTTATTTCCTGGCAAAGACCTGGTTTTTCAGAACACACAATCTTAGCTAGGCTCGAGGAATGGGCCTTCCGAGCA
Organism: Fundulus heteroclitus; assembly: GCF_011125445.2. NCBI lineage: Eukaryota > Metazoa > Chordata > Actinopteri > Cyprinodontiformes > Fundulidae > Fundulus > Fundulus heteroclitus. Next base: position 31,473,168 of record NC_046372.1, read on the forward strand.
TCTTAATATTAGCATGGTTTAGTATATATTCATAAAGCATTTTTACATGTGTTTTGTATCAAGCTCCAGTTAGAATACCAAGTTGTGTCGAACATTTAAACCATGTTGTCTAAACTATCCACCTCAGATAGGTTAAAACTGGTGAAAATAAGCAAGAACAACTTAACAAACACTGTCACAAACTGGAAGATGCTGAAACATCAATGTCAACTGTGAAGCAAGTTTCGCAACAAAGAAACACTTCCACCAAATTTTGGAGCTGCCTTCTAGAGAAAACCTTTACAATCGGATGAGACATAGATTGGCCTAGTTGGACACAGTGACAAAACAGAATCATAAGAGTCAAACTAAACTCTTCAAGCTACTTAAGTAACTGTTACACGCTGTAGTGGCAGCACCATTCTGTGGGGCTGTGCTACTTCCTGTTTCAGTGTTGCAATGGAAAAAGTAAATTGAATATTGAAAACCAAAGCCAACCTCCATAGTCTTCAGCAAAAAAACGCAAATACTTAGACACAGTAATACTATAACCTTACAGATAGTCACAAAAATGCATATAGTTCTTCTTACTCTCACCTGCCCAAACTTGAAAAAAGGCTTAACCTGGAAGAACTCATGGGGCTTCAACAGATGTGTATATCTGACTCTAGTTTTTGAGAAAATACACATTTTTTTTATCATTAAAGATTTCCATTGTATCATCAATCCACTGAAAAATGTTGTTGAAATTTATCAGGAAAAGGCCAAACTTAACTCAGCACTCTTGTTGATGATTACAGCATCTGTACAGTCACAAAAGAACTCTTGTTTTAAAGCAGTAACTAACCCTGATAAAGTAATACACTAATGCGATGAAACAGACCTCAATTATAGCAAGGCCATGTGATCCATCAAAACCATCTTGGCAAGGACTTCCGTACCTGCACATACGCCCGTCAAGGAGCCGCACTCTGTTCTTTCCCTTCCACCATCTAATTCTGTAATCTTGTTATTTCTTCTTTGAGCCGAGGAAGCCACATGGATCAAAATCAGTTTACAAATTGAATATTTCTGGTCTCGGCATTGACGTTTTCCGTGTTACACTTCTGAGGTAAAAGTTAGGACCAAAGTGCCGCTCTCACACACGGGCGAAGAAAAGAGCTGGAACACAACCTGGAACTCCTCTGACAAATGTAATATTAGGTTTGTTGTACAACTGCACAACGCTTTCCGGACTTGTGGGATTTCTCGGTGCCCTGAAGTCTGGTAGGACAGGGTGGTCCGCCAGAAATATAGACTGAGATGTGATCAGGGAACAAATGGAGCAACGCTGTGTTAAATCAGCCAAATAATGGAGTCTTATTTGCTTTTGCTGACTGGCATTGGTCCAGAGCTTGATTTTTAATGGCTACTTTGCTGCCCCTGTGGGTATCAGCTGACCTGTGATGTCCAATCATACCACTGTACAACCATTGAAAACGGACTCCTCCACGTTTTACTCTGCCGAGAGCATTTTCCACATGCTGCAGCAACTTGCCGCGCTGCCCCAGACTCCTGCTGTGTATCTAAGCTTCTGATACCGCTGAATTTACTGAGATCCGTGTTCTTGTGTTTGTTTGTCTGTCAGAGGGCTTATTTCTCCCACCCCAAATCTTCTTCCTGCTTAGGTTTCCTTTTCGATTGTTGAGGATTCCCACAAAGAGAACATATAAATCTAACTGTATGTGAGCGTCAATCTGTTGATAAAAAAAGTAATCATACGCAGACAAGTAAACTCAAGTTACAACCAGATAAACATTAACGTGAAGATTTTGTAAAGCATGGGAACTGTGCCCTTGGACTCAGGCCAAGAATGAAACTACATTAAAATCTTTACTTTGAATATGTTTTAGATTTCAGAGCTATACCAAAAGGGGTACTCAGTATTCACCTTTGATGCATTTTATTAGGTATTTATGTAATAGACCAGCAGAAAGTGGAACATAATCGCAAAGTGGAAAGATAATGATACTTTGTTTTCTTTTCTATTTTTCTTTTTCACAAAGAAAATAAAATGTGGCAGGCATTTGCATCAAACCCTCTCAGTCAAAGTTAGTAGAACTGTCATATAGTGAAATTACAAAGTTACGTATTTTCAGGTATGTCTGCCACAAATAGAAACTGATGTATTTAATTTTTTTGTCCAGTACGTTTAGTCAGACTGCACAGGGTAAGTCTGTGAACGGCAATTTTCACAGTTTTCTGCTAATTTGATTTGAACTATTCCGTTGAAGCTTCTGCAGAATGTTTAATGGCGTTGTCTTAAACATACTGCCCATTTGGTCTGCCATTACCCTCTCTAACATAGAAAGGATTCCTGGATCAGTGCTTCTGTGCATTTTTGTGTCCCTGCTCAGTCTTCTCTAACCCCCGTTCACGCTGAGCCTGGTTCTGCTGGAGGTTTTCCTCCCTGTTAAAGGGGAGTTTTCCTCTCCACTGTCACTTCATTTATGCTCAGTATGAGGGATTGCTGCAAAGCCATCGACAATGCAGAGGACTGTCCCCCGTGGCTCTACGCTCTTTCAGGAGTGAATGCTGCTTGTCAAGACTTGATGCAATCTGCTGGGTTTCCTTGGAGAGCAAACTTTTTGACCAAACTGTCTGTAGGATTTGATTGAATTGACTTTGTAAAGTGCCTTGAGATGATGTGTTGTGAAATGGTGCTATATAAATAGAATTGACTCAACACATAAAATCCAGTGAAATACAAAATAATCTAAGCCCTTTGAACTTGAAGGGGTATAAATATATTTGGAATTGGCACTGCAGATTTTCATGGGTGCCAATGAAATGTGAGTTGTTTTCGTATGATTTAGGGGTAGAATTATGGACAGAGGGTGCTTAGAAGAGCTAGAATATAGACGGGGAAGCTCTGATGAACAAAAGGCAAATAATAGAAGACAAGCACTTAAAGGAGGAATTAAGTCATTAAAAGCATACGATTGTTTCATTGCAGCAGAACAGCTCAGTCATCAAAGCAATGTCTCTGCTGATCTCAGTTCAGTGTGCATGTAACCTGCAGACGAGGTAAAAAGGGGGTACTACTTGTCATGCCAAAGTGTGCATCTCACCAAAGCTGTGATAATAAGAAGGTTTTCTGGATTCAGCTGCAGGGATGGAGCAGATCACTTCGGCTCCATTGAGGTCTGCCGAGTCCTCCTTTGCTGCCGCTTTCTCAGAGGGAGGGACGCGGATGATGGTGTAGAAAAATCCTGGAAGAAGCCCCCAAAAACACATTTTGTTGTTGTGCTGCTGTTCACGCAATTGCACAGACAGCGTAGAGTAAATCGCATACAGTAAATATTAGGCAGGCTAATAAATGACAAAAGACACAGACGGGATTTCAGGTCTTCCGGTTTGTAAATTACTCAAAAGCAACCAGAGCAGATTTACAATGCCTGGCATTTTATTCATACCCCTTGAAGTGTTTGTCATGATAGCAAAAACATTATTGTATGTTACGTGGAATAAAGAAGTGCCTAACTGGGAAGTGGTAGGAAAATAATTCATGTTTTTTTTTAATTTTTAACAAATAAAAGTTTGTTTGCCACAAGCTCTGTAGGGAGCATAGAAAACATGAGGGAACATTTCTTCAGCCTACATTCAAAGCACTATAAAAACTAACCCTGCAACATCCAGCAGGATAATGGTCCTAAACATACAACCAGAGCTACAATTGAACTGTTTAGTGCAAAGCGTATTCATTCATAGAATGCATTAGCTAAGCCAAGACCTGCATTCAACTGGGAAACTGAGGCAAGATTTAAAAATTGATGCTTATAGAAGCTCCCCATCCAGCCAGACCGAGCGAGAGCTGTTTTGAAAAAAAAAAAAAAAAGAGGAATGTGCGAAGCTGATAGAGAGCTGTAACTGCAGTGAGAGGTACTTCTACAATATTGACTCCAGGGGGGCCACTGTTGTCAGATTTTTACTTGTGAACCATTTTGTAAACCATGTATAATTTTCCTTCCACTTCACATTCATACACTACGCTCCGTCGGTCTATCACATAAAATCCCAATAGCAGTATTTGAAGATTGCATTTTTATGTGATAAATTATGGAAAGGTTTATGTCCATTACTGCAAAACATTGTACCTATGTGTTTGAAAAGCAACATTTAAAGGATTAGTACCTGCTTCTGTTTATTGTTGACATTTAAAGGTTAATAAGGTAGGTTATTCAGACAAACAAAAAAAACATCACCATCTCTGCTGTAGGAATTGCCCATGTTGTATGTAGCTCCCTCATGGTCATAGTGTGGGTGTGCTGTAGCTGAGTTAACGGCAATATATTGACTCCAGTCCACCTGAATGTGAAATGACAATGAAAAGCACATTGTAAACTTCTTCCTTTTCATAGCTCTTTTCAGCATCACATGTTAAGTTACTGACTTCTTATCAGCTCTCTGCGTTAAACAGAGACTTTGTTCGACTTTTAACGGCCCACCTTCTCTTTTGTCTCCAAGGTTTGCGGATCCACTCTTCTCATAAAGTTGGTTTCTGTGCTCACATAATAGTCTCCCTTGTACTTGACAAAGTTCACGTTTGCGTTATCAGTGGGCTCTGTTCACACATGTGGATGACAAGAACATACAGTGTTTAAAAAAAGTCACATCTTTGTCACATTCGTCACAGAAAATAAAACTATTCTCCTCCAGATCTGTTGATTTTTCCCCCCTACATTTCCAGAAGCTTTAAGTCAGAATTATCATCTCTCCTTTACAGTATGCATTCACACGTTTTTCTTTTTTTTTTTTTGCTTTAACAGTAACAATAATACTGGATACACACACACACACACACAGACTGGCTTTTATTAGTATGTAACAGCCATTTATTATACATCTGATGAAATCAAGGACAAGAACCAGAGCAGTAAAATCTAAATGCATGTTTTTATTTTCTCTGACAAATTCTTTGATTTCTAAAAGGCCTTTAGTGATTTGTCCCAGTAGCTAAATGAAAGCTCTAAAACATGACCAAAGAATGTGTCAACCGCAGAACTATGTGCTTATGAGTTGTTTTGATGCCATTCATCATGCACATTCCTGGGCCTGAACACTCCCCACACCCAGGGGCAGCCCGGCAATCTCTCACCACTATCCCACTTCACTTCACAGCCTAAGTCAAAAACCGATACTTTCAACATATTTTTTGTTTCTTTTTGTTGTAAAAAGTAAAAAAAAAAATTAAAAGTTTTAAGAAAAGAACTGTTCTGCACTGACACCACCACAGAGAGCTAAGATAGTGGAAGTAGCAGGAAGAGGAGAAAAAACAAATCGGCAAAGCACCAGACGAGAGTAAGAATCAGGCTATGAGAAGAAATCAGGATGCACGGCAACGTAGTTTGCAGCTAGACACAAAAATCAAAAACTGATCAGCTTGCATGTTTGCTGTTGGGTAACATTTGATTTGCTTTTCTTTTTCTGTAAAGTTGGCAGCTGAAAGGTTTTTGATTCAGTAAACTAATATTATAAACTGATTGAAATTCAGCAGCTGTTACAACAGCCAGAGGTCATTTATGTTAGTAAACATAAGCAGGTTGAGAATTAGAGAAGGCCAAAGCAGGAAACAATCTAAAACCCATGTAATGAAATACCATTCTTCCTTTGCAAAGGCTTCATTGCTGCATATTTGGTCACCTCAAATATCAATTTAATGAAGATTCATTTAATCCTCTGTATAATGACCATCAGGATATCCAGTGAAACAGCTACATGAGTGTTACGAGAAATCAAAATGTAGGTTATATAGGCACACACACACACACACACACACACACACACACACACACACACACACACACACATATATATATATATATATATATAAACGTGAATGTACATATCACATCATCTGCCTACTCCGATTTCTTTTGTATTTTTATTCTTACTTTTTTTTCATTTTCTGTTTTGATCCACTGTATATATGAAGATACACTGCATATAACTGATGCACCTTTTCCTACTTTTGGCACCTTCTTCTGACTATTGTTTGACTATTGAGCCGATGTGACAAGTGAATTTCTCCAACGCAACATCAATAAAAGCCTATCTTATCTTATCTTACATCTCAAAGAATTAGAATAGCATGAAAAAGTTCAATATTTTCTTGTCATTCGTTTCAGCGAGCAAAGCGTGTATATTATATAGATTCATTAAACATAGAGTAAAATATTTCACGAATTAATTTCATATAATATTGATGATTATGGCTTACAGGTAATGAAAACAGGAAGTGGATCAGAGCCAATCCTTGATGTGGTCTCACTCCCCCCATGAACTCATCTGTCATACTACAGCACACCTCACCACCATCTTACAGCTGTCATACATGTCCTGCACCACTGTTACATCATTCTCTGCTCCTCCATATTTCCTCATAAAATACCATTGCTACCATTTTGGCACGTGTGCTTTCTCTAGATCTACAAAAATACACACAGCTCCCTCTGATCTTCTTTCTCTATCAACCTCCTCAAGGCAAATAGTTGGAGTACTTTTTCTTGGCATAAAAACATACTGCTGCTCACAGATGCTCACTTCTGACCTCAGTCTTGCTTCTACTAGTGTTTCCCATAACTTCATTGTGTGACTCATCATTTGTAGTTGCCACAACTCTGAACATATCCCTTGTTCTTGAAAATCGGTAACAGCACACTTCCCCAGTTCTCTAAGATCTCACTGAACAGCCAAGTCGAAAACTCTGCTGCTGCCTCTCCTAGATACATCCATACCTCCACAGGTATATCACCAGGATTAACTGCCTTACCACTCTTCATCCTTTTCACTGTCTTACTTATTAATTTTTGCTACTTCCCGATTTACAATTGTCGCTTCTTCTGCTCTTTGTTCTCTCTCATTTTCCTCATTCATCATCTCTTCAAAGTGCTCCTTCCATCTTCCTTTCACACTTGTTGCACCTGTCAGTACATTTCCAGCTCGATCCTTAATCATCCTAACCTGGCGAACATCGTTCCCGTCTCTGTCTCTCTGCCTATCAACCTATAATCGCTCATATGCAATAGTAAAGTGATTTGAAACCTTTAAAACCTTTAATTTCTTTTGTATTTTTGAAAATGTACTTGTTCTAATCAGAGGAAAATAGTCATTTTGACATTAAACATTCCTGATTGAATTTCTCCAAATTAATATTTATTATTAAATCATCTCTCTGTTGGAGACATATTTCAAACACATTATAGTGAATCACTCAAAAATAAATAATTTCTGTGTATGCTCATAAGCACAAACAGTTAAACTAGCCCCTCTTTCTACACTGCAACAATGTAGTCTGGACACAACTGGCACATCAAATGATTACGTTTTTGACAAATAATTCATCCACTGTTGTTAAATCAATAGATAATTAATCAATCAATCAATCAATCAATCAATCGATAATCAATCAATAGATAAAGTGAATAATATCCCACGAATTCAAAATATGATGCATTTGTTAATTTAACAAAATAGGTTATGGCGAATGTTATTGCAATATATTCTGTGCTTTTTTCTGTATTCTTGTTCAGTCCTGGAACATTAACATGGTCTTTGAGATTTTAGGTGGATTCTGATGGTGTCTGTGGTACCCTCCTCAGCATGATGACAAATCTATTTTTTTCTCCATGGCTTACTTTGTACAGATATGAGGAAGAAACTTTTCAATTACAGCAATGTCATAACCCAGAAGTTCAAGTAATTTATAAGACTCCCTATCGTTGGTATAATACTGGAGTGACCACTGTTAGTGAGGCAGGTTTTAAACAGAATTACGCAATAAATAAAAAAGTGACACATACGTGGCATCTGAAAGCGGGAAAAGAAGCGTGCAAAGAAGTTTTTGCAGGGATCAGGCATGGCTACTGTCCCAAATTCGGAAACAACAATGCGGTTCTTCTCCGAGTTGAGGATGTATGAATCACTGCATAGGAATCGGCTGCTGTAAGTTACACGGCCCTCACAGATGTGAAATCGGTGCATCAAGGCCATGCCATCAAACCAGTGATTGTATCTGAAAGAGGAATAAAGATGTAGTTTGTTGATTCTGGTTAAATGCAACACCAAGGTTTCTCTGTGCAGAGCTTAAAGACAAATAATACCATTTTAAGTAAAATGAAATTAGGCAGTGAATCACTGTATTTTATCGGCCCAATTAGACACTCACCACTCGCCACTTTATTTGGTATGCTTTTTCAGTTTCTCATTTAGACTAATCACCTGGCAGCGACTCTAAGCATTCAGGCATCTAGACATGTTAACGATGACTTGCTAAAGTATACGCATCAGGATGAAGAAAAAAGAGGATTTAGATTTATCTGTACATAGTCTAATTGTTGCTTCCAGACCGACTGCTCTGACTATTTTAGAAAAAGTTGATCCACTCTGATTTTTACACACATCGTGCCTCTTGAAATGGAATTGTATAGTGCATAATCTCTGGATTACAGGATGGTCGGAGAAAGATAAAACATCCAGTGAGCAGCAGTTGTGGGATGGAAAATGTGTTGATGTCAGAAGTCAGGGGAGAATGACAGACTGAGTCAAAATAATAGAAAGGCAGCCGTGGCTCAAATAACCACTCATTACAACCAAAGTGTGCAGAAGACTAATCTGCTTAAGGTTGCTTGATTTGATAATTCTCCATTACAGCTGAAGCATTCCTTCGACAGTCAGAATGTTGTGTAAATAACATAAACATGTGTCCATCCTATTAACAGGAAGGAACATTTGCTTTCCACACTTTGGGCTCTTTACCACATTATTAAATTACCACAATCTTTGTGGCTATTGCAGCTGACCATGTCAATCCCCTTATGACCACATTGTACCTATCCTCCAGCAGAATAATTTACTATCTAACAAAGCCAAAATAATCTAAGGCTGGCTTCCTAAACATGACGATGTGTGTCCTGCACTCCGATGGCCCTCCACTGTCACCAACTCTCAATCCAGTACAACACATTTGTGATGTGGAGGTATATTCAAATATGCTGGTACGGCCGACAGTGGACCACAAGGAGAAATATTTGTCATATTTCGAATCTATACAATGAAAACTTAAGGCTGTTTGACAAGAAAATCAGGGTCCACCCTGTGCCTAGTAAAGTGGCCAGTGAGTGTCATCTCAGTGCCTGATTGCTTCCTCTGGTTTCATAGGCAAATACAACAGCATATCATCAACATACAGGAATATTGTGTATCTTGTTTATTTTTTTAAACACATACAGAGAAGGAAAACCTTTATTTCGATCGACGGTGAAGTGTTTATAAAGTGCAATGCTTGTCAAAATGTGGGCATTGCGTAACAAATTTACAGTGCTGAGTAAATACCTGTCTTCTCCAAACTCAAATTTCCCAGGACCATTTCTCAAAAAGCTCCCATTGATCCAGGCGGGAATAATTCCCTTGATAGTAGTGGAGATGGGGTCAGGGGTTTCCTCCCCTGAATGCACCAAAGGTGCCACACTCTCTAGTCCACTGGCCTGTGGACATCGTTCCCTGCTGGATACTAGCAGAGTAGAGATGAAGAAAATCAATGACAAGTACTTCAGAAAACCTGTGCTAGAGAACACAGAAAAAGCCCAGAATGGCACATTGTTCTAATAATGTTTTATCACCGGTTGTGCAACTGGTGTATTAAATGATGGCGTGTCAATGTCAAGATTTCTTTGATTTTTTTTTACTTTGAAGTGTTGATTAGAGCGAAGTGAGATCATATGAAAAAAAAGCAATTTGAGGACCGGGTAAAACAGTGTAGAAGTGTCTTTAACATCCATAAATGAAATCCATTTAAGAAATTGGCCTAATTGTTTAACAACAACCACAACAAATGTGTTTTTTTCTTTAGCTTTACTTTAAAGATTCTGATTCAAAAAATTATAGAGTTTATGAATCGTTTTTCGCTCAGATGTAGGTGACAGTTCTTGCCAAAGCCTGTGCTTGTGTGAATTTACATCTCTGTGAGGTGATGACCTGAGAACCGCATTTGAATTGTCTTTTGTTTTTCACTTTCCAGTTTTTACCATCGCATTGCTTCATACGCCCTAAAACATTGGAACAATAGGATATGTGCAAGCATTACATGATTAGCAATTGCAAAACACTGAGGACAAACCAAAGACCCATGCTGGGCGTCGGTGAGAATCTTTTTTCCCTGACAATGTAAATGTTATTGCAACCAATCATGGGCTTTTGTTCATTCCGGTGCTATGAGTAAAACAGACAATAACAACGAGAGTATGTAGGAGAGAGATAATAGGCTTGAAAGTCTTGTTACGTGGACTTGAGTTTGGAGCGTGATTACTGCAACATTGCAAATGATGTGTGCTGCCATTTTTAGGGAGCTATTCCTGCAGTTTCCAACACTAAAAACTGAGTTTATTATGAACAAAGTGAAGACAACCTCAGAACTCCTTCTTAAGTCATTTTATATACAGTTTATTATTATTATTATTATTATTATTATTATTATTATTCAGAGCTGAAACACAGATTTATTGCAACAATTCTTTTTTTTTTGTCTCTGTCTCCTCCACACCAACTCTGTTTCTCTACAGCCTTCTATCCTGCATGTCATTTTCTTTCTGGTCTTTTCATTTTTTATTGATTTGTGACCTGACAGTGGTTCATTTTTGGCGAACAACTGAGAATGACTAAAAGGTCTTAATGAGACATTGTGCAAATTCTTTTACCAGCTCTGATTCAGCAGGAGTCTGTGGAGCAGGAATGAAAGAGAAGTGCCAACATGTCTTATCATGACTGCAGCTTTATTTATTTATTATTATTTTGGGATTTTCAAATGCAACAAACTAGCACTGCGATGTGCTAAACAGTCTCAATATCCGCCTGTTTGTGTGCTCCTTGTGAAGAACTGAAAAGATTCTCACATTTTATGTTGCTTTATGACCACTTGTTAACTGGAGATAGATAGTTGATGGGATTCTCCATTTCTGTATTTTTTATTATACTTCAGTTCTGATTGAGCATGAATCACTCAGACCCGCTGTCTACTCAAGATCAAGACATAAAAAGGAAAGAAAATTAAATTGTACTCAAAGAATTAATTGTACTTTTTAGCAGTAATGCAAAAAATCTCTTCTTTTAAAGTCCAATACAAGCCAACAAAGGAATAACTGAATCCATTTGAGTAAATGTCTACAAAGACATCATCTTGTTAATATTTAGAAATAAATATCTACTCACAGCTGCGAGTCTGGGACTCGGTGTTTGCTGACATGGCTGCTAGCTCTGTGGATTTCATCTAAGAAGCACACAGGAATTACAAAGGCTGTAATGAGAACCTTTGAACCCTCATTCCCAATCCAGGAAGTGATCCAGAGCACTAAACAGCACGAACACTGATAACACATTTAGACCTCCCACAAGAAAAGGAACAATACTGGATTTCACTGCAAGTGACTTTTATACTCTACGTGTTTGTACAACTTGGTGGGGTTTATTCAGATTTTCAGGTTTTATCTAATCTCAGAATGTATTCTGGCTTTAGTCATAGGCAGCCTGGAAATACAGTACTTGGGCAGACTGAGCTGGGTTGGCAATAGACTTTACTGTGCCTTGTAAAAATATTCATAGTAAAATAAAAATATATTTTCACATTATTTTGTTGCATTACAACAGCAAAATGAATGCTTTATTTGGACTGTATGTGACAGACCAACACATATGGTTAATAGTAATGAGTGAATAGTTGTGAAGTGAAAGAATATGAAAGTAGATTTTTCAATCTTTTAACTTACAAATAAAAATCTAAAAAGTAAACTGTGAATGTAAATTTAAGCCCAAAATTATTCATACCCCTGCTTCTGATAGCAGATTAGCTTCTCTCAAATGTAGAGAGAAGTCTGTCCAGAAATAGTTGTGCCAAACTCTTCCCACCCAACGATTGGACAGTGCTCCGTGATACGTTCAGTATTTAGGATGGATAGTTCTCTAACTTTATCCTGTTTTAATCTTCTCCATGGCCTGTCTACAGTGTTCCTTGGTCTGAATTAAGCTGTTTTTTTTTTTTTCGCATATATCTTCTAAAAAGCCCTGGGGTTTTCACTGAAAAACTAGATTTATTCTGAGATCAAATTACAGACATGTGCAGACATCAGCAAGGAGCTGTTTACCAGTTGAGTGACTTCTCTTGCACTAGTCATTTGAGAGGTATCAAAGTAAAGAGAACTGAGTACATATACATTTTTTCAGATTTCACAAACGTGCTCTTACTTTGTAGCAATCTGCCCAATAATATCCCAACAAAATACACTGAGGTTTACAGTTGTAACGTGACAAAATTACTTCTGCTGAGGGTACATGTTCAAGGGGTATTTATAACTTAGCAAGACACTAATCTAATGTGTATAATTCTGACATACGTGAACGTCATGTTCCAGTTAAAACAGGTTTATTTTTTTATGGATGCATATCGAGGCAGAAAAAAACAACAACATTAAAATCTATGTGGCGATCACACCCAGTCATTATACTTACTCCTCTTGTATGTTCTCCCTCATACTGTGAAAGAGACATAAAACCTGGCAAGTATGCACAAGACCTCAAATCGGACCAGTTGAGTCATGATAAGTGCTTATAAGATGTAATGAAATAAGTGGTTTGAAACCTGACAGGGGGGTAGCCCAGAATGAGACGGCGAAACGAAATAAACGCGCAAAGGAACAAAGACAGCAGGGAAGGCATTCTGTTAACATTAGCATTAGCCGACCAGTGATTGATTTCCTTCAGCCCTCTGGCCTTACACATGCAGGCTGTGGTAAACAAGGCAGCTGCTGTAAAATGCAGCTGTGGCGCAGGAAGTTAAACAGTGTGGACGTTAGAGCCCCACCGCACATTAGACTGTGTGGTGGGACACCAACGACTGAGGCATGCAGGGGAAATCAGTAGGAGAAAAAAAAAAACACACACACACAGCTGGAAGCAGCAAATAATGCTGGCATGCCACAATAATATTTACACATATTGCAAAATCTTTCTCTTTTGCTCCACATAGAAAATAGCAATGACCTGTGCTGTGTTTATTGCTTCAACATGATATAAACCAACCATGAACGGTGGTGTCATTCAGAGTTCAGCTGCTGTTCTGATAGGGAAAACAGTCTGAAGTGTACCTGCTGCAACTTCCCTGGGGGGTCCGGGCTTCAGTCGATGGGCTTTTCTGCCTGCTAAGCCATGAGAACATGACAGACTGCCTCTCATACAAACATATTTCACTGATAAGTAGCAGATTTACGAGATCAGAGGTTTTGAACCCAATAAAAGGATTTAGGAGCTTTGTCAGCTCAGGCCGACATCTTTTACAGCAAAAAAAAAAAAGTATTCACGGAGATCATTTTCAGGGGCCTTTTTTTCTGTTGAGTTCACTTTTCACTTCATTATCTTGTGTCAGTATCAAATTAATGAACACAAGAGCTTTAATCGGAAAATAGTGGTGAAAGGCAGAGATGTGCGTTGGTCACTGTCCTGTAAAAGGTTGGAAAATGTTTCAGACATCTCGTTTTAATTAGTTTTTAGTAAATTGCATGTCACATTTGGAGACCAGAATCTGGCTGCCAGTGTTTTGGACTATGAGTTTCCATAAGTTTTGTGCAAGAGAATAACATTTGTGCCCATTCTTCTTAGCAGCACATCTCACAGTCAGGCAAATTGGATAAAGAGCGTCTGTGAGCATAAGTGCTTTACGTCTGGACTTTGATTGGGCCTTTCAACTGAATGAAAACACTTTGATCTAAACAACTCCACTGAGTTGTTGTCCTGCAGGAAGGTGAATCTTTGCTGCAACAGGATTTCTTCCAGGATTGATTTATATTTTGATTCCTCAGTTTTCTTATCAGTTCTGACCAGCTTGTAAGTGCTTGCTGAAAAAAAAAGCACTCCCACAGCATTATGCTGCGATCATCTTGTTTCACAAGAGGGTGTTGCGGGGTAATTTGGAGCTTTACCGCACAAAGCGCTTTGCACAGCATAATGCTGCCAAGCCTCCAAGAAGACACCTGCAGAATGCGCTCATAATCAGCTTGTTCGGGTTGTTTGACTGTTTCCCTTTTTCTCCCTTTAAAGTTTCTATTGAATATTTGTTTTACTCTGGAAAGTTTAAATGCCTCAGTTCTATGAATAAATAAATAAATAAAAGGAGATGTTGCTGTCATGAATTCTGTGTTTTACAGTGAAGACCCAGTCCCTCGCATGATCACATGATCATGATTTTAAAATGAGTGATTTTGCTAAGCGTGTTTAGTTTTTGCTCATACAACAAATACAAATAAATACAGCATAGCTTTTGCACAAATTAACATTTGACAGTAACTGAATATGGCATCAAAGCAGACGAACTGCCCCATCTAGTTGTGAACGGGCAAAGGTCCACTCTGCAGTCTGAAGTGATCAGACAAATTTCTTTTTTTAGATAAAATTGCTTTGATTACAACAATCACTTTGATCAGTAAAACAAGCGCTGTCATCAATTATAGCTGATTTTGGAAGATTGTAAATCAGTCTCTACCAACATTGTCTCTTTACACATTCTTACTGCTGCTTTCTATTAATTCTGGGTGGGAATGGGGGGGGGGGGGGGGGTTCTTCAAGAGAGCCTTTTAAATCTATTGGTAGAGCATGTTTTCACACAGCCCCTTATAGATTTATTAAGCCTGCATGCTCTATCTCCTTGGGCTTGTCATACCATAACTCTTACCTTTAAATTTGTGTCTTTTTTCTTCTGGTCCTTTCAACCCACATCATTAAAACAACAGCGCAAGGGTTTAGGTCAGTGTATTTTGCAGAAGATTTAAATATATGCTTCAGGGAAATTAATGTACGGATGTGAAATCTAATGAGTGCAAAGTCTTGCCACACATATGGCGTCCTGGCACGGCAGAATTCCCTGCACCACCGCATGTATTAAAATACAACACATTTTCTGCATCACTAAAACCATCTGTTGTTCATTGTTACTGTGTAATATTTTAGGGACACTTTTTTTCATAATGCAATTCCAAAAAAAAAACAAAAAAAACAACAACTTTGAGCCAAGAATCCAGATGCTGGGTTCCCGTGCTGTTATGTAAGCATTTAATTCCAGGTGTTTCAGGGGATAAAAGCCAGTCGAATACAAAAACTTGTATTTGGTGCATATAAAGAGCCAGCTGCATTTTAAAAATAAACATAACATTCATATATTCGCGTCCAAGTTCCAAAAAAAAAACTTTACTCATGAAAAAGTTTTCGATGTACTGTTAATGCAGCAGGAAGGTTATGAGAAATGTCGGGGAAAACACACCTGTGTGATATGAACTCCGGGCCCTCTGTGATTGGTCCATGTACCTCCTCAGGAGGCCAGCACAGACCAATTGGAGAGGGTGCTGCTGTGTTCGGAGAGGGAGCTGCCTGGGGTGGAAAGTTTAAAAGAGAGTGTGCTTCCTGCCGTCCCTCAGCAGAAGCATCAATCAACATGATCCCCATTGTGCTGGCCTCGGTACTCATTGCTGGCGGTAAGAACATCTGGTATATTCTATTTCTGTGGTTAATTGTTTTGCTGTGTTGCTGTTGTTCACTAGCACACAGTTAGCAGAGTCCTTTGTGATTCCTTGCTGAAGAGGAAATGTGTTGCACTGTGCTCCAGAATATGAATATATATATATATATATATATATATATATATATATATATATATATATATATATATATATATATATATATATATAGTGCTTCTGTGTGTGTGTTCGGATATCAAAGTCACCTATATCTCCTCTTCTTTTAGCCCTCGGGTGCGGCACCCCTCCCATTGAGCCCCTGACGTCCCGTGTGGTCAACGGAGTGGATGCCAAGCCCCACAGCTGGCCCTGGCAGGTATGCTGATGCACACATCTGTCTGTGTTTTTATGCTCACTTTGATGCCCCTCTGAGTTCAGCATCTGGCTTGTGGCTGTCAAACCCACTGTCCGTTGAAAATCCTGCAATTAAGTTTTTTTTTTTTTTTTTTTTTTCAGAAGCGAGAATCTATAACATCCATCTAAAGAAGGACAGCCCACTTCTTTACATGTCTTCCCTGTTATCCATTTTTTTAGATCTCCCTGCAGTATGAGAGGGACGGTGAGTGGAGGCACACTTGTGGAGGATCTCTGATTGCTGCCAACTGGGTCATGACTGCTGCACATTGCATCAAGTAAGAACAGCCGAATCGCATAAAGAGGCAGGAATACAACCATCACTTCACAAAGCTAGCTTATTCTGTATTTATTTTATGCTATTTATTCACTGCCTGCTTATTTCAGCCCCCAAAGGCTTAACTCTCCAACAGGGAAAAGAAAAAAGATTTTGAAAGTTGTAACCGCAAATTCAACTCATCATCGCAGTTTCTTTTAATCCCACTCTCAAAAGCTCAATCAGACCAAATTAATCAAATCATTCAACTGTTTACTGAAGCCTCTGGTTTGCCTTGGGCCTCAACAGTCTACTTTCTCCCACAGCACCCAGCTCTCCTACAGGGTGTTCGTGGGCAAACACAACCTGGTCGAGGAGGAGGCTGGCTCCAAGGCCATCCTGCCTGAGAAGATCATTGTCCATGAGAAGTGGAACCCTATCTTCGTAGCCTTCGGGTAACAAAATAACAGCAAAGCAAAAGAAACACAAAGAGTAGAAAGAGAGATGATCATAAACTCATCTTCTTTTGGTCAATGCAGCAAAGAGAGCTGAGGGTAAAACTAGATTCATTTACTTAAGGTCATCTTTCTCAAACTCAGCTCAGATACTACTTTTATCATAGATGTATCTCCACTAATGCAGTCGAAACCCAGCGTGGCATAGATATTTAAGCTGCCTTATGAACATGAAGCTGGACTTTCACCATAATTTCATGAAATTAGGTCATTCTCTTCGCACTGACATCAATGGGGCAAATTCAGATGCTGCAATGTCTTCTTCTAATTCTTTCGTCTGAGCTCAAGTTTAAACATTACTGAATGTACCACACATTTTTGAATCTTTGGATAGTGCTAATAATTATGTTTAATGACTAAAAGATACTTACATTAGCCAGTATAATTCCCAAAAAGTCTTAATTTTCAGGTTATTCTACTTTAGGCAAGACTGGATTTGCTGTCTCCACAAAAACAGCTTTTTATTTACTGTTCTGGGTTGGAGTTTCCAAGTACTTCCAATAATCACGTAAAGTAAACATACTCAGAATACCGCTCTTTATCTATTTTCTTCATTCCTGTTAGCAGCATAGCTGAGGCTTATTGCTGTGATTTTGATCCAAACTAAACTGTATTTGATTTAGCTGGAGATAGGGGGACCTGTTTTAAATCAACCAAATAGTCTCGTTAGGTAATGTTTTCAAGAAAATGTATTCCAAAAATGTATTCAATTCATTAACATTTAAACCTTGGACTTGATCATGGCATGTAAATCTTTTCCCTGACAACCACGGCTAAGATGTGGTATTTATTGGCGTCGACTGCCTTAAGGTTAAAAAGCTAAGCTTGCTTCAAGCCATGCTTGACTTTATTAGTAAAGTTCTAGCTAAACTACTGAAGGCATACAAACATTTAAATAACCTTTTAAATCAATGTATTAGATTGACATGTAAACCTTTTCTTGACAAACATAGCAACCATATGCTATTCATTACTGTTTTTATATACATTCATTGTTAATGAGAGCCTTTAGCACATTGTTTTACACATTAAACACAAATGAAAAATACAGTTGGAACAAAGTTTACCAATCACTTTTAATTTAAAATTTTCAAGCCCCTCTCTCCTCCTTCCCTCCCACTGCCCTCCTTCCCACTTTACTCAAGCTGAACCTAAAGGACAATCACAATAAAACACAGATTATTACTAAGGATGTGCATTCCCTTGGAAAGTGGTTAAAAAATGTAAAAACTAATAAGAGGCACGGTAAAGTAAATGAACTCCAAAAGGAAAAAAAATTATACATACATACTTATGAAATGGCTTCAAATATTGTTAAGAGGGAAACTGAGAGGGTAACATGTCTAGTTTGCTCAAAAATGACATAACTGGGGCCCAAACAAAACGGAATAAATACTTATCCTGTGAGGCCTACCACACCAAATATGGCAATTGTTGCATTTGGGTGAAAAATAACCTTTGGTGTGTCTGACGAAATTTATATGAGGCAAGTCAAAGACTCGATGCAATCGGTTGGATTTCCTTAGAAAACATTTGAACCAATTTGTCTGGATGAGTTGATGGAAACCTAAGATGACGTGTGTTGAGAATTGGCACTATATGCACGAAATTAATTAAATTGAAAAAGTTTTCAGGGCTGCCAATAATTATTAGCGACCACCACAGTGTTAACCCTTGAAAGCCCGATACAGGTAACTTCACATTTTTAAAAAGGAAAATCTTTTTGGTAGCTTTAAATAAATAAATAAAATGTCAGACTTTCTAATTTTCTTTATGTGGTAATTGATACATTAGACCAAAAAATACATTTTCCTTATATTTTCTGCATTTTCATATAGGGTGTGTAAAATGTATTCATGTGTATGTTATAAATTGTATGTTCAGAAAAACGCTGAAAATACTGACTTTGTTGACGAGGTAGAGGTCTCAGAAATATTTGTATCAAAAAATATAAATTTTTTGATACAAATACATTTTTTTTGATACAGTTATAGGGTTAAGAAGCTAAACTGGCTAGCAAGTTTGACTTTAGCATTGGAACAGTTATTTAGGGCATGACATTTTACTAAAATAGTAATAAACCTTTTTAAATGCATTTTAACCATGTGGCATTTAAACCTTCTCCCAAGTGCCACAGGCTAGAACAGGATTTAACAACAGCATTTGTTACTAAACTTAATAAATCTGGATACAAACTTGCATTTTTGCTCCAACCAGCAAACGTTCTCATTCGCAAAGTTATGGAGCTTCTTAACTATTAGTAAACTAATATATTTATTCATAATATTATTGTCAGCCTTTTTGTCAGCCACATTTCAGACATCCTACATCTTCAGATAAATTCAAATCAAAATGTTTAATTAGCATTCAGTTGCTATTACAGTATTATTGCAATCTACTGTTGCACTTATTCCCTTATCTCACCCTCTGGTGTCTTAGGTTGTGGAAGAGTCTCCCTAAGCCTTTGTCTCCCTCTGTCTCTGTCTGCTATCCTTGCAGTAACGACATTGCTCTGATTAAGTTGTCCGAGCCTGTGACTCTGAGTGATCAGGTGCACTTGGGATGTCTCCCCGCTTCTGGCACTGTGCTGTCCAACCTCTACCCCTGCTACATCACCGGCTGGGGCAGGCTGTACAGTAAGTTCCTGCTGTGTTTATGTTTAGGGTATATCTTTGCAAAGTCCTTCTATCAGCTCCATCAGCATTTTTAGACAGAGTTTAGCCACAGCGGCTGTATTCCAAAACAGTGGCGGTTAACCCGGGAAATTTGAGAAGTTGGGAAGAAAATCACCTGCAGAAGATTTGAGCTGAAACTTTTCAGCAGGGGGGATTACTTCTAAATTGAAAATTTGGGTCAGACTGTGAGTTTGGCTCTCGGGGAGCTCCTGTAAAGCAGCTTTGACAGCCAGCAAGTTTATGTGTATGACGGTAATAGACTCTGCCTGTGTGTTTTAGCTGGAGGCCCCATCGCTGATAAGCTGCAGCAGGCTTTGATGCCTGTGGCTGACCACGCCACCTGCTCCCAGTCTGACTGGTGGGGTATTGCTGTTAGGACCAGCATGGTGTGTGCCGGTGGGGATGGAATTGTGGCTGGATGCAACGTAAGTGCGCACCGTGCTTGAAAGTATGCATGAGGAGGGAGATGGTTATTTTACCAGTGAAGCCATTTGGGCTGTTTTGTTTATTCCTTCTAATTGCCTGGCCAGTAATTAGACAAGCTGGGTTTGAAGACATGCAAAATAGACCTACAAAGCGATCCCACTGTAATGAAATGGAATCATTTTTCTCTCAAACAATTTTTTTTGTCCTGTTGCCAGGAATCAACAAATGCTGTTTTTGTGTCCCTGTGTCCTGCAGCACACTTCATGAATCAATTATTTTGATAGTAATTTATCCTTTCGGTCTTCTAGTAGCTCTTTAGGTTGAATAAAACATCAATTTTTTCTCTGAATCTACTTCAGGGGGATTCTGGTGGCCCTCTGAATTGTAAGAATGCCGAAGGTGTTTGGGAGGTCCACGGCATTGCCAGCTTTGTGTCTGGCCTTGGCTGCAACTACAAGAAGAAACCCACTGTCTTCACCAGAGTCTCTGCTTTCAACAGCTGGATTGACCAGGTAAAAAGATGGCTGGTGTGGACTTAAAAATATAAAATGTATTGGTTTTTCTGGAAAAACTGACACAAGTATTGATAAAATCCTTCATTAAAAAAACTGCAAGGCACAAAGTCAGACCCCCCCCCCCCCCCACACACACACACACACAAATACTGCCCTTAGATTAAAACCTATTCAGCATAAATAGACTTCTTCAGTACACCAGTTACATTAAGCATTACTAAACAGAACACAAATATTGTGTTGAATCACATTTTTTAATCAACTGACCTTTATTTATACTCTAATGGAAGAGTGGAAAAAATAATTAAAAGAATAAAACACACAACTCCAGCTATACTATTAGTGTTTGGGCTTTGCAAACATAATTAAACAGAGTTGATCAATGCGACGATACATGAAGATTTTTTATCATTATAATTTTTCCCCCCTACAGAAATGATAAACGATGTGGTAATTTCCAATCATTACTTGTTAGACATGCTTGAGAAAGCATTTCAAGTGTCCTTAAATGGGTGATTCAGGGTTTTCGAAGTGAGCTTTATTTGATTCTATATATATAAAAAGGTTAAACTCAGTTAATATCTTAACTGCAGTGGACAACTTTCTAAGTATCCGCAGTTAACATAAATCCAGATCAGTTTGTCTGGGAGGCTGAAGCTAACGGCTAGTCCAAGGGGGGCAGTTTATACTGACGCTGTTGTAACTATTGACAGGTTTGCATTTGGCGGTTATTTAGACACAAACCAACAAACCTCTTCACAGGAAATAGGTGTAGGAGGGGGTGGGCCACCGAAACAAATGTGTTTTGCTTCCAGTGCAAAAGGCAATTGTGACACACCCAAACTGAGAACAGAACATGTAAAGCCTTCTTTGGTCTAATAATAATAGAAAAGCAACATATTAACCATATATATATATATATATATATATATATATATATATTTATATATATATATATATATATATATATATATATATATATATATGTCTTATATATTTTATATATAAGACAGTTACTCCAACTGTAAATCCTGGTATGTGTTTCTCAAGACTGTTTGTGCAGCACTACCTCTTACCTTCATTTCCTATGCAAATTGTTACTAACTTTCAGTGTAAATAACCAGTCAAAGTAAACAAGATGATGGTTTAAGTTAATAAGATAAAGTTGTAACTTTTTACACCCCCCCCCCCCCCACCACACACACACACACACACACACACACAGACACCCGGAAGGGATTTTGACTGCTTATAACCTTCAACCAGTTCTACCACTGTAATGTTTTAATGTTTCTGTCTGTGTTCTCGCAGGTCATGATGAACAACTGAAGAGGATGACATATCAATAAAAGTACCCCAAAAACTGTCTTTGTTTGGAGTGTGTTTTTCAGTATACAGAATGTTTAGTAGTTGAAAATTCAAATCAGACAAGGCCTTCTGCATATTGAAATATGTTTTGTTTTAGTATCATCATTATATCTTTTGTATTCATATTAAATTAACTAAGTAGTTGTTAGAAGCTGAAACAGTACCAAGAGCTGGCCAGCAGGTGTCCTCACACACTCATGATGGAGAATTGCTTCTGACAGCTTTCCCAATCTGGATTTTGTGCATAATAACCAATGTTTCTGCATGGAAAAGCAGCACCAGCACACAAATGGGACTCATATAATTTTTTTAAGAGTAATAAAAAGCAGACAAAAATGAAACCCGAGATTCAAATTAAACTGTCAAATAATGCTGAGTTGAATGAGGCTGAAATGTTGTGAACATCAAAAAAGGGGGGGGGGGGGAAGAGAAGAGATACACATCTAATAATCATGCATGAAACTGACCTGCTTTGCCTCTGCTCCCTCTCCCATTTCCACAGCAAGGGTGCAAGGTTTATGAAAACCATAATATTCTACCGCTGAGGAGAATATTTCCTCATGATGTCTGCAATCTAAAAAGGCAGAATCCCGATATGACAAGGTCTTGATTAACATTTCTATCTTTTCTTACTCTTTATCTCTGCCCATATCAACGCTGTAATGAGATGTGGAAGAAAGAGTAAGTGGGGTGAAGACGAAAAAAGAAATGAAATTGCCTCTCTCTCTGCTTTCTTCTCTCTCCCCCCCCCCCCCCCCCCCCCCCTCCTCTGTCTTCTCTCTGTTACATTCGGCAAAAATACACACAGGAACACTTTAAATGTACTGGAAGCGAGGGAACATCTTCGCTGACATGAGATGAATTGATCACACATGACACGTCCAATTTGAGTGAGTAATAATGATTCTGAACGTGCGCTGGCATGCATGCGTCTTTACAGTACACTACATTAGGAGCAGCCTGAAGAAGACGCATGGGAGCACCGAGCTTCTCTGCATGTCCATTACAGTATATTCCCCGTCTACTTATACAGTACATGAACCCATACATCTTGGGTCGATAAATCACATGTCAGAGGGAGCATTCTGCGCAGCGTCAGCCTGTGTCCATGGGATGCATAGTCCATCTAAACCTACCGCTCGTGACATGTCTGGCTTATATCATTTTATTACTGGGATGCTTTTAAAAAAATTAAAATAAATGAAACACTGAGTTTAGAGCGCCTTCCAAAAGTGTTCATATCCAAATTTGATTTTCACATTCTTGACACAACAACACAAAGTAACATATGACTGGGAAGAAAAAATGATCCATGGGTTTCCACATGTGTTGCAAGAAAAAAAAAACATCTAAAATATATGACCTTCATTTCTACCCTGTCCCCTTTAATCTGATAACCCTAAATAAAATCCAGGGAAACAAATCGCCTTCCAAAGTCATCTAATGAGTACAGAGAGTCTGCCTGTATGTAATTGAATTTCAGTATAAATCCTGCTGTTCTGTGAAGGCCTCTGAGGTTTATTATGGAGCGTTTGTGAACAAATCGCATCCTGACCAAGGAAGGCCGAGAAGCACAGAAGACAAGTCATGGATTAAGTTGTGTATAAATGGAAATTAGGATTACATTGGTGAAAAAAACAACAATATGACAAGCTTTAACCAGCTCAAAGAGCCCAGTTCAATCCATCATCCAAAAGTAAAATTGTTGTGGCAATTAGGAAAACGCATCTTAGTTTCTTTCTTTCTGATCCCTATTACTCACACCCCTACATCTACTCTTCCTGGGGTCCACACATTTACCATAAACAGCAAAAATCCACTGCATACACAAGTCACACCATGACAACAAAAAAGGTCATGAATCCCTTCCTCGTCAATCTGAACACACCGCCCCCACTGTTAAACCTGGCGGTGGCAGCACAGTGCTGTGGGGATGACTGTCAGGGTTGAAGAGAAGATGAACAGAGCTAAAAGCAGGTTAAAACAATATCTTGGAGGCTGCAAAAGACTTGAGACTGAGGCAGAAGTCCCTCTTGAAGCAAGAAAACAGAGGAAACATACGCCAAAGCTATGCCGGACTGGTTTAGATCAAAACGTAATGTATCCGAGCGGCCCAGCCAGAGTCCAGGTCTGAATTCAACTGAGAATTTGTGACAAGTGATAGGCACCATTAGTCATTTTGCTGTTCCATCTCTGGATGTGTAAAAGTCAGACAGATACAACACTAAGAGAGTTTAAAGCTTTTAATGAGACAAAAAGAGGTTCAGCAAAGTATTGACTCAGGGAGGTGGAATGCAAAAACATAGCATCTCTCTTTAGAGTTTTTTTTTTTTTGTAAAACCAAACAAACAAAAAACAATAATTGCTATTTTCTTTCTGTTTCCTAGTTATGTGCCTTTTTGTGTCGGTTTATTAATCCTAATATAGCACATAACCCTTTGTGGCTATGATGTGACAAAATGGAAGACATTCATTCAAATACTTATGCAAGACACGATATGTTGAACGTATTAATGATTATAGTAAATAATTTAAACTCCATATAAGTTAGATGGATTAAAAGTGGTATTAATTCCAGTTGGACAATAAAACATGTAATTCACCCACTTTTAAAGTAATTATGATGATATATAATACAATAACCAACAACAATAGGTATAATGCAATAACTACAATAGCCATAAAAATGACAATATTCATTGAACTTTAAATACAATTCATTGCAGTAACTCATGATACGCTAAAGCCTTGAATTTAATTAGATATTTTTAATTTTGTACAGCATTTCATTTCATTTATTAGGTCACTCTGTCACCAGGCAGCAATTAGAAAGATAGCCGCCACATTCATATTTAATTGAAACTTTTAAAATATTCCGAACATGTGGGGTATGTGAGCCTCTGTGATAAATGTACAGGATCTGTGCCCCAGTGAGGCGTCTTTCTGGTGGGAGTGCTGGGAATGACGATGAGGCCTTGAAGGAAGCTTTGTCTCTGCCTGAACTCAGGGTCATGGTACTCCCCTCTCCTTTCACACTCACACACATCCCTTTATCAGGCTCTGTGAGGACAAACGGGGCTTGCAGCCATTTATTCAAAATTAAACCCCCAATACAGCTAAGGCCTTCGTCCATGCCCGACCATAAAACTGTTCAACCACAGTTGAAATACTTAGATTATCCAAAATTGTCTTATTTTACATAAACACCCAGTACCCCCCGGTGTCTGCAACTAAAACGGGACCTTACAAAGATAGAGGCACAACTACACACACACATAACAAACAAGGAGAGGGACAGAGCCGAATCCCCGAGGGACACCCTGCTGTTGTCCTGAATACCAATGAGGAAAATGGGAGGCAACAAGTGTGGAATTTCAGCTGCAGCTATTCAGCTTTGGGGGCCTTGTTTTGGATGATACGAAGCAGAGAACAAGATAGAAGTTAATGCTGCTCTGCTTGCGCATTACACTGCTTACTTTAACATTTAGACAATTATTTTGCAGTTATTTGGGCACAATCACAGCAACACCAAATCTTTATTCCTCTTTAAGAAAGCTTAACGTACAGTTACATTTGCAGTTAAAAGGCATGGCTGGAAATAGGAAGAGGAAAAGTAGTATTTCTCTTTCTTCTTAATACGTCCAGTGGTGATTTCTGATGCCAGCAAAATGGTTTTATGTGTATGAGCACTTCAATTATTTATTGATGATCGGAATACGCCAGCTTGCAGACTATTGCTAATTTTCTGTCGGCAAATTGTCCCTCGGCAATAGTTAGTGGAAACTTATGACATATGCACATAATTTGGCAAATATATAATAGAGGTTGATTTAGAAATGCACCCAGAAATCCTCAACATAATCCTGAATGTAAAGATGATGACGACATGATGATTAAAAAAGTAAAGTACAAGAGGAAACACACTTGACACCCAGGATGGCAGAGTAGATAAAGACCAGTAGGGACATATATGCATACACACACACACACACACACACATACACACACATATATATATATATATATAAATAGATGTGTGTGTGTGTGTTTGTGTGTGTGTCTGTTTTTAGTATTTCTGTTTAATCAAGGGACGTCTTAACAGTTTTGAAAGGGATGGTGAGATGGCTCCATTGACACCCTTGTTACCAGAGCTAAAGCAGGTGATGGAGTTGGAAGTGTGGGTCGGTGCAACTCTCTGCCAATTCACATCCCCATGCAACTGCATTTTGCTTCTTATACTTCCATTTCTAAATCACATTTGATATGCAAACACCAATAAACAAAGTTTAAGTAATTATATTAATCATGGAGATATGTAGGTATATATATATATATATATATATATATATATATATATATATATATATATATATATATATATATATATATATATATATATATGTTTATATACATATAGATCACTATGTATGTAAATAAGACAGCATATGCCCATCCCTATTTCTTTTGTATTCTTTTGTATCCTTTTTGATCCATTGCATATACGAAGATTCACTGTAAATAACTGAATGCACCTTTCCTACTCTGCACCTTCTTGTATGAACCGATGTGGCAAGGGAATTTCTCCATTGTGAGATCAATAAAGCCTATCTTATCTTATCTTATATGCTGTATAACCCTAAAAAGGCTAAAATCTCACAAATAGCTTTGTTTAATTTTACATCATCCTCTGAACACTTTTTAGTTACATCCATAACAACCCCTGAACAAAGACACTCACACACAAATGCGCACAACTCGTGCTGTTTTTGTGTGTGTGCGTGAGTGTGTGTTGTGGCTATAGTGGGGTGGCTGCTACATTACAAGGACGGGCTCGCCCATGACGGCGTTCCTGTGGGAACCGCCCCTGGACGCTTTACCTATAAATGTTGTTAACCACTAATTTTTGCCCGAATTGTCACATTGGTTTACGCCTGGTGTTCATCCGCCCGTTTGGAAGGCAAAAACAACACCTAAGGCGCTTTGTCTTAAAGTGATTAGGCTTGTTTTTTTTTTATCTACCGAAAGTTCCAGAGAGATATCCGTTTTCTCTACATTATTGATGCTGATTGTTTGGGCTGTCGCTCTGACCTTTGGTCATTCAGAGGTGAGAGGAAAAGCTCCTGATCGGATGTTCCAAGAGCGTCTGTAAATAGAAAGTCGGTAGTTAGAGACTAGGGAGGGACATAGGAGGAGGAGGAGAAGAGGCGAGGGGATACTGATGATGATGATGATGGTGATGATGATGATGGTGATGGTGGTGGTGATCAGCCTCGGTGACAGCAGCTTCTCCGTCTGCCATCTCTGCGCTAGCAGACAGGAACTGACCGGCGGGGACACCGCGCCAGTTTTGACCCGATTAGGACTCTGACAAGCCGGCGTTGGTGTGCCGAGGTCCTGCGAAACGGGCGCTCCTCGTTAGCGGCAACTTGTTCCAAGCCAAAAGTTTCTGCGCCTTAAAAGTGGAGTGGATGAACCTCAGCGTTCGTCTGTGTGTCTGTTTGTTTCTGTGCTTCGGTAACATGATCTGAGCCCGAGGAGGGTGCAACAGCCAAGTCCCGGACTCGTGGAGAGGAGACGTGAGAGAGGACAGCCGGGTAAGCTGTGGAGGGTTGGTGGGCTTTCAGTCTCAGGGCGCTCCCTCATCTCAGAGCAGCAAACATACAGCGACCAGGAGACCCACGAAGCAGACAGCGTGGAGTGCCGAAAGTGGAACAATATAAATAAATAAATGATTCAGAAATGATTTATACCATTCATGGTGAAAATGAGAACAATAATATTTAACTTTATTACATGTACAATATAACCATTTAAATTTAACGTAATTAAACTGTCGATGCATTTTACAATCATACATAATTAATACAATGTTGCTTTAAATACTTCTTGCACCATGTGCTACAAGTCAGATACATACCACTGGCACACATGACCAAGAGAAAACTGATGAAATTAATTAAATCTGCTGCTTATAAGTAAGTATTATAGTGCCATGATCTGATAAGCATAGATTTAATAGATTTTGTATTAATTTCCAATTTTAAATAATTTATGACACACTTCATACATTGTTGAACTGTTGACCTTTTAGACATGTTCATATTACAGACTCCGTGTGTTTAGTACCAAATATAGACATTATTTCAATAGAAGTTGTACAAACTAACAAAATACTTCTCTATTTCTTTGTAATCAGTTTGTAGTCTGGAAAAAGACTATTTATTTAATTGTCTTCTTATTTGACAGCTGTTTCTTTTCAGATAAAGCCGCAATGCAAGCTTTATTTTATTTGCCTTATTACAGTTTCAACCAAATGAAGCTGAAATCTGCATACGCTGAGTTGTGAGTTCTCTGTGGAGTAGCTAGATGATGCAAGGTTACCTACGCGCTCTTAACCCACATGTTGAAAAGTTTAAATCCCATTAAACAAACTCTCTTTGATTAGAGTCTGTCCTGTGTTTTTAGTCTTATTAGAGATCAAATATCCTTTGAAAATGTACTGTCCTGCCATTTTTACTTTTAAAAACCACTACGTTAATTATCATCTTTATTATCTCAATTAATGAAAAATAAAAGCAATACGGTAAAAAAGACTATAGGGGCCCATACAAAGAGGGGCGCCCAGCCACTGTAAAACAGATCGTCCACTGCAGGTGAAACATTGATATGCACAAGTACTCAGCTGCTTTCCATGTGGTCACTGTCAACGTGCAGTGCCTTTGCATGCATATCCTAAACAAGCACATGGTTGCATTATAGGCTGGATTTGCATTTGATCATTTACATGTGTGCACATTAGAATATTATTATCAGACGGTGAAACATAGGCTAAGTCCTTTGCTCTTGTTGAACTACAATGTTTTGTGTTTCCAGAGCCAGACGTTAAAGGCTGTTGCTGCAGCAGAGCACAAAGTGATTGCGTAACACTTGATCCTATCTTTGTAATGACTGCGGCTTTACAAAGGGAGTGTGTTAGCATGTGTTAGCGGTGGCTCGGTTAAATGTTGCGACCTTTAAACCTTTAAATCAACCGCTTTAGCATTCTAAGGACTTCTATTTCTGTTTCACTTAACTATGAGATTGACACATGATTTTAGGAATGAGGAGATGGTTGGAGTGAAGCTTCGGCAACAATGTTTAGTCTTTAACTTTTGATGATTACAAAGAACAGCCACTCACTTTTATTATCAGCAATATAAGACAAGCCGATTGAAAAAGGTTCATTATTTTAATCTCTGAATTCACTGTCTAATAAATTCACTTACACTGTAAATCTTGCAGTGACAACAAAAAGTATTTATAGACATCTGTTGAGTTGCAGCAGTTTTTATCATTTTAATGATACTTTATGTGGTAGTCCACCACAAAGTAGCAGATGAGTGTAAAAGTGATAAAAAGTTTTCAGTATTGTTTTTTGCAAAAGATTTCTTAAAAGTGTGGAATGCATTTATATTTTAAAGTGACTTTACAAAGTAGTGAGTACTTTGTAAAACCACTTTGCCCTGCACTCACAGCGGCAAGTCTTTTTAGGTATTCTTTTCCAGCTTTGCACATATAGAGACTGAAACCTTTCCCTATTCCTGCTTTGCAACATACTCAAGGTCTGTCAGAGTGGGTGGAGAGCATCGGTGAATGTCACTTTTCAAGTCTTACCAAAGATTCCCAGTTTGACTTTGGTTTGAGATTTCTACCTCATGAATGCGCTGCCTGGCTGTCTGCAGCGGGCTTAAGAGGAGAAGAAAAAAGCTGTGTGAGATAAAGCTTGACTGCAGTACAGTGGAGGGGCAGGCCCACAGGTATGGAGAATAATGCTGATTACAATGGAGCAGGGGAGCTATACCAGAATACAGACAGCAGAGAGGCCAGATCATGATCATGACTGTATGTTTAGCATCGTTGTCCTGTTGGAAGGTGAACTTCTACCAGTCTCTCTCACCGTCTGTTGCAACAGGTTCTTCCATGATTGTCCCGTGTTAAGAACCATTCATATTCCAGTCAACCTCGACCAGCGTCCCTGTCCCACAGCATGATGCTGCCACCACCATATTTCATTGTGGTGCGTAGAGGGTAAAGTACAGTGCTAGTTTTCTGTCAGACATAGTGCTTTGCATGGAGGCCAGAAAGTCCAGTTCAGTCTCATCTGACCAGATGGCTGTGTCTCTTACATGGTTTGTGGAAAACTCCAAACATTAGATGTCATCTCTCCCCTCTTCCATAAAGGCAATGACGCACACAAATAATTTTTCTCCTGTTGACAAAATCTGAGCGGTGGATCTCTGTAGCTCCTCTATAGCTACTGTGAGACTCTTGGCCGCTTGGATTAATGCTGTCCTTGCCTAGCCCGTCGGTTTTTGTCTATGTTTGGAAGATGTATTAAACAAGTCTCTGTGAGATGTTCAATCTTTTGGGCATTGTTTTACGACCTAACACTGCATTTAATTTCTTTTTGACTTTTCCCCTGATCTATCTGCGTTGTCTGTTGGACTCTTTGATGTTGTTTGTTCAATAACCTTTTCTAACAAACCTTTCAGGCCTTTAAAGAACAGCTGGATTCATACTGAGAATAAATTACACACAGGCAGACTCTATTCTCTGAATACAAATGCATGCCATTAGATTGGCAATATTTCTAAAGTTGTTGATGACGTATCCTTTTGCAGATCTTTTATTTACTAAGTAAACGTGTTCGTCCAACGGGTTGCACTATATTTTATTCAGGGGTATCAGAGTAAAAAAGGTTCAATAAAGATGCACTCCACTCATTGTCTTTGTAAGGAAAAACACTGAGCCATTTGTCAGTTTCCTTCAACTTCAGAATTATGCGCTAATTTGTGTTGGTTGATCACATCATTTTTCATTAAACACACTGAAGTTTGTTCTTAATGTAACAAAAAAGTAAAAAAGTTTAAAGCGGTTGAATACCTTTGCAAGGCTGAATAGTAATGTGTCGTTTTTTTTTTTCTTGCGAGTGAAAGCTAATGAGCCTTTTAATGATACAAACATGAGCCACCATTACTTTGGGAAGTGTGCATTTGCAAATAGTGCTACAATTTGAGATCACGAATAACTGTGGGACTCGCCTTGTCATGGCCCAGTGACCGTTCAAAATTAAAAGTGTGCAAACAGCCACCCTGTTTTAATATATTATTCAAACTCATTTGATTTCTCTCACCTCAACGCTAAAATGCAAACCCTTCCTCATCATCTTCCTCTGTCTGATATATCCGACACATTCCTCAAACCTTCTCTAATTAAAACTGTTTATGCCTCAATCTTTAATGTTGTCTCAGTTGTGACCAAAAAGGGCCTCAAGACATTTTAAGAACAGGCTGCAAAACGGTGAGGGCAGTTTTACCGTCAGTAATGACAGGTAGCGATTATGGGGGGGCCAATTTTCCCTCCACAATAATGCCACCAGCATCCTGAGAGGGGACCCATCTGCTCCAAACAGAGAGCAAGTTTAGGAGCTGGCAAACAGATCAGATGCATCACTGCCACATTCTACAGCTTAGTGATCCATCTTTATCTGGCTTGGTCATAAAATGCCTATAAAGGGAAGGATAACTTTGAAATGACTCCTCAACAACAGGGGACAACTTGGGCTGTTGCTATATTGCCACCAGTTGGGGAGAAAAAGGAAATGTGAGATCTCATTAGAAATGCATTAGGAGGGAAGGGAGAAGGGCCGAGGACTGGGAAGATGAGCTGGAGGGTTTGGTTTTTTTATCTGTTGAACTCTAAGTAGGGAAGCATTCACACTTTTCATCTCATTGATGAACCAGCCTCTTTTCTCTGTCATCGTATTGTTCTTCCTCACCATTACACCTCGCTTTCCGATTTAATATCAGCCACAAGACGAATGTATTCCCACGTGTTCGTCCTGAAAACTTGCTCATTGTGATTCAAAACAATTTATGAAGAAAAAGCGGCATCTTTTTTATCAGTTTAATAGCTTCCCTATTCTCTGCTCTTATGAAGTTGTAACTGAAAGGTACTCATATAGCCGTGTGTTATTTTACATTTTTATAAGAAGTTTCTTTAGGGGTGTGTATTTGGTCGCAGAAAAACTACCTTTCCCTCTCAAAATAAGCCTTGGTAACATAACCCACTTTTACAGCCGTGAAACAGAATGTAGGTTGCTCCATATAAAGTACCTCTTAAGAATAAAGCCCCGGCGCCTCGTGACTAACCCGTTAGAGAGAAAGTAATCTTTACCTGAGGACTTAGTGCGTCCATGTGACAGGCAGGTTTACTGTTGTCAAGTGTGTCACTTTCAAACAGTGCCTTCAAAGTATTCATACCTCTTTGGCTGTTTGCTATGCTGCAACCACAAAGCTGAGTGTATTTTGTTTGGATTCTATGATTAACTAACACAAAGTAGGGAATAATTGTGAAAGAAATCGGCAAAAACGATTCATGGTTTCACAACATTCTTATAAATACGAATCTCAATGTGAAATACGTCATCAGAAAATAGCACATAACACAACCTCAGACATACCAACCTGAGACCGTCCAGCTAAACTGACAGACTGGTAAAGAAGCGTATTAATAAGAGACACAGCCAAGAATGCCAAGGTAACACCAGAGAAGCTGGAGGGATCTGAGGTTTGGGTGAGAGAACGTGTCTACAACTATTTAATGTGCTCTTGACAAATTTGATATAGTGGCTGAAAGAAAACCATAAATTAGGGACTCGGTAATTATGCGGAAGAAGGTGCTCTGGTCAGATGAGACTAAAATAAAACTTTTTTAACCAAATACTTGAAATTGGAATGGCTATTGTCAGAAAACGTACTGATTACAAGTTTATCTGATTTCATCATAGCATGTCTCATGTTCTATGGGTGTGGAAACTTGTCTGACCGTTCTGGAGTTTTGCCACATGTAAATGTATTAACTTTTCCAATGCAATAGCTTCTTCTGTTAATGCTGCTTAGTTTGAAATGTCAGTAATCTTAGAGTTTCTTAGTTTAAAAGCATGGAATAGACCCCCAGGTAACAAGAAAAACTGGAATTGACAAGGAGAGCCAAAAATCCGAGGAGCACTGCACTCGTGAAGATTGCATAACTTACCAGAACAGCTCAAAGGACCACTGCTTTGAGTGTTGTAAGAATGATTACTACTGATGTTGCTCACTCTTGCATAGTGGTCTTGTTTGCAGTAATATAACGATCTTAAAAGACATCTCCAGTCGTTTTTTTTTTTTCTTTTGTATTCCAACAGAGGTTGCCCTTCCAGCAGAACAACCACCCCTAACATACAGCCAAAGCTACAAGGGAATGATTTAGATTAAGCAAAATCAAACAATAAACACTAAAAGTCCAGATCTAAATCCAATTAGGAATCACCTGTACCACTTAAAGGTTGATGTCCATAGATGGTCTCCTTTCAGCCTGACTGGGCTTAAGCTATTTTGCGGAGGTGAACGGTGAACAACTGTCTAGTTGTGCAAAGCTGCTGGAGACTTGAAGCTGTAACAGCTGTAAAAGTTGGTCCCACAAAGCATTGAGTCAAAGGGGGTTGGCTTAATGCACAAGGCAAGTCTTTAGAATAAACAGAGAAAAGGAGAGGGCCGAGGGAACCGCCCTGAGGCAGACCATAGTTGATCTCACAAGTATCAGACTAGAAGCCATTGTAAAAAAAACAACTTGTTGACTTCTGTCAGTTAGATAGTCTTTGATCCAAGACAAAGACTTGTTTAATAATCCATAGCATTTAACTTAGTAATGAGAAAATTATGATTTATCAGAACAAATGCAGCACTAAAATCCAAAATGTGACACTGGCTAGATTACGTTTGTCCAATTCTTGATACCAATTATCAACCATGTGAACAGGAGCTGTTGCAGTGGAGTGATTTGGTTTGTAAGCATGTTGAAATTTAATAAGCAGCCCATTTTTAACAAAGGCATTTTGCAT
Source organism: Fundulus heteroclitus (assembly GCF_011125445.2). Taxonomy (NCBI): domain Eukaryota; kingdom Metazoa; phylum Chordata; class Actinopteri; order Cyprinodontiformes; family Fundulidae; genus Fundulus; species Fundulus heteroclitus. Next base: position 31,506,769 of record NC_046372.1, read on the forward strand.
CTGCTTACACACCATTGTTTCTAGCATTTTGCCTAATACAGGTAATATGCTGATCAGCCTACTATTAGGTCAGTTGAACAAAAGTTTTTTTTTATTCTTCAGAATAGGAATTTTTTTAGACAATTTCTACTGTGAAGGAAAAGATCCATGCAGCAGACAGCTGTTGAAAATATGACAGAGTGGACGTGACACAAACTTAGCAGATAACTTCAAGAGTCTACCATCGATATTGTCTACACCTGAGGACCTATCATCCTATAGAGGATTTAAGAGACTCTCCACATTTGTAATACTGACAGTGGTTAGATCAAAGGTGCAATTTAACTTTTGTATTTTTTCATTTTAAAAAGAATTGAAGTAATTAGCAATGTCCAGAGGTTTACTGATAAAACCATCTTTAGTTTCGATATGTTTTGGTAGGGATTTGTTTCTTTTTATACCTGATTGATTTTAATTGGTGTTTTTATTGCTTTATCCAGTGTGTGGATGTAAGGAGACAATTTTTGAAAAATCTCAAGGTGCATGGCTGTTGCCGTAAGGTGATGAATGAGTTTTTATTTTCTTTAAAAAGTATGGATATTTATATGCATATCTTTTCTTTTTACTTTAGACATTATTTCATGGGAAGAAGACAGCAACCACATACTGGGTGGAAACCTCAGACCCTCTGAAGCTTGACGTGACGGCTGCCCAGTCGAGCATGGAGCACGATCTCAGAATGGGACTGTCTCTTTGGACCATAATGGCTATTGTTTGTAACTCTGTCGTGGGGCTGCTCATCCTCATCCTTTTTGTTGTACTCTACAAAGCCTGCAAGGTGCCTTCACATCAAGAGAAAGTTCTGTTTTTTGCTGCAAGGCTGGACCAGAAAAACGCTGAGGAGAAGTACATGCTGACCGCAGCCTGACTGAGATCTTGAAAATATAAAGTTGATATGAGAACAAATGCCAAGACAGAATGGCAGAGGAGGACCAGCCATCCCAAGCTTTTCAGCTTTGCTCTCTCTCTCTCCCTCGTCCTTTTGTGTTGAACCCCGTTTACAACGGTCCACCATCATCCCTATCTCATCTGTACCATTCGGCGGAGCTCAGAGTAAACTAACTGAGTTAAGATTTGAGGCAAGACCAACAGCAACAACAACAAGCGAGGCCCAAATCCTCTTATCTCTGCTGTGGGTCGCTGGGACTGTCCATCTGTCAGTCGGTTTGGCTCACTCCACACAAACAGATCGTCATCTCTTCCTCCTCTGCTTCAGTCTTCCTCATCACTCCACACAAGGCGGCTGAGAGGATGTGGAGGTGAAACAGCAACCATGCAATGAAGTGGAATAGAGGAGCTGGTACAAAAGCAATGATTTTTAAAAAAAATTTTTAGAATGAGCAACAGAAATGTGACTCTGTTGCTCTCAAGCAGTTTGCTGTTTATTTTAACTGCAGCGCTAATGATGGAAGCAACAGAGCAGCAAACACACAACAGGTAGAAAACCCGCAGCCTAAAGGAGGAGGCAGGGAGCACAGAGACGTTGCTGCAGGTCGTCTCTGATCCACGACAGATGGAGATAAAGTTTGGTTCATATATGGGAGGAAAGGAGATAAAATTCAAGGGAAGAATTGGAAATAGGACACTTTGATGTTTTGTTGACGGAAAAGGGAGCTCGAGGGCCCTGTTTGACAGTCTCGCACTGATCCAACCCCCACTGGATTAAAATCCGCTGCAGAAGTGTAATTTACAACACAGTTGCTTATGTTCTGTTGCGCCTTTCTTTTATTCTTTCAGCTCCCCGCAAAGGCTGAGCAAGACGCTTATAGACAGGCATCATCAATGCTGACTGAAAGAAAACTCAGTCTCACTGTTGCATGTAGGTTTCATTTCTGTTGTAAACAAACCTGCTGAAAATACGGCAGCATTTACAGTGAGTTACAGAGAATGTGTTACAGAGAATGTGTTCGTCCTGTAAAACAGATGTTATGTTTGACGTATTAAAGGGCTCAGCGTGGATATGTAAAACGTAACCTCACATAAACTTTTATGGATCATTGGATTGCATTCTAATAAGATAAAAACAAACAGCTTTCTAATCTTTTCAGATTAGAAAAATAAATGGGAAATTCTATACAAATATATATATATATATATATATATATATATATATATATATATATATATATATATATATAAAATGCTCAAATTATCATCTTTTTATTTAAATAATCAAGAAATTAATACTGGAACCATTAATAACTGTTTGGAACTCAAAGTTAAGCTTCTTATCTATTTATTCTTGTTTTATATAAGCGGGCATTTCTGAGCCATATCAAGTGGACATTGATAACTTTTTTTAACTGGTGATGAATCTGAATGTTCAAAGCAATACTTTGTAGCTTGTCAGCTTGCAATAATGTTTTATTTTTTATTTTTAAGTGAATGATTAAAGGTAAAATGAAAGAATTTGCGACTACATCTTTGCTTCCTTTTGTGTATATTTCTTTACTGATAGAATAGATGCTTTCTGGTTACTTGCATCCAGCTTTACAGGTTCAGTGTAAAAATTGGTATAAAACTAATTGCCCCCCTTTACTGACATTACATGTTTCAGATCATCAAGTCAATTTTATTATGAGATGCAAATACCCCAATATTAATACAAAATGCAGTGTTCAGATGATGATTAGATTTGTCAACAAAAGTTTTTTTTTTTTTTTTTTTTAAACAACAGTGTGAAAAATGTTTGCACCCTAAGCTGGATAACTGGTTGTGTCCTCCTCGGTAGAAACAACAGCCATCGTAGCATGTTTAGGATAACTGGCAATGAGTCTTTTAAAGTTGCTCTTTGACAAGTTCCATTTTGCAGAATTTTGTAATCATCAAAAGACTGTCGAGCAGAAAAGGCCTGTCTAAGGACTGAGCAAGTCCATGGGATTTAATTCTGAACTTTGACTAGGCCACTACGAACTTTGATTAGGGTTATTTTTGTGCTCTTTAGAGGTAGACTTGCTGGTGTGCTTTGGATCCTTGTCCTGCTTCATAATCCAAGTGTGGTTGCTGGAGAACAGAAGGCATGGCTCCATTTTACAGTAGTGTATAAATCCTTAGAATATTTTCGAAAAAATTTTTGGGGATCATCAATATTCCTTTATTGTCTTTTTGTCAAACTGGCTTTTATTTTCTCACTGGTCAGCAGTGGTTTTCCATTTGTAACATTCCCTTGAATGCCACTTTTGTCTGTTTTGTTTCTTTTTATGAACTCTTGAACACTGACCTTAACTGAGACAAATTAGGCTTACAGTGGATTTATTTGTGACGTTCTGGATGAGTCATTGTTGTGCTCTTGGACTAATCTTGGCAAGCCAGCCTGTCCTACCTTTGTTCGCTGTTCCATGTTTCCTCCACTTTGCTGGACTTGCAATGAAATGGCTTTGTAATTGTTTCTAGATAATGTCTAGATGAGACGGATTCTCACCCGTTCATTTTGGGTGTATTTTTTTAGATCAAATAAAAAACGTAAAATAGATCGTTTACAGCTCACAGTGACTTCAAGGCAGACCAAAGCATTTCTGTACGAAACTCTGGGACCTCAAGCCAAAACACTGATCACTTCTGAGATCTTTTATCCTACTTTATGTCGTCAAAGAGGTTCTATTAAAGTTCCTGATTCCACAGGTTTGTTTGGATATTGAAAACAAATGGATGAATGTAGTTAATTAGTTAATTCATGATTTAATAAGGGGGTAGGTAAATACTTTTCCACACTGGGCTAGGTTCTTTTAGATTTTGTTTCTCTCCAAAAAATGCAAATACTTTTGGAAAATGTAATATTTTCTCAAGTAATCTCTATCTAACATAAAACATTTGTATAATTATCTGAACCATTAAAGTGTGACAAAAAAATCTGTAATAGAAAAATCTGTACTTGGCTAATATTTTCCACAGCACTGTATATTGCCATTCAAATCTTTGCCCTTTTGTTGAACAACAGAGCCCGAGCTAAAATGAAAGCTGACCTCTTGCTGCCTCGTGCAGTGAGATAATCAATGTTCAACATACTGCTTGCAACTGTGACCCACTTCCTGTTGCTAATCAAGCAGAACACATAATCCTTATCTTGTAAATAGGACCCAGAGTTGTTCTACTGCTTTTGCAAATATAAACGGCTTATATCTTATTACTGACACTTAACATTATCTTAAAGATGCTACAATAATTAAATTCAGTGTGTATCCAAAATACAATAAAAGGGAACTTGGAAAATAACTGTACCCATAGTGGTGCAATAATAATAATAGTAGTCTTTTATAAACACTTTCAATTTTATGTCATCCTTTGGTCTTCTGCTTTAGGTTTATTTCCATGGATCAATTCAGGGCCAGTGAGTTTTTTTTTTTTTTTTTATAAAGCACCAATTGACAAGAAATGTTGTTAACAAGACATTGAGACCGAGCTTATAAATATATCTTGTATTCATAAATATATCATCAGTTCAGTCCAGTCATACAGACAGTTTCAAAATCACTTGTATAAATTACAATTATAAAACACTTCAGTCAGGTTCAGTTTATCATGCCAATTGGTAAAAAGGTTTTCTATCTAAGGAAACCCGGTTCATTGCATGCAGTTACTGACTTTGCAGAAATCCTTCTACCTGAATGGGCATGTAGTGACATTGGACAGTTGATTGCACCAAGTTGTTAACTTGGCAGCTACACCTCATACTTAGCATGTAGGTGGCGACAGTGGAAAGGAAAACTTCCTAACCTGGTTCGGTGGCTGCCATAATAACCAACGTATTTATATATATTTGGTAGATTTAGCCAAAGGCAACATGAACAAACAATTGTGTTTTTAAGTATTTTCTTCCTCTTCAGTAACAAGTCAGTAACAAGTAATATAAATGTACAAAGGTTTGTTCAGTTGTTTTGGTTAAGGATTATTATTTTTATCTTCTTTTGGCTGGAGAACAGAGAAGGAAAAATAAAAGTTCTGAGTTTGATAGTCATTATAAATTAGAACATCATTGAAAAGTTAATTTATCCCAGTTTACTAAATAAAACACATATAGATTAATTTCACACAGACTAATGTTTTTAAGCCTTTCATCTGTTTATTCTAAAAAAAAAATCCTATAATAGCTAATAAAAGCATATCATTAGTATATTACATCAGACTAATAAAAACATTTTTATGTCTACATTAAAGTGTTGTTAATTCTTAATGCAGAAGTATGGGCCTAATGAAAACTTGTTCAGTACCAGCTTATTATGTTGATAGAATCTGACAACCGAGCCTCATTGGAACACATATACTAATTTATTGGATATACCCAAAACCAAAAGACAATGGGAAAAATCCTGCAATTTTACAGCATTCTTTTACAGAGAAAACCGTTTCAGAAGTCTAATGTCGTGGTACTTAATTTCTTGTCGTTACATATGTATGGAGCATCACGGGGATATCTTCATAGCTCTCATCTCAGTCTTCTGCCACATTTTTCCCACAATGTAATCAGTAGAAAAACCTGACACATTTTGAATTTTGTTTACTATTCCCTGACTTTACTCATTGAGATATGTTAATGATAGGCTGTGCCAGGATAAAATTACAAAAAAGAAGATGACCCGCTCAGCAATGAGCAGTTCTGCATAGTGTAACTCCTCCTATCTACATTCTGACACGTGGCTGACAAACTGATAAAAGTCAACATGGTGTCTCCTCGTCCGCAGTAAAGCTGAAACTGGTGGCAGAAGTGCTGAAACCTTCCATACACATATGGTGATGTTCCACAGACTGCTACAAAACATTGCAGCACATATGTTTTACCCCTGGGAACAGCAATGTGAGAAAGCTTCAGGAAACTATGCAAAATACTACCAAGAGTACTCAGTATGGAGATTTTCACATATATATGCAGAAAAAGGAGGTTTGCTTGTTTAAGATGAAGGCGGACCACTTAAAGGAGCTCTGGATTTATTATATATTCAAGTTTGTTTACAGCAGTTACATTGGTTCAGCTGAGCGTCCAGTGAGCTCACATTTGAGAAAACAAAGGATGCAATGCTCTAATGTATTATCCCACTGTTTTAGACGTGTGATAAACAGGGGTTTATAGCTCTGAGTGGGTGAAACAGATGGTGGAAGCCTTTACTGGGTTGTTGATTGGAAACTGCTCATCAGAAAGGGAGCTGCACAGCTGACTAGCTGCTTGTCTTTTATTTATCTTCTTGACAGTTACTCTCTTGATCTTCATCTCCTTGGCAGCCTTTCCTTGTTCCTCTGTTCCCAGCTACCGCCCAGCAGAGCCAGATTGAAGTAAACTGGCCACCGATTCGGAGACCCTATCTGGCTATGAGGGAGATGTGAAAGTCTGAACATGCAGTGTAGGAACGGCTGCATTCTCCTGATGTTTTCAGATCAAGCCTTCTACAAAGAATAAAAACATTAATTATGGACATTTGAACCGGTAAGGCTCTACCAAATTTGACCTTTCAATGGATCCATCCATCTGGAGTTTTGGTGTTTGCGTGCAATAAATAAGAGCTGGCTGCTGGTCCCTCCGTAGGTGATTTGCTCTCATGGAGTAGAGATGGTTGTTGTTGGTAATCAGTGCCAGATTACTGAACTGAGATGAATCCATGTTGCAAAGCTGCAAATTCCCCCCTGTGTCCTTGTGGTATTTGAAACGGAAACATCTCCCTACATTCAGCATGGCGTTACATAATGAAAGGGGCATTACGGGGAGATTACTAATAAATGCACGAGGAGACAGTAATCTGAAACACGACCCGCAGCACTGCTGGTTGCATAATGCACATCAGGCTCAACATCAGTCATCAGCACTGTTCGCCTCTTGGTGTGTGTATGCAGCTGTGTGTTGTTGTGTGTATTTTTGTTTAATGCAATAATTAAAGGAGCAAATGTTAATCTATGTTTTCTGAGCTGCATGCCCCAAAAATGGAGCAGACTGTTTGCTTTGTTTTTATCTGCCGTAATGTATGGTTGTTATTTAGAGGTCCATGGGGCACATCTCAGGTGTGTTTGCTGAAGCACATTGCCTTGAAACACTGTTCATGCATAACTTGTTGAACACTTTAATGTTTTGTTATGTTAAAGACAGAATTTCTGTGTGTTTTATTTGAGATTGTATGATAGATCATACCCAAGCTGTGCATTGTTACTAGGTGGAAGGAAAATCATAGGTGGTGTATACATGTTTTTACAAATAAAAATCTGAGAAGTCTGATGTACATTTATATTCAGCCCCCTCAAGTCAAAACTTGACAGAAACACCTTTTGGTGCATTTACAGCAGCAGGTCTTTTAAAGTATTTCTTTCCAAGCTTTGCACCACTAGTGAGTGACATTTCATTGAATTTTGAACAGCAATTTTTAAGTCTTGCGACAGGTTTTCATTGGGGCTTCGGTTTAGACTTGCACTGGACCCTTCTTGAAAAAGAACATGCCTTCAATCAACCATTCTGTTGAATGTTTAGGGGTGGTAGCCCTCAACAAGCTGAACCTCCAATTCAGTCTCAAGGCTTTTGCAGGCTCTATCAGGTTTTGTTCCTGGATTGTCCTACATTTATATGTTCATGTTCCCATGAACTCTTCCCAGTTTTCTCTGCACAGGAATAGCTTTCCCAATGTATCCTATGACCATGTTTCATAGTGGGGATAGCATGTTCAGGGTGAGTTAAAGAGCACATTTGTGTCACCAGATAACCTCATGTGAACTGGGGATCACTGCAGCTCCTCTAGAGTTACCACAGGCCTCTTGGGGGCATCTTTGAGTAATGCTCTCCCTGCCCAGCCTGTCTATTTAGGTAGACGACTATGTTGTAGGTTTTTAGCTGGGTCACACTTTTTCCAGTTGTAGCTCGGCGATTGAACAATAATCTGGCCAATGTTCAAAGCTGGGGATATTGTTTTACCTGTCTGCTGTGTTCCTTATCCTTTGTGGTGCTGTTTGTTCTCTGAGTTTCTCCAACAAAGCTGAGGCATTTGTACAGGTGGTTTGATAATGATATTAACATACAGACACGTGTACAAATGCACATTTTTCAAGTCATGTTTGTTAGAATTATCAAAGCCTGTTTGTATTGGTCTATTGCATAAAAACACCAGAAAAATACACAGAAATCTGTGGTTGTAACATCATAATATGTGGAAAGATTCAAGAGGTATAATCACATTTGCAAGGAAAGGCATGAATGTCAGTGTTGCACATTTTGTTCCTGCCTTAAACTATGGCTTAAGACGGTAAGTAGCCTACTTCACATGTGGGTATCTATGCTTTCATTTCTTGCTGTGCAGTGTGTCAAAATGGAAAATTTTAAAACTCTAATCTCTACTGATAAGCCTCGAAAATCTTCCACAATAGCACAGACCAAGACACATATCCAGTAAACAAGTTTTGACAACAATTTGTTTTTAACATTGAAATAACGGTAATTCCGTATGAAAGCCCATTTTGTCTGCAGAGTTCTAATTATAGCACGTAACAAGCTTGAATAATGGGGCGACGGGGAAAGCATCAGCATGCAAAACATGGCGAAATCATGGGGACATGATGAGTGTGTGAATGTGACAGAGAAGCACAAGTACGTGAAAGTTTAAAAAAAGAAGAAGAAATTATCCTTTTTGGTTTGCAAATTCACATTTCCATTATTTCTCCACATTCCCCATAATTTACCCACGCTTCACATTTGTCAAACTTACAAAGCTTGACATAAAAGCATATAAGCTAGTCATATCTAATGTAACGGCGTGTTGCGTGAGCCCGGGCCTCAGGATGATTGGATTTAGCAGACTGAAATGCAGAGACCCGCTCGACCCTGCCTGCCTTTCGTCGACATTCAACTTTTACCTGCCAACCTCGTCTTCTAAAGGGTAATACTGCCACCTGCTGGTGTAAAGTGACGCTTCAGGGGTTGACTGCAGCAGTGCCAAGGACCTTCTCCGTGACTGCGCTGCGGAGCATGCTGTTGCTGCTCTCTGCTGGTGTTTCTGGGTTGGGGTGATATGAAATCAGAAGAGGCAGTGGGGAAATTGACCCAGCGTGAAAGCAGCTCGGTTTACATTTTCACTCAGCCACTGGCACATTTCACAGGTGAAGAATTCAGATTGTCAATTTAAGTTAGAGTTGGACAGCAAGGGTAAACAATAAATGCTGTGAAGGTGAACATAAAAATTAAAGTCTATACTAATGTTTTTTCATTCACTATTGTTGCAATCTATGAATCTGTTTCAAACTATGAAGAAGTTGAACCACGTTTTTGCATTTCATCACCACAAATGTATAAAAATTATAACAATTTTCCTAATAGACCAACACAAGAGTGGGATCGTAAAGTTGACAGAAAATCCTTTTAAACACATTTTATGAAAAAATTAATAATAAATAAATCTGAAAAGTGGGGCGTACATTTAAATTTCAATTACTTAGAACAACACTTTGTGGAGCGGCTTTCCTCTGTAATTCCAGACATAGAAAAGGATTTCTGATAGGCTGATGCTGCCAGCATTACGTTTCATCGTGGAAATTGTGTTCAGGAGAATGCAAACCACACTGTTTTACATGTAGCTCAGAAAATTTAAATCTTTCATCCGACCAGAAAAGCTTCTTCCACTGATTTACTGTGTACTGCAGTGCTTGTGGCTAACTGTAAACAGTGTTTTTTATGCTTTTCCTTTGACAATGGCTTTTTTCTTGTCACTCTTTCATATAGGCTAGAATTGTAGAGTGGACGACTAACAGCTGTCCTGTCAGCAGGCTCTCCTTGCTTGACATTTTGGATGATGACTTAAACAGTAATCTGTGAGATGGTCAAAGCTTCTTTACAACTTTGTTCTTGAACTGCCTGCTGTACACCTTTGTTTCCCCAATGAGTTTTGTTTGTTAATCATCAAACATTTATACTGTGATTGAATTTAATCCAGTTTTATACATTTTAAAATGCAATGCTTTGTGTTTGTCCATTACATAGAATCCCAATAAAATATATTGGAATTTGTGGTTGCAACTTGACAAAATGTGAGAGAAAATTGGACATAAACTCAGCAAACACCACTACAGCAAAATGTTTCCATCTTAACTCTTCAAGCAACACAAATTGACAAACTTGTTTTTAGTAATGGCTTCAGTCCATCAAGATTTTACCTTTGGCGCCTTAAAGGTGTTATCCTGCGCATCCTGCCTTTCTCCACTGAGGGGTCAAGGTGAAATAATTTTGCTCTCAAACTCCCACCTACAGTACAAGTTGTCAGGCTCACTTCCCGAGCTTCATTGCTGGCTTCATGCTGGCTGCAAGCTCCGAAAAGGGTTCTTCTGGCCACCAGGCTGTACTTCAGAGCCAAGGCATGGGTTCCTGTGGCCTCCTGACTGACCTATACAATATTTCATTTGCTCAGTTTCTCAAACCACACTCAGGCCTGACTTCTGTGTGGCCTGTAAAACCAAGAACTCACTTGAATACAACCTGTCTTACAACATTAAACAGATCAAACATTTGAAAATTGACACATTGAGCCATGTTCTAATTAAAATCTAGAACATGTGAGGAACAAAAATGGCTTTTGGGACTCCATTGAACTATAGTGAGAGCCATTGTCCACACATGGAGGAATGGCATGGTGAATCTTCCCAGGAGTGGCCAGCCATTCAAAAATAGTTCAAAAGCAGTGATGAGTCATTCAGGAAGTCAAAACAGAACCCAGAACAACATCTAAAAAACTGCAAGCTTCATTTGCCTCGGTTAAGGTCAGTGTTCAGCAACAATAAAGAGTCTGGGACAAAATATAATTCACAGGAGAATCTGAAAAGAAAAACAGATAATTAAAAAAGGTAAAGACTTTCAGGGTCCTGGTCAAAATCTGGACTCCAATCTGATGGAAATCCTGTGGCTTCATGCTGCCTGCCAAGCAAACAGGCCACTTGTAAACTCTCCAATGTGGCTGAACTCTGATAATTACACAAAGAGGAGTGGACACAATTCTTTCAGAGAGATATTAAAGACTGATTGCTAGTTATTGCAAATGCTTGATAGCGGTTGTTGCAGCCAGTGGCGGCACAACCACTGATTGGGTTTAGTGGCAATTATCAGAGGTGGAACCAAGTCATTATTTTTGCAGTAATCTGTGAGTTGCAAATCTCAAGTCTGTCCACCCAAGTGTCACTAACCAACCAAAACAGAACAAAGCTGCTTTTGCAAAATGTCATGAGCAATATTTGATCATTGAAACCAAATGATCTATGCAAGTGTATATAAGTGACATTTCTAATCAAGTTGGTTTTATTAGACCTGATTATGGGGAATCTATCTGTCAACTTGGATTCACTGACTTTGTTTTTTGTCACGGCTTAACGAATGTGAAGATATTATAATCAAGAAATTATTCAGCTTGAATTGTGGAAATACTGGTAATGCCACTACATAACTATTGTAAAGTTGATTACAGTGCTAACCATCTGGTTTAATAGGCAGTTTGTCAGCTTTTTGGGTTTATGTCTGAGTGAGAACCTGTAATACATTGACCATGTATTATAAATGATTTTTCAGGCTTTGTGATTCAATTAGGAAGAGAAAGAAAAATGTAAAATTAAAAGTAATACAAATAAGAATTAATTTTAAGACATTGTCAAATACACATTAATAATATTAACTTTGACTCTTGGTTCTTTGTGCACAATTGAATGTACAAGGGAGGTTAATGTTATTGCCTTCCTTTTCATGTTTTCAGCACTGAAATGTTTATTTTTTCTTTTTCACCGCATGGGTAATTCTGGTGCTGAGAGTCACTTATTGTAAAATCACGCCTCCCGCATTGTGATTGGTCCGTTCTGTTTTAGACAGGAGCATATGGAGCCTTACTAGGTTGACTTATGCCCTGCATAAGTCAGTAAGGCTTGCCTGGCTAGTGGAATAGAAGCAGCAGGTCAAGATATAAGACAAGCTGGACTACAAACTTCATCACCAACAATGAAAGGTAACCCTAAACAAATAGGTTTTTAACCTTGATTTAAAGGAACTCTTATTTTCAGTACTTTTACAGTATTCTGGGAGGTTGTTCCGGAAAAGTGTGTCATTAGAACTAAATACTGGTTCTCCATCTCTGGTTCTGGGTATGCAGAGTAGATTTGAGCCAGAAGACCTTAGTGGTCTGGAGGGTTGATACACTGATAACAAGTCTGTGATGTATTTAGGTGCCACACCATTCAGGGATATATAGAGTAACAGAAGTATTTTAAAGTCTATCTTCTGAGATACAGGGAGCCAGTGTAAGGACCGGGTCGATGTTCTCTACTTTCTTAGTCTTAGTGAGGATGCGGGCAGCAGCGTTCTGGATCAGCTGCAGCTGTCTGAGCCACTTTTTAGGCAGACCTGTGAATAAAACGTTGCAGTAATCAATTTGACTCAAAATAAATGCATGGATTCGTTTTTCCGGATCCTGCTTAGATATTAGTCCTTTAATCATGGAAATGTTCTTCAGGTGATACAAGGCCGAATTTGCAAAAAAAATTTGCAGATGCCTTTAAAGGTTTAGCTCTGAGTCCATCACTACAGTCAGATTTTAAGCATGATTGGTGGTTACTGGCTGAAGTGACTGAAGCTGTGTGCCAGCTCTTGATCGTTCCTAAATTGGTCCAAAAAGTATTACTTCAGTTTGCTTTTTATTCAACTGTAAAAAAAAATGTTGGTACATCTAATTATCTGCTCAGCAGATAATTCAGCACTTGAATGGGTTCATAGTCACCTGGTGACATGGTGATGTAGAGCTGTGTGTCGTCTGCATAGTTATGGTAACTTATGTTGTTATTATGATCTGAGGGGAGGTTTGAGATGGGCCTGTAATTTTGCAGTAGCAGTAGAAGTAATTTGTCCAAATTGTTGTTTTTCAACAGTGGTTTGATAATTGCCATTTTTAGAGACTGGGGGAATACACCTGGCAGATGGTACACATTTTATCTAAGTCAAACCAGATGTTGTGAAAGGCAAATCTTTCTTAAAGAAAGCTGTAGGCAGAGCATCAAGGCAGCAGGAGGAACTTAGTTGATATACGATTTCCTCTAAGCTTTTGTAGCTTATCTGGCATAATTGGGGCATTTTGTCAAAATCAGTTCCAGTTGGAGATAGCTTTGGTGCTCAACTTGATATGGATGTACAGACTGCCCCTCATATCTTTTGGATTTTCTCAGTAAAGAAGTTAGCAAATTCAATGTAGGCCCTGCTTGAGTGAAGTTCAGATGCCAGTTTATAGTTACCATAAACTAGCTAGAAATGAATAATGCTAACATAAATGGAGTCAATAAATGTCTAAATGTTATTCACATAAATGCAAACATACAGTTGAAACCAGAAGTTTACATACACCTTATAATCCTTTCTTGTCTTAGGTTAATTAGTATCACAAAAATTATTTGTATTTGCTAAATGGCAGAATAATGAGAATGATATTTTTGTATACATTGTTTTGTTACTTTCTTGAAGGTCAGAAGTTTTCATACATTTTGTTAATATTTTATATCTTTGTCTTTAAACTGTATGACTTGGGTCAAATGTTTGGGATACCCTTCCACAAGCGTTTCCCAAAAGTTGGCAGGAACTTTTGTCCATTCCTCCTGACAGAACTGGTGTAACTGAGCCAGGTTACACCAGATCGCCTTGCTCACACAAGCCTTTTCAGTTCTGTCCATACATTTTCAGATGGATAGAGATCAAGGCATTGTGATGGCTACTCCAAAACATTGACTTTGTTATCCTCAAGCCACTTTGTTTTTGTTTGTTTGGCTGTATGCTTCGGGTCATTGTCGATCTGGAAGACCCATTTGTCCCCAAGTTTCGACTGTCTTGCGATGTTGCTTCAGAATTTCCACATAATGTTCTTTTCTCATGATGCCATCTATTTTGTGAAGTGTGCCGGTCCCTTTTGCAGCAAAACAACCCCACAACATGATGTTGCCATAGGGTTGGATGATAATTCAATAATATATATTGACCAACAGATACCTGGTGTGATAATTCCTGTGCACAGACAGACAAAATTATGTTTTGAATTTTTTGATACTCATCAATGAATATCATTTCTATGTTATTGATTAGTATTTTTTTCTTATATCATCCAGCCTTGTGTTGCTAACCCCATATTTCACAATGGGATGGTGTTCTCAGGCTTGAAAGCTCCCCTCTTTTTCCGCCAAATGTAATAATGGTCATTATGGCTAAACAGTTCAGTTTTAGTTTTGTTAGACCACAGGACATGTCTCCAAAAATGTCTTTCCGTGTCCCTGTGTGTATTTTCAAACTGTAATCTGGCTTTTATGTGTTTCTTTTGGAGTAATGGCTTTTCCTGGCAGAGTAGCCTTTTCAGCTCAAGTACTCTTTTCACTGTGGATAATGACACACTCTTACCTTCTTCAGCCAGCATCTTCACAAGGACTTTTGCTTTTGTTCGTGGGTTGGTTGGCATCCACATTTCGGACAAAAGCACTTTCCTCTCTGGGACACAAAACCCGTCTCCATCCTGAGCGGTATGATGGCTGGACAGTCCCATGATGTTAATACTTGCCTCTAACTGTTTGAACAGATGAACGTGGACCTGCAGGCATTTAGAAATTTCACCCAAGGATCAACCAGACTTCTGCAAGTCCACAGTTCTCTTCCTGATCTTGGCTGATTTCTTTTGAGTTTGCCATAATGTTACACAAAGAGGCAGAGTGTTTTAGGTGTGTCTCAAATCAACTCAAATGTTTTCAAGTAACCTATCAGAAGCTTCTAAGACATGACATAATCATCTGGGCGTTCCCATATTGTTTAAAGGCATAGTGATCTAAAAACCCCAATATGTAACTTTGAATAGCATAATTTGAGATTATTCGATTTTTCATGTCAATATACAGCACTCAGCGTGTATTGGTTGTCTGTGCAGGCTTCCCTTCTCAGTCACTCAGAGTCATGTGACCTAGAGCACCCCTTAAAAAAAGGAGCTACCACATGCTAGTGGTCTACAGGGGGCGCTAAACCTAGAATTTTCAGGTCTAAACCTCCTAGTGGTCAAAAGTTACATATCGTTGCTTTAATGCATGTAAACGTCTGAATATGAAGAAAGTTTATTATTAATACGTTTATTTGACAGGGACAGAGCATAAAAAACATTGTTACAATTTGAAGTGCAACTGATGTCATGTTCATTTGTCATATAGCTAATAGCTAATTTGCAGACCAGGACCCTAAGACAAAACAAATACAAACAGTAAGATAAAAACATACAGAACATGTAATACAGACTATATACAAAAGTTGCTCTAATGTTGACAAGTTTTAGTAGATTTGAGCACCTGTTTTCCATAGTTGCTGAACAGTGTACTTGAAAACAAATGTGTATATATATATATATATATATATATATATATATATATATATATATATATATATATATATATATATATATATATATATTATATATATATATATATATATATATATATATATATATATAAACTCCCGGAGATAGGCACCAGCACCCCTCGCGATCCCACAAGGTTTGACGTGTCACAAAATAGATAGATAGATAGATAGATAGATAGATAGATAGATAGATAGATAGATAGATAGATAGATAGATAGATAGATAGATAGATAGATAGATAGATAGATAGATAGATAGATAGATAGATAGATAGATTTTTTTAAAGTTAGACAAAAAATAATCGGGATTTAATCTGAATATAAATCTTAACGTTTAAAATGTTTACGTTTTCAAAATTTAAATCCCAAAACAAGCTTTGGGGTCTACAGACCGCAGTTTGGGATACCCCTCCCCGGAAGTGGGTGGCGGAGTCGCCGTCATCACACCAGTCAGACCACCGTCGACACAGAGTCTGCTGGGATGAAGCTCGACACCGGAGAACCACAGGGATCGATCCAGTTCTGAGGCTGAACCCAGTCTTGGTGATAACGCGGTGAAGCGATCGGATTGTTCGCCGGAGAAGGAAGGAAATCCGCGCGTCGCCAACATGATGGAGGAAATAGACAGATTCCAGGTACCGAGCGCGGTGCAGGAGGCTGAGATGCAGTCTGAGATGCAGCCGCTGGTGAGTCCCTGTGGCAGGCTGCTGTCTGAAAATAATAGCATTGCTGTCTGGCTGTGTTTTTAAACAACATAAAATTAGATTGCAGGATACTTAATGGGCGAGGCCTGTAAACTGAACGAATCCATCACCTATCAGGATTAGTGATGTAGTTGGAGCATCACGTTTTTACTGCCATTAGAGTAAATGTTAAAAACACGGTAGTTTGAAATACTCCGATGGGGTTGATGTGTCAGAGAGAGGGACCCTTGTCCTTCTGTGTAACGCCGGCACCGTCCGGTCTCCTGCGCAGCATCCATCATGTCTGGCGTAAACAAGTATCCCATCCTGACTCTGCTTCTGCTGCTGCTGCTATATCACAGCATCAGCAGCATGTTGCTTTCCTCGACGCTCCTCATTGTACTTTAGCTAGATCGAATGACGACCTTTCGTTTGTTGCATGCACCAAATCATACCGACGTATATGGATATATAATCAGGGTAGTTTGCTCGAGTGGAGCGCTGTGTGGCCTTTAGTGGAGCCCTGGGATACTGCAGCCTATAGGGCGGCCTCCACTGCCCACTTCAAGCCAGACAAGACCTTCGGCAATCTGATCTGCTCTCTGTAGGCGTCCACGGACTCTCATTAATCACCGGGTCCCATGTGGACATTGAATCGGGTTTTTTTCTCCCTGTACTTTAGCTCTGTTAATATTCATTCCAATACATTTTATTTATACGTTATTCAAATTGAATAGATAAAAATGTATCCTATCTCTTGGTCGTGTATTGAGCTTCTTGCTTTCAGTAAAAATAGTGGCCCAGTTGTAAAAAGTTATAATATCTGTTTCTTTTGATTCCTTTTGTTATCCTGTTTTTTTTCAATATTTATTTGTTTTAATTCATAAATCTCTTATTAGGCCTATCAGTTATCATTATTAACTGATATGGGTGTATATATATATATATATATATATATATATATATATATATATATATATATATATATATATATATATATATATATATATATATATAGTGTATTATTGACACTACATCTGTTTAAATCCAAACTTTTATTGATGATGTTTTATTTGTTTTATTGTTGTTGTTTCATCTTCATTTGGAAAGTGACATTGAGCGTTTTGAAAGGCGCTTCTAAATAAAATGTATAATAATAATAATAATAATAATAATAATAATAATAATAATAATAATAATAATAATAATTGTAGGAGGAGGAGTAGTAATAGCAGGGGTATGGTTATTATTTGCTACATTTACAAGGCATCTAATGTATCTAGTACTGACTTTAATGATTGGTGAAGTGTTCTTTCAAATTGTTAAGAAAAGAGAAAGCAAGAGAATATGTCACAGAAAGCAGTATCCTGGTGATATTTTACAAAATGTTGTTTGGTCTTGTTTGTATTTAAATTGTTATGTAACAAAAGGCATGTTAGATATTTTATCAACTAATTTATAGTGGGCCTTTGATTAGTTTTGGCTGCTCAGTTTACAACTAAGACTTTTTTCTTTACTGAAAGTAAAAACCCAAAATCATGACCTAGAGTATATATATATATATATATATATATATATATATATATATATATATATATATATATATATATATATATATATATATACTCTATATATATATATATATATATATATATATATATATATATATATATATATATATATATATATATATATATATATATATATACTACTGTTATGTTTGCTTTCTTTAATTCCCAATTAGCAAACCTGCATTAGCAGGAAGAACCTGAGTACTTAAAATCTCAACACATCTTGGCTTATTGTTTTTACAGTCGAGAAAAAGAGATGGGTATTTAAAGTTTGGATCAGAAATGTGCATATGTGCTCATCTTTCCTTCCATGGTGTATTTTTGACTCTAGGACCCAACTTCTTCCACTGCCTCAGAGACAGACTCAGACACCAGAGAAGGAGAAGCTGTTACTATCAACTATAAGCCTTCCCCCCTCCAGATGAAAATAGGTAGGACATATTTTTTTATGTAGGAATCAGCTGACATCCACATGCAAATTAAATTATAACGATTTTTTAAAACAGATACCAAAGGAATCTGATTAAAAGGTTTGAAGTTTAATCACTTTTTAATTTCATTTTTATCCATTTATGGCTGCAGTGACTGGACATTCCCAGTTTGGATTATTCTGTCAAGTAGTTATATAATAGTTATGCTCTTAATATGTCACATAATTTAAAAGCCAATTCTCCTAATCCAAAGAGTCCCCCAACTGATGCAATCAAAATTAATAAGGCCAAAAATATTGAACTTAATTTCAGCACCTTGGACAGAGTCCAGTAGTGAATTTCGGCACTGTCTTTATCTGTCATGTGATAACATCCAGGAGAAAGGCAAAATGAATGGTTTTAAAAGCTGGTAGAGGGGTGTGGTGGTGGACCAGAGGTAGTGTTTAAAGGCCATATACTGAGGCCTTGGTCCTCGACCCGGCTGTCCTGGGTTCAACTCCTGGCCAGTGGACCTTTGTCTTCCCACTCTCTCTTAACCCATTTTCCTGTCAACAACTTTCAAATAAAGGCCACTAGTGCCACACAAACTAATAATAATATTAATAATAATAAGAAGAATCGTAATCATAACGACAGATAACGCTTATAGTAGTGGAGGTCCAACAGCGAAGATGGCACAAGGAGCAAAGACAAGATAGCAAAAGTCACAGGCATCAACAAATGGAAGAAAACAGAAGCACCTGACAACAACAGAGAAAACATGGGAGGGAGATATACTGTGTGATGGTATGAGGAATAGACAAGGCTGATTAACTGAATAGGAAACAGTTGCAAGGAGTGCAGGCAGCTGAGGAAGAATGGCATAAAACAAACTGAGAAGGAAAACATTGTAATCGGTAGAAAACAGAAAATGAACAAACACGATGACTTAAAATATAAAGCTTAAGAAATAATAAAACAAAAAACTGAGAGAGAAATTACCAGAATATCCTGTAGAGACTTACAACCCAGTACTGGAACAAAGATCACAAAATTGTCCAAACACATTAAACACCATGACATACACAGAACTCACTCTCTGTGATTAGTTCAACCAAAGCCAAATAGACCCAAAATGTTTCCCAAGGCACATTTTTTCCCTATATGTTCACAGACATTTCATCTCATTTCAACTTAAATCTTATTTCACATCATAATATGGATACATACTGCATACTGGTTTAGCTGTATATGATGCTAAAGGAAATTTCCCTCTTTTAATGAGAAACCTAAGAAGAAACTATGAAAAATATATATTTCAACTGATAAAAAACACATGATTACACAAATCTATTGTGTGTTACTTAACTGCCTAGACAAGGAGAAGGATATCTGGTGTCAAACTTTGGTTTCAAATGCAAATTAGTTCTTGTAGTAATTAGGCACTGTAAAGTCTGAGATTTTCATGGCATGAGAAACTTGAATGACGATGCTACGGTTACCATATTCACAAAATAATTTCAAGCAAAAAAATATAATTTAAAATCATTGTTTTGATTTAAAATAGAAAATCTAAAATTTTTCAGACTGCTGAAGTATTACTATAAAATATTGATTATTACAGCTACAAAAATGTTGTTTAGCTAAATATTAAAATGTGATACAAAAGATTTTAGTAAAAACTAAAAAATAAACACCCAATCAACGTAGTATTTTTTTGGAGTAAACATGCTTATTGCACATCATATTTTTATATTTGTTTATTAAACAGGGACAAGGTATAGGAGCATAATTCTCAATGCAAAGCATGCTTTATATGATATTGGATGTCTCAGCTGATTTTTATCTACAGCCCCTGGTATGCAAATAAATGTACATTACACAAAGAACGTTGCAGAAAACAATACAGACCAAAATAGGTTCCAAATTATACCAGTCATATTATAACGTTTGTCATTCAAAACCATTGAACCTTAACAAACTGATATTTACCTGGTTAGTTATTTCGGCCTTCTGCTTCAGCATTTAGCTGATAAATCTTCTGCTTCATGAATGGAAAGTGATCTGCGTTGACGTCATGCTTTTGCCATTGTTGCTAAGCCTTCATTTTGCTCTGGTGGGGATCTAAAATAAACGTTGTTGCTGGCCTTTTAAGTGCCAGGTCCCCGTGCACATGTATCTAAAATTCATAATTTATTCTATTCAAATTCAAACATCAAACAGGACAACTTTCCACGGTTGTTTCAGCCCTTTCATGGTTTTACCTGTGCAAATAACCATAGGAACTATAGTTATTTAAGGGTCTCTTAGTATGCAATGTCCAAACCGTCTGTGAAGTGCTAAAATGTTAGAATTAGAGTCAGCATTCTACGGCAGGTTTGTGAACGCAATCAAGGAATTTGACTTAGGCTCCACTTTGCTCCTAATTAAGACAATTTAAAATGTATGAATCATTGGGAAACGCAAGTTTTTTTATTTTTTTGTTTGTCTATTGCAAATATGTATATATACAGTGGTTTCACGAGAGAGGACGATGAGGTTGAATCAGTGCAAATATGGATCTGGGCACTCTGTCTGTTAAGAGTTCATTAGACTGCCTGGGGAAATAAACTGTCTCTGTGGTGGCTCTTTTTTACAAATTGTGCTCTGTAGCACCGACGTGAAGGGGAAAGTGTTTAAAAGTTTGTGTCCAGAATGTCTAGGGTTGGCAGAGATGTTAGTTGCCCTTGTCTTGACCCTCCACCTGTACAAAACCTAAAAGCTGGGAAGGTCAGTCATAACGTTAGTTTCTTATTAATCCTGTGGTCCTATCTCATTTGCAGAGAAGCAAAGAGACCTTGCCAGAAAGGGCTCATTAAAGAACAGCAACACTGTAAGTAGTCCAGTTAACCAGCAGCCCAAGAAGAACAACGTCATGGCCAGAACACGGTGAGAAACAACGCTGTGGTTGTTGGTTGCTGTAGGAAATCAGTAAAACGCTTCTATCAAAGAGCGCGGTTACAGCTGTTATAGTGTTGTGAATCCAATAAATTCTAAATGAACCCAACCTGAGGAAATGCAATTATAAACAGCGAAACATTTCAACATGCATTAAAGTAGATTTTTACAGAACATGTGATTTAAATTAATTCCATAATGTCTGATTATTCACAGCTTATTGTACTTTTCTCTTTCCATATGGCTGCGGAAAAAAAAAAAGCCATGAAGCAGACCTCGTTCATGCTTCCATTGTTCCTGTAGTACACCTGAAGCTGAGCCTCTTGGCCAGTCTTTGTGATTTTTCTCATGACTTCTGCATGTCATGTTCTTACTTGCCCTTTCCTCCTTTTTCCACACCACGGCAGGTTGGTAGTGCCCAATAAAGGTTATTCCTCTTTAGACCAGAGCCCAGATGAAAAGCCCTTGGTGGCCTTAGATACCGACAGGTAAATTCACCTAAACCTGCTTATTACCTAAATACACACACATGCATCTACAGCCACCCACACATTCTCGTCTAGCTAAATGTAGCGAGGACCATGTGTTAACTCTCATTGACCTCCGTTGATTTTCTGTCATTTTCAACCATTTCTATGCCCTCACCCTGAAAATTACCATAAACCTAACCATTAACAGTGCATACCTAGCCCTAACCTTAACCTAAACTCAAGTAACCCCTTAGTCCTAAATTTTACCGTTGGCATAAAACAAAAACAAAGTGAGGACCAGCAAAATGTCCTCACTATGGTACAAATGGTCCTCACTTTGATGGTGAAATTGGGAAAATGGTCCTCACTCTGCTGCATAAACAGGATAACACACACGCACGCACACATATACAGAAAAATATTGGGTTTTACGAATAGCTAAGATGTGTCTTTGTGTTGCAGTGATGATGATTTCGACATGTCTAGATACTCGTCGTCAGGATATTCTTCTGCAGAGGTGAGATGACTGCGGTGCGCTCCGCTCCCTTTCCTCATATTTACCATTTAATTCCCTTCCATCCCTCATTCCCTCGCCTCAATTCTTCACGGTTGTCAGGAAGCAAAGCATGATGCCTTTATAAGCCCATCTTCAGGCACGCTTATTTCAACCCATCCTGCTTATCCATGCTAATGCTATAGGCGTCTGCTCTCCCTGCAAGTGCATGATTAAACTGCAGGTGTTCCTGCACAAAACAAAATTAAAAAAATCTGAAACATAAAGCAACATATCAATGCAATTAAGTGGTTTGCCTTAGTTTTCTGCACATCTTGTCTTTAAGGGAATCTGCTGTTTACATTACAGACACAACATTATGTTAATTTCTCAGAGGAATCGTGATTCCCATCCTTTGAGAGCACGATTCCATCTGCAATCAGTCGTGCTGCTATGTTTGCACTGACTTGTCTCTGTATGAGTAATAAATGAACAGTTAAAAAAAAAACAGCTTCCCTGTTGGTACTCAGTTTGCAGTGAAACTCTCAAAGAACAAGTAGTAAGAATGGAGAACTGTACATACACTCATGAATGTCAGATCATTTCTGGATATTTAAGTATTTGTTTGAACTGTTGTTTTCCAGTGTAAAAAAAAACTAACAAAAAAAATTGGTTGACATTTTGGAGTCTTTGTTGGTTTTTTAAAACAAACAGAGTCAAATTACTTAAAATGTTTACAAAATGTAAAACTGATACGTTTTCCTTACCAACTTTCCAAAAAAAATGAATTATGTAGTCATCAGCAAGGTTCAGACATATTTCTGGCTGGATATTTGACAACGTTTTTTTTAATAGCTGTAATTGTGATTAGCAAAACTACAATATTTTTCAACCTGTCTTGCATTTTTCCCATTCTGACAAGTTTGCATCTGAGAAGGACTAATGTTGTTTTAAGAGAACACAGATGCAAAGAAATTCTTGTTTTCTTGATATTTTAAAAGTGAATGTAGCCAGAGTAAAAACAGTTCTGCCATGCCCTCTGGCTGATGAAAATGAAAGTTCTTGCCTATATGTCAATGTCTGTGTTGTGGTTAAAAAGATTTAAAGGATTGTGTTTTTGCTGATTGTTACTCATCGCTCATTTGCAGCACCCACTGGATCAAGTTTATGTTCACTCAAGAAACCATTGTTTAGTGTTGCAATCTCAGTTGGCTCAATGTTCTTCATTCAGTCAGCAAAAAAGGTTTAAACAAATTTGTAAATAGAGATTCTTACATCCAACAGAACTTTATTACTCTGTAAAAAAAAAAAGAAAAAAAAGAAAGGGATCATTGTTATAAAGACCAAAATTCTGCCTCACCCAAACTCAATATTATTTAACAGAAAACAAGAGTACAGATGATTTTGCTTTTCAGAAACAGTTTTGTATGGGGTAAAAGCAACACCCCACTATGAGGATGATCACGGATTCCCATTTTTCTCTGGATAGCCCAGAGTCTCTCCTGGCTCTTTCATCGGAAGTTTAGGAAACATTTTGGCTCCTCCTCAGATCTAATTTGTTCCTCTCTCTCCTTTCAGCAAATCAATCAGGATCTGAACATCCAGCTACTGAAAGACGGCTACCGCCTCGACGAGATCCCAGACGACGAGGACCTGGATCTGATCCCACCTAAATCAGTCAACCCCACCTGCATGTGCTGCCAGGCGACCTCCTCCACAACCTGCCAAATCCAGTAACCCCCCCCCCCCCCCTCCCCAAGCCGCAGGCTTCCCTTACCCTCACAAACTTACCCCTGCTGTCTTCATCCGCTGTGAGTTTACCTCGCCACCAGAGTGGCAAAAGTGAGGCATTTATAGAATATCGTCATGACAGTAAAGTGCTGCGATGATTAGGTAAATAATCACACTAACAAGTAAAAACGTCGGCACAAAATCTAGAACATGCAGGAAAAGAGGGAATGTGTGATGGTAAAAGCAGTAAAGTGGTGGATTCCTCCCATGGTAGGACATACACTTCTGTTTGAGAGCTCCTAACCCTGGTGGACGTGATGCGACCCTGATATGAGTTTGCAGGTGTGAAAAGGTCAGTTGCTGCTGCGAAGTGGTCTCCATTTCCCTGACCGAATATAAACGTTACCATTACTGCTGATTCAACTGTTCTGCTCTGGTTCTGCCTTGTTTTAATTTTTTTTTTTCCTCTTTTTATTTTAGTGCATTAACTCTGTGACATTTAGATATCAACCATCCTGTACCTGGTAATGAGAAATGTGGGATGTGTTCTTTATATTCCCCAAACAGATCATCTCTGGTACTGTTTCCTTTGTACTGTACAGGGTTGGTATGTAGCACAGGTCAGATCTTTGCACACGTCAACACCGACATTCTCAGCTTTCACTGCAGCCCAACTCTGCAGAGTTTACGGATGGATGTTTGAACATGAATGACTGTGGTACGAAACTGCATGAAGGCCACCAGAATACAATGTATGGAGGAATATATAAAGCACGTGGCTTTGGCCCAATTGATTTTCTGCTGTGCAATCACATGCTGCTCTTATGGCACGAGCTTGAGTCCTTCAATTTTATTTTGCACTTATTTTATGTTATATGGACTCATATCACTCTTTCCTGCACCATATGTGAAAGTCGCTTACCTGAGATGATCTGTTTCAGGTAAGCCTGAAGGGAAGGCTACACGTTTTAACTGTGACGCTCTGATTTCTACAGTGTCTTGCAGAAGTAGTTATACACCTTGGATTTTTGCACAGTGTGTCAAAAAAAAAAACCTAAGCGTGTTTTATTGGAATCTGATGTGAAAGGACAGCAGAATGCAGATCATCATTGCGGAAGGAAAAGGATACATGGTTTTCATTATTTCTAATATCTAATAATGTGAAAAATGTGGTATGCATTCAATATTTTCTCTGCAATTACATCTGCAAGCCCTTCGTGGTGTTTCTATATCAGCTTGGAACATCCAGACACAGACATCCTCACTCGCTAAATAACTTCAGCGCAGCCAGATTCAGTTTAGAGTTTCTGTAAAGATCATTCTGCAGTACTTGCCACAGATTCTCAATTGGGATAAGGCCTGGACTTTGACAGGACCCTTTTCACACGTAAACAAGCCTTGATCTCCTGTAACCTACTCTCCTGCTGCTTTAAAGTGAACGTCTCTTTTGCAGCCTCTGAACGGTTTTCCCCAGCATGACGCCACCACCACGTTTCACCATGTAGATGGTGTATTAAGGGTTATATGCAGTGTTTTATTTTCCTCCATAAGTGGATTTGCGTGTGGCTTTTGGCAAACTCCAAATTGCAAAACTTCTCCACAAGTTTGCCCCTGACTTTTCCCAGTATGTTATTTGATCTTCAAGATACCATTTGTTCATGAATGTTCTCTGACATTTGTGTAACTTTAAACACAGGGGAGTTCTATATCCTATTTGCACTGCATTTTATTCAGGTTCATCTGAGTAAAAGAGGGCTGAATGCACATGCACTCCACTATTTGGAGAATCATGTATCGTTTTCCTTCTGTTTAACAATTATGAGCTGCTTTGTGTTGGTCAGTCACATTAAAATCTAGTAATATATGTGGAATTTTGTGGTTTTAATTTGATAAAAAGTAAAATAAATAAATAGATAAAAAGGAGTATAATTACTTTACAAGGTGCTGTACTCTATCAAGGCCAAAGGCACAACGGGGGGGAAGTTCAGATAGATTTCCCATACTGAGTTTGTTGCGTTAGACCTTCTCGTTAACTGTATCTCCTCTCTAGTGTCACGGGGGCGTGACGATCGCTGGGCGCTGCTAATCTTTAAGGGAAACATATGAGTCCAGATCAGAAAGAGGCTCCTTCGCCTCTCACACACGCCTCCGTCCACAACTAGAATGCCAGAATGTTAAATGAAAAGGTAACAACGTTGACAAATAGGGTAGGAAGCATTTTGTTATCCCAACATCTAGGATCATTGACCTGGAGCGCCGGTATCCTTCATTTACAACCCTCTCCCTTCTCTGGTTCAGTTGTTTTAATGCAATTAGAGTATGCCTTAAGGACAGAGAAGTTTGAAAAAGCTGTGTTTTTATTGCTGTTATTTTTGGTTTATTTGAGGAAGAAAGATTTTTTTTTAACGTGTAACTTTTTTTCTTTGGTTCCTCTTTTTTAAATGACTTGTATGTATTGTAAACAGTTCCATTACAGTATTTACCAATGTTATTGTCATGTGCAGTGTATGAAGGTGATTAATAAACACAAAGCAAATGGAAACCTCTCCGCTCGGAGTTACGCTTTGAGTGGTTCTCTTTAACGACGCCCATAAATGGATGCATGATGAGGGGGGGAAAAAAGGAGCCACGGGTAAATATTTGCAAGGAAATAAAAAGAAATGTTTAATGATAAAGCTGAGGAGTAATTATTACACGGTTGTGTCAGCTCCAATAACATGAAGCTTCCACTGACAGATCCTGATTACAGTAGCATCCGAAGAAAGGACTTCCACCTGAAAGGCACCGGCATCAAAATCACAGTTATCTTAACGCAACGCGGACGAAAAAGCAGGATGTCACTCGGCAAACATATGCGATGAATGGGGACAAGTATAAAAATGAAGCTCATCCATGTAGTGATTTTAATAAGTCCTCTCACTTTGTAGTAATATTATAAAAGATAACCAGACAAGCAAAAAGAAACAAAAAATAAAATAAAAACATGCTACATGACGGAATACAATCCCTCGCAACAAGGTAGTAATGAAGGCAGTCAACAAAGTGCTACAACAAACAACAACAGTAGAAACAAACAGGTTTTTCTGAGGATTGTGGGAAATGTTGTGCTTCCATGCCACCACATGGGGAGGGGTGATGTGGTCAGACACGACCAAAGCAGGACACGAGTCGCTTATAAAACACAGTTCACACACAAAATAATGTAAAGTTTTGAATGTACAGCCACTGGCACAGTCGGTATTACAGACAGTCACTGATCTGTAGATCTGCAAAGTGTTTCTGAGAAGAAGCAAGATGAAGAATATGAAAAAAAAAGTTTATTCAAGTGGTACCCCAACCACCCAAACCCCCCACCCCCACACCCCCACCCCCCCAGACCCTCCCAGAGATTAAAACGTCAACATTCTCCTCTGCTACAAAGGCACACACTTACACTGAACGAAAACCGTTGCGGTCTGGAAAATGAAAAACAAGCAACATTTTCTTTTATCAGAATGACTTCAGCTATTAAGAGGCTTTTTTTTTTTTTTTTTTTTTTTTTTTTACCCTGTTGTTTTTCTGCGCCTCCAACACCGTTGAGGTCCGTATGAAACAACACAAATGTTGAAGATTGGTGAAGTATTGTAAAATATATTTCCATTTTATTTATTTTTTCGTCCGTGCATGTATTTGCAAGTTTGCCATTGCATATAAAAACATTTCGGTTTTAGCAGCTCGAAGCACAGCTGAAGTCTGTAGCCAAATGTTTAGGAAATTAAATAAGATCTGCATCTCTCTATATTATAACTTCTACTTACACTCTGATAACAACTAACTATACTATTCTGAGTCTAGATCCTGTCTGTTTGACATATTTACATGGTAATACTGCTGTATAGTGCATTCACATTGTATTAGACGCAAAGGTAACTGTAAAATAAATTGTGTATCATTCTTCACTATGAACTGAAGGACTAGCTCCAAAACGTCCAAACTGACAAGGATTGGATCCGCGGTACGATGCTGTAGTTTGGCTGCTCACTTCATCTTTGAACGGAACGTGATTCGACACGTCGAGTTTCTAAGAACAACACTGTTCATGTACATAAACTTGACTTTGATGTGAGATTCTTTCAGAAAAGCTCAAAATAAAACAAGGCAAAAAGAGAAAGAAAAAAAAAAAGAATTAACTAGACGTCCCTGTCAGACCCTGAACAACCTTTAATAAATATAAATCACCTCAGGGAATGAGTCAGTGAGCTCTAGTCAAATGAGAATAAGGTCGCTGTTGCACATGTGAAAGGAAAGTCCCTGAATATTTGTCTGGCTGACTGAGATCCATGTGGAGGTACGTCT
This sequence comes from Fundulus heteroclitus, assembly GCF_011125445.2. Classification (NCBI taxonomy): domain Eukaryota; kingdom Metazoa; phylum Chordata; class Actinopteri; order Cyprinodontiformes; family Fundulidae; genus Fundulus; species Fundulus heteroclitus. The sequence continues at coordinate 31,534,793 of NC_046372.1, forward strand.
GGGTATGTTACCTTCTAATGAACACCCTTCTGAATTTAGAGATTTAAAACACAACGCCAGGAGGTGTTTCACATTCCTGCAGGGCTTTGGCCCCCGGAGTCAGAGGAGGACACGGACGTGGAGCAGCGCCGTCTCTTGGCAATGCTGGAGCCCTGCAGCATGCTGGGATGGAAGCCCGCGTGCCGCCGGGCGTGTTTGGTCAGGTGGTCGCTCCTCATGAAGCACTTCTCGCACAGCGGACAGTTGAAGCGCTTCTCGCCCGTGTGAGTGCGGTAGTGGCGCGTGAGCTCGTCCGATCGGGAGAACTTCTTGCTGCAGTCCGGCCAGGTGCATTCGAAGGGCCGTTCCCCTGAGAAGACAGACATACATTTTATTTTAAAAATTAAAAAACATTTAAAAACGAATCACGCCTATAATGTGTTTCTGTCAATGGCCCTGCTTCACACCAACACCAGTCCCTTGTATACATAATATTATTTATATTACAAATCGGGTCTTGTTGCTACTACAATATAGTTGTCCAATGAAGACCCTTACTGCTACTACAAATGCTACAATTACTATTATCATTCTAGTAGAATATGAGAAATATTTAGTTAGAAATCCCCTAAATTATATCCTTCTAGATTTCAAAAGAAGATTTTTTCGCAATAAAGAGGGTGGGGGGGGGGGGGGGGGACAAATTAAAGATCTAGCTGTGAGACCGTTTGAGACCTGGGTTCTATTAGGCTGCTTTGGATTGAGACCATTTACACGTCTACTCTAGATCAACTTGACAATATGTTGGTCAATTGGAACAATTAACCAACAATAACCCTAGTTTTTTTATTTTTGTCCCTATCTATATGGAGCACTGCTCAGTGCTTTCCCTCTGCCCGCAGTTCTGTGCATTGCTGGTCAGCTGGCTGAAAGAAAGCTGCTACACTTTCCCTTCACTGACATGACAGCCAAATGTTGGCTGCATGCTTGGAAATATTTCCAGGTTTGCCACTGAAGCACAGAATGACTGATTAACCAGTTGTTTGTTTCCTGGAGCATAAATAAATCAACAACGGTATTATTTAGTTATTCAGTGACCAAACGTGGAAATAAAAAGTGTTGTGGTTGCTGAGATTAAAATGACAGCTAACCTGACCCGAGGATACACCCTGATAGTCAAGCCGGCATCACCAGTAGTTGTTGAGGCATTCATAACTCAAGGCAAACACAACAGCGAGCTGCATTGCCAAGTTTTACATTACGCCATTAAGATATATATTAAGATGGCCTTTCAGACAAACGTCATTAGCTGATGCTATATATCCCAAAGGCAGATTGTTTCCCTTTAAATGACGACGATCTCCTGAACTGCATTTAGTTTTTGCATTTCAGCCGCGCTGATAAATATAGAGCTGACTGTTTTAACGACTAGGTTTGGTCTCGCGTGTTCCGTCTCATCACTGAGATCTGTTCCTGCAAACACAGGCAGCAGAATGCAGCTGTTACCAGCACTGCAGCAGGAATGTCCTGGGTTTGAATCTTGGCCAAGGGTCTTTCTGCATGGAGCTTGTCCTCTCGCTGTGCGCGCGGCTTCTCTCCGGGTACTACCATGCAGTCCAAAAATATAATTGTTGAGTTTGTGCATGCATGGTTGTTTCATCTGTGTGACTTTCTGCGTTGCCCTGGGAGGGACAGGACACCTGCCCAGGTTGTACCCCGCCTCTCGCCCTTTGACCACTGGAGACCGGCCCCCATGCCACCCCGCTAGGATAAGCGGGTCCTCCTTTCCTCCAACTCATCCCCAAGAAGAGGACACAATGATACATAAAGGGTAATTCAGGAGAAACAAGTGTAACTCAAACCAACTATGTATGCTCATTGGGCTGAGTTAAAAAAAAAAAAAAACTTAATGTTGATGTTTTTTTTCCTGAGAGGATTAAGCAAATGTTTTCAATGACTTGATGCAATCTGCTGGATTTCCTTAGATAACATATCTACAACCATAATCTGTCTACACGATTCAGTTCAATTGACTTTGCAAAGCGCCTTAAGATGATGTGTGGTGAATTCAAAGAAACTGAATGATTCTTTTTTTTTCTTCATTTAGACTTTAGAGCATGTCTATCAAGATGAGAATAAAAAAAAAATAAATAAAATAAAAAAAGCCACACACGAGGCCACACCCCTCCTCCTCCTCCACGTGTTCCACAGAAACCACGTGTCCGCTCTTGTTTACAACCGGACGGAGGGGTGTGGAGGTGGATGATGTAGGAGAGCGCGGCGGTGGCGCAGGGTGGGTTACCTCCGGACAAGAACACACTGTGACAATTGGGTCGGATCGACCTGCGCGCCTTCCTACTGACAATATACGATGACCGACCCTAATAGCTGCAGATTTAATTCTCCCCGACACCCCCCCTCGAAATAATCGATCAGACTAATTCCGCGTTCAGTGTGATTTATTACACCCCCCGACAGCACGCCAAGAGCGGAAGAACGCGATGTTCCCGCAGGAACCCGCGTCCTGCCGCTGCGTGTCAACAACACATTAAGACATCCTTATCTAACACACGCCTCTTCTCGGCCTGCTCGGGCAGCGGCAGGCGTGATACGACCCGGCGTGTCACTCCCTCCGCAGCCGAACCAGCCCGTAGGACCACCTGTCCTGCTGCCTGTCCTCGCTTGCGGGAACATGTGCTCACGCAGAGTCACGCAGAGTCGCACAAAGACACAATGTGAGCTCAGCATTTTAGGCTGGTAATTAAAAAAAAAAGAAAAGAAAAAAGAAGAAGTAACTGTTGCTTTGGAGTGAGCGGGTAGCCACCGCCATGCGTCTAAAATTATAATGGACGCGGCGGCTAATTATAGTGGGCTGCAAGTGACGCAGCGCGGGTTCGCTGTGGTGTGGTCCACGGAACCGAGCCTTTTTGTAGGCGTGTCGCCCGGCAGAGCCCCAACTCACCGGTGTGGACCCTGAGGTGGGCTTTGAGGTGGGACGACTTCCCGTACATCTTCCCGCAGCCGGCGAAGGGGCAGCCGTGCCTCTTCTCGGGGGTCTCCGTCCTCCCCGGCGCCTTGTTGCGGGGCTCCTTCAGAACCGGCGACACCCGGCTGCTCCCCCGCTCCTCCTTCTCCCTCTCCTGCCTTCCCGCTTCGCCGGCCCCGCCGAGACATCTGCCCTCCCCGCCGGCGCCGATCGGGTCTGGACCGCATTTCTTCAAGTCCAACAAAATCATCGCCACCATTAGTAACGTGCCGTTCTCTTGGTTCTCTTTGAACACGTCGTCGGTCTCCTCCAGAGGACGAGTGGGGACGCGGTCCACGGAGACGTCAACCTCCGACATCGCTGGAGCGGATCAGGGTGGAGTGGAGAGAGTCTGTGTGCAGAGTTGCTGCGGAGTGTAAGGAAACAATCCAAAAAAAGGGGGCAGAGAAACGCGGGGAGACCGCAGTCCTCCTTGGAGACGTGGCTAATGATCCGCACGTCGTCCGCCGTCCTCACAGTGACCGTCCTGCGAAGACGGAACGTTTTCTTCTGGAGGATGCTGGACGGATAAATAAACGCTGCCTCAGGAAAGATAGCAGTCGTGCTCCTCTCTTCTTCGTCTTCTTTCTTTTCCTCTTTCTCTCTTTCTCTCTCTCTCTCTTTTCCGTTTGCGCTACCGTCCCAGGCGTCTGTTGCGTCGTTCTGTGTGTTCCCACTCCAGTGTTCCACTTGTCCTATTTTACCGCGATCAACAGACAGTTCTCTCAACTCCAAGAAACAATTTCGCGGAATTCCGCTGTGTCATAATAGAACCGCGCTGCCATTGGCTGATGGCGACCGCGTCTGGCCCCTTTAAGCTGGCGTTTCTCCGGAGTGACCGATGGAGAAGTGGACCAATCACAGGCCGGGTAGTGGTGGCGATTAGCTCAGAACCAAACCGACGTTGCGTTTGTGTAACGGAAGAGGGCTGGGAAATATAGGTTCAGGGTGTAAAAATGCCCTTTAAAGTTTTCTCTTTGAGCTTATGTTCGCGTGGATGTATTTTAAGCACTTTGGTCTAATGATTAAACAATGTTCGGACACAAAGTTTTAAACATTACAGCTCTGTAATGCTGAAAGAACTTTTAAACAACAAAATATCAACATATCCAAATCCATTTCCCACAGAAGTAATTAAAACCTACAGGTTAATTTACCCCTTTGTAAATGTATTATGATAAAAGCAACATAAAAAAAGTTCCAAGTATGGAGAATCTACAGAAATTACAAGTAGCATAGTTTTCACCCAACATGAATTTGAAAAGCCAGTATGATCATCATCCATTTAATACCGTGTTATGCTGTTTATTTGTGCTTCGTATCTCATTAAGTTTCACATCATTCATAGTTCAGTATACGTCATCTGTTAGTGAAAGTATTGCAGCAATAACTATAGGCCTACCTTCACCATCTTTAACAACACTGTTTAAACTGTGGATCAGTTCAAGCTGCTCTAGGACCTTAGCTGGTTCTAAGACCTTCCTTCCATCAAGGATTTGCACAGGTCTAGGGTCAGGAAAAATGCAACTAACATTTCTGCAGCCCTCATTCCTTTTCACACAAAATACAGTCACTTACTTTCAGGTTAACACTACAGAGACAGTCGCAGTCACTCTGATGGAAATTTAACAGTCAGAGAACCCAGATCAGTACCACGGATGTTTTCATTAAAGCACCTTGTCTTTATCTCTGTTAAAACCATGTGTATATTCATATTCACGTATGCACAAAAAAATTATTTCCATTCTATATTTATATTTACAATGTCTTCATTGAAGGAAAAGTGGAACCAAAGTCAAATTCCATGTTTGCATGCACAAACTTGGCGAAAAAAAGCCGATTTTGATTCTGATACAATCCAGAGAAACAGATTTTGATTGTCTTTCATTGAGAATAGTAGTTAGCTTCTTCGCTACACACCACAAGTGACAAAGTTCAGATTTTGGAGGTAAATGGAACGCAGCATATGAAGCTAGCAGCAATGGTTATCTGGTTCCACTGCCATACAGTCTCCACCCCTCTTTTGAGTTGCTTTTGGCTCATGTAAAGATCTGTGTGCTTGAACAATTCCTCTTTTTGCTTACTTGTGTTTATTAGTTTTATACATTGCTTATTATTTACTCTACAAATAGGTGATACGATTTTTAGTACCACTGACAGCAACCCATGTATTCCAAGTGGCACTTTTACCACAGTTTATGAAACATGGGATGAGACTGTGTAGAAATTAGAGTGTTAGCTTATATATAACTGGTGGTCAAAGCAGAGACAACAACCACCTCTGTTTTTATTAAAACAGGTGGTTGGACCATTTTACTATTATTAAAAGACATGCAGGTCATTTACAACTTGGAATGGGAGGATCTGTCGGGTACCTATTTAAAGAAACTTAAAAATGGCATGTCATTATTGACAAATACAGTATGTCATAACGGACGCTGCACGTGAACTTTTCACTGCTGATCCAAATACATTAGGCATTTTGCAGGAAATAAAAAGAAACACACTCCTTTCTTAAGCTTTTTTTTTTTTTTTAACAAAGCATAGTTTCAAGTTTCGAATGCAGCAGGATGATAACATTAAGTATCATCTAAATCAGGGGTTCCCTAACTTTTCAGCCTGAGGTCCCCAAAATAACAGTGCCTGAGGCTGGTGACCCCATTTTGGTGAGTAGGATTTTTCTTTCACTTCTTGGGATTTTATGAGAATCACATTGTAAAATTACAGGAATAAGATCATATTTTTGCAAGAACCCTTACAAAAAAGTACAGCCAATCTCCCTGTGTTAAAAAGAGAAACGTGGAGCACCTTGTAAAGTTATACTTCTATATAGGTTTCACAAATAAGAAAATGCTTAATCTTTTTAGCACTTTAGCATCAAATTATCTCACAACCACGCGGGGGGGGGGGGGGGGGGGGGGGGGTGTCTTAACCCCCACTTTGGGAACCCCTGAGCCACATTGTAGTTTGGGTGCGATCATAGAGTTTGCTTCCTAAGTTTTGCAGACATTTGTTCCCACCTTTCCAATATTATGACTTTGTGATCATCATGATAAGCAAGCTTCTCTTTCCTCTGAGCTTTGAGCTTTCAACAAAGAGAAATTACAACATGCATACTGTTAGTCCCTTTGGAAGTGTTATAAAACCAGTCTCTCTATCCCAGTCCCCCACTTTAGAAAGGGGTTGCGTCCATTGGAGTGGGTGGCTCATGTACGGCCAATTAGGTTCTATGAAGACCTTGCTGTTTTCAGGGTGCAGAGATTGAGCAACACTTCTCCTAAGCACATTACAAAAAGCGGTAAAAGACTTTAAATGAGCTTCATGTTTTATTTGCTGGAAAAACATGTCTCCTTTCAGGACATCTTTACTCACTAAACAATTTAGTTTTAATTTGCTTCAAAATGCCTCCGTTCCTCTTTGGATAAGTCCTATCTGTACTGCAAGAACACAATGTACAAGTAAATGAATTTAAGAAGACTGCCCACAGACACAAAGTTCCTGTTTGTGCATTTACAACTTGTGCCGTCCCAGAATCACTCACATAACCTCTCCGCTACCCCCACCCCCATCCCCACCCTCCTTTGCTGGATTCAAAAGCAGAACCCCCAAATTTCCAAGAAAAAAGTCTCGTTGAACTTGGGCTCCCCCCTCTCCTCTGGGTCTGTAAACATTTCAGTGAAAGAGGAGGTGCTTCTGCGCGCTGCCGCAGTCTCCCCTGTCTCCCCCACATACCCCCCCTGTTCTCTTTGGAGAGTGCAAGAGTTCAGGATTGCGCCGCACTTCTGGGTCATATCGCCATGTTGACACGGTCGCGGCAGAGATAAGGCTGTTTTTGCGTGTGCAGCAGGCGGGCGAGTGCGCGCGCGCCTGCTTTAACAGGGAGAGAATGAGAGGACACGTGCAGAATGTCGGTACAAAATGTTCCCATATCCACGTGTGGCAGTGTGAGCCAGCTCAGCACTGCGGGCCCCGCTTCCTTGTGAGAACAGACTCCTTTACGCATACATATACACACACACATATGTGTGAGGCATATATGTACACACACACATATACACACACAGGACCACACCAGCACACTTACAAGCGGGAGGACTGGTATTCCCTGTCCGTTCATAAAGACAGACTATGCTGGCGAGAACATTCATAACTCTGACACGTTTAAAGCTAGAGTTGGTAATCTTGTTCAGAAACTGGGTAAAATGGTCAGTACATGTATTTAAAAAAAGGAGGTTAAAAAAATCGATCTCTGTGGGAGCTGCAGGCCTGCAAAAACTCTAACAAACCCATGTCCTTCAGTCCGAAGAGCAGGGATTTGTCAGAGTTCTGGAGGGTATGGCCTCATCTATTGGTTGTCCGATATGCCAGTCATGCTGACAAGCTCACGTAAAGTCATTGAGCGTGCTTGATAGTTTCCACTTGCTGGCTGCTCACGCGCACTTCTTGTATTTATGTATCGGATCAACTTAGCGGTTAGCTTCGGTGTTAGTTGTTCATTGTAGCTCTGCTGCTTCGAACATGGCTAAGAGTCGCAAGACGCAAACCGCGTACAAGTTTACGAGAAGACGAGGAAGGCCTCAGTAGAAAGAAATAATTTGGGAGATATTTCTTTCACGTGATCCCCTGAGGAGCGCAAGAGCATGTAAGACGGTCTTGCGCATACGCAGTTACTCAAAAAGGACTTGGGGAAACTTCCGGAAAAATTGCAGACTCATACCTTTAAAGAACCTTAAGCATAGTTAAAAATAAATCCTTAAAGGGATACTTCAGGACCATTGAAGTAACATTCTGTTTAAAGGGTAGCCTAGTAGGTACAGGGCTAGCCCAAAGTCTCATGGGGCCTAAAACGGAAACTGATTTGCCCCTCCTGTTGCTCCTTCACTGTGATTTTGTCAGTGACCAGGAACACAAAATAACAATGATTTCCCTCCGTTTTCTGCGTTCAAACAATAAAACAATATCTTTAATCTTTAATAGATATTGTAGGCTACAGTACATGTGTGCCACTGGTTTATTGAGACGCAAACTGTCAGAACCGCTAATAAAATTGCTTATACTTGCACCTTTTGCTACATTTTGTATGTACAGCAGGCATGTTGGATACTAAACTTAGGGCTGCTCAGAAACCTGAAACCTTCGCAATATTGTGATTTTGAAAAAGCAGTTGTATTATATTTTTGAATGGTAACTTGAAAAATCAAACTTCTGGAAGATTTACAAAGGAAATAGAGATAGAGTGTAGGTCACTAATAAGTTTTACGATTTGAGAAAGGAACATGCAAAGCTTTATGGTCAGAGTAACTACTAAAAACACAGTTCACTTAAACCTCTGGTTTTTACACAAATATACTTTTTACCAGAACTGAAATACTTCCAAGGTAGTTGACATTTTACACAGGGAGATTACTGCTGGTGTAAAGCCTCCTACCTCAATTTCCTGTGTAAATAATCATTGGCATCTTTGTAAATAACTGCCCAATGCAACTGTGACTACAGTTTAAAGTTTGAGAAAATGGAGTAAGCATATAGTCCTTTATTTACCATAGAATTTGCACAGGCATAAAGTGCTGCTACATTTTTGAGACTCCAGTTGTTTTAAGACTGCAGGGGTCTCTTTTGGTCTTGTCTGTTAGCTTCAGGCTAATCTGTAGTTATACTAAATCGAAACACCAAGACAATTATTTACAGCATGTAAGAGATTATTAGTTAATAGCTACTTTTCTCATATCCCCATTGTGTACCACTGTCTTCATTTAGTCCAATTTATTTCAACGAAAAAGAAACAAATACACATAGAATTAAGTAGTGTAACTTTTTTTTTACTGTGAAAAGAGAAGCAAATATTACATATAATAATATAATTTCTGTTTTTAATGGAGCAATAAGCAATTTCTCACCACTAGGTGGAGCTTGAGCACTGTCTGTAGACCAAAAAGAAGAGGTGTGTCATGCCATGCCTTTCTCCACCTTGCTCCAGTACTTGTCCCCCATTTCCCCTTCTCACCCATTGGCTCATATGTGCATATTTGCAAAGGATAAATACACAGCAAAACAGTATCTCCTTTGGGAAGAACATGTCTAATGAAGACGTGAGTAACTCATAACTTTATAATGCTGTTAGCTAGAGAACAGTTTGATCCGATGGGTGTGCTCGCTGCCATTTTGTGCCTGACGGTAAGAGTTTTATGGGCAGGGAGAGGGTAAGCCCTGAGTGGCAGCTGTGCACGTACGCACATGTGTGGCCGGCCATGTAAACAAATGACTGGAGAACAACACAGAGAGATGGTGTGCAATGTTTAACCATAGTCCATCTAAAAAGATACATTTAGTTCTTCAAAAAACATTTTTTAGTTTTCTCCATCTAAAATAATGAAATTTTGCTTATTGCTCCTTTAAAGTTTATGTTGTTGGAGGATAAGCACAGGCACACATTTGAAATAGGATGGGAGCAACTGTCCCTCATCGGGATAATGACCAAGGAGTAGGGGTCTTGGCATAGGAACTGGAAAATGGTATTAAAATTCTTAATGTTTTGTCAATTTCTGTCTGAACACAGCTCAAAGAAGTCAAACAAACACGAGCTACACACATACCAATCTATTTAACTGTTTATTTACCAATGCATGCCAGACAGGATCCTATTCACATTGAAGAGTACAGATTTGTGTTTGCATCCAAATATGCACTACTTTTATTTCATATGATAATCTCTCTCCGTCTTTCTCTCAGTTAACGTTACAAGTCATCTGTGTACAAGCTGAGTGGAAGAACTGCATGCATTGAAAGGACATAAAATTAAGTGTGACCAATAGGTGGGATACACTGAGTCCCTTTTAGGTTAACATCAGCAATTATTGCAGAAGTATGTGTGCGTAAAACTCCCCTTCAGATTACTAGTCGACAGACTTCATAGAAAGGAAATAAAAAACAATCTCTTGATTATCAGTAAATCATTTTCTCTCCCCCACAATGTATGATATAGCATAATAAAATATTTTTGAAATACTGTACACCGAGACTAGATTGTGGGTTGTATTGTCCTGGCATGCCTCCCTGTTGATGGGGTAAGTGAGCAAGTCACATTCACATCTCCTGCAGTAACAACTCCTTAAACAACAGCATACATGTCAATGTATAAGTCATACCATGGTTTCTACATGCCAAGGACAAGTCTGTAATCTGATATTCTTTGCTGTGGGGATAAACATATCACACAGAAAAATGTTATACTAGGCCAAAAGGGGAGGTCCTAAGTCAAACACAGTCATTTGTTTTCATACTCGTACTCGAGCTGAACTCCACAACCTTAGCTCTCTTGATCCCTGCCTGTTACAGCTTGGCAGAGAATAGGTGGACAGAACGCATCTCCGCCTGTCTCCGTTTGGTTTGACAGTTTGGTTTGGTTCAAAATGGGAGCAGCAACTGTGCATGACCAAAACCTACTCCATAAGCACTATAAAAACAATGTGGAAAAAGAGAGCGCATAAATCCCACCCTTTTGTTTTACTATCAGCAATTTACACTTCTGAGGGTGAATAAACTGAGCCAGCATGAAGACATTCATTCATATGCTATTGCTATTTTCCCATATATATATATATATATATATATATATATATATATATATATATATATATATATATATATATATATATAATCTAAAATCCCCGTTTCTGGGGTAGACTCATAAAGCACAGTGATTAGATATAGGACACCTCTCTTCTTTCTCATCTTCCACTGTGACTCAGTGAAATGCTTCATTTCTTGCATCACTGGGGTAATATTGTCCCTGAGCACTGACCTAGGGTCATCCTTTCATCTCCATAATATTGAAGAAGCTGTATATCTGAGCTTTTGCATGTGTCAAACACCAACAGCACGCTTCTACTTCTATTCTACTTTCATGATCGATACTGATTGTGCATCGGCATTGCAAGCCTTCAGTTGATGTTAAGAACAATACAGGTGCATCTCAGTAAATTTGAATGTAATTTAAAAAAAAAGTTATTTTCAGTAATTCAATTTAAAAGGTAAAACACTTGGATTTGTTGCACCCTGCAAATGAAAAGCCAAACTCTTATCTCAGGAAATTACAATGTGATATGGGCCAAATAAATAATAATCATAATTAAAAAATGCTGTGTACATGATCATGGGGAAGACTGCTGACTTGAAAGTTGCCCATGAGACATTTATTTCCGCTTTCCCAAGGAGGTGGGACCACAAACGTTTTTTGTACAGAAGCTGGCGCTTCAACAAGGGGTGTCCAACCATATAAATAATAAATTGAATGGAAGGAAAAATGTGATAAACAAAGTTCTACAAGGATCGCAGGTAATAACCACAGCCATGAGAGAATTGGGAAGCCTTTCATCTTCTTCTTTACCATTCCCTATAGAGTCTATAGGCCCAAACGCCGCCTCATCAAACTTGCAGGACAAAATGGACACAGTTAACTTAAAATATAAAACACAAAATTTAGCACATCGGTTCTCCAATAAAATAGTCTAACCTTTAGTTTTTCAAAATTTCCATTTGATTTGTGTTTACTTATTATGTAGGGGCCCTAATTTTGATGTTTTAAATGCTGAAGGGGTGCTGAACAAATGAGTGTGCAAATATGTCTGTGTGACCTTTTAGCTTTCAAGTGACCACATGATGGTCTCTAACTGGTTACTTAAAGATTCTCCTTTGGGTGCAGCTCTCCTCACCCATGGCCAATCAGCGCTTTTCATGTATGATGAATTCATCATACCTGTCAATCAGAGTCACAACCCTGGCAGCTTAGATGCACAGGTGAGATTGTCAATCACACATGATCCAAATGGAAGAATCAGACTACAACCACAAGACCGGTGAGAATGGTGCACTAAAACAAAACGTTAGGTTTTGTTAGGAATACAACTCACAGGGCTTTCTCTGGTGGACAAAAAAACAGATAAAGGATCTTGGGCTGGACCAACCTGATTTAACAATCCAGCAGCAGCCAGGTGACTTTGGATGAATTCATGTCCAAGTATAGTTAACTGTGTGGCTACACACACAGCTAGCATGCTGCATGGGCGACCATACATCTGCGTGTGGTAGCTCATGGACCTCTGACTCCAGTCTTGTGAACCCCGTGTCATTCCTGAATGGACTTTGCTTCACAAACCTGTCAAGTCTGCAGTCATCCAAGTTACTTGTGCACTTTATCTACCACACATTTATCAACCCAACTTGTCATTAATGTGCTTGGATAGAGCGCTATGAATGCAGCCAACTTCTTTACAATGATCCTTTGTGGCATACACTGCTTGCAGAAGATAATGATTATCTGGTAGACAGCTGTCAAGTTTTAAGTAGGATTGTTTAGACCATAACGCAATCATAAAATAAAATTTTGGCAATATTGTAATGCTCTTATGTAATATTCAGCTTTTCTGAGAAGCTTAATTATAGGATTTAATTACCTGTAAGCTACTATCATCAACATTTAACAGAAATTAACCTTTGAAAAATATAAGTTTGTGTAATGAAGTCATAATAAATCTGTTTCACAGTTTGAACTGAGTTACTGAAATATCTCCTTACTGTATTCTAGTATATTGAGATGCACCTGTGGGTTGAATGGACATTCCATAGATGTTTTCCTTAAAGAAAGGTTGGTGATGTCTGGTTTTGCAGAAGAAAGCACTGACCGCAGTTGCCTAGTGTCTTACAGCAATAACAACTGGAGATGTTTAACAGTCTGGAAGATTTTGATTGTAAGATGGGGTGTGTGATACAAACGAATCAGATCAATCACCTAAAGCTAGACAGAGTTAAAGCAACAGCTGCACCAGCCATGTGGAGAAGCTCTGCCCTCACCACAACGCTTCACTGTCACATGCAAACAGATTATTTTATTCTCTTAGTCAACAAAGCCAATGTGCTAAAGACATCTCCTATGATTTTTGGTGTATTCAAATAAATTCAAATAAATGTCCATACAAGCAATAACACAATCTCCTAATCATAACAAATCATCCGGTATGTACATTGGATGGGAAAGGGAACAACAAATGTCTATGAATGGATAATTACAGTTAAGTGAACCTTGTATGAGAGAAAATAAGACAAAAATGAGACACTTCACAGATTCTTGAATCACGTAAATCCCCACATATTCCATCCATGCCCAAAAGGCACCCTAAGTTTGGTATACTGGCAACTGTGTGTTGCCATATTAACATTAGAAAAATCTCATAAGTTGCTTGATAAAACACACAATAAAAACTACTTTAAATACTTTTAAATATGATGGAAATGTACAGTATTTCAGACTATTCTATATTTAATAAATAATATTTTACATCTTCATTTAGTGCATGTAGGTGGTCATCTTTTATTATATAAGCTTAATTAGAAAATACTTAAAATTTGACAAAAATATCACTGAAAACATATAAATAGTATTTTGTAATTCAAACAGGCATTTTACTATCATCATTGCTAATGAGCAAGAAAATAGTTATAAATAGAATCATCATCTCAAAAAAATAACATGATTAACTGAATAGAACTAGTGAGAAAGTGTTTAAAAACACCAAACTCAAGATAGATTTTAATAATCTTGTCTTTGCAAATCTGTCGGAGAAAGGCATCGTTCTCTCCACTTTCTTCTTCCACCAGAAAAAAACATGAGAACTGTAAAAACATGAATCTAGCAATCATCATTTGATGATCAGCTTTCTCCATCTTCCCTCATCTAAGATGCACACCTGTGTTAAACCTCACCAAAAGTGCATATACTCAACAGCTTATGTTCAAGCTTTCTTAAAAAGAAAATCCCAAACTAGTGCCAAAAAAGTAAATATTTGTGACCTGTACGCCGTTTATTTGGGCGCATCATCAATCAGCTGCTGTTTTTTTCTATTCTTTTTTTGTCTCTTTTTTTATTGAAAAAAAATCAACAAATGATAGTATTGGAAAAGATGAAGGACGGATCTATTAAGTGTAGCTGGATAGAAAAATAATGCCACTGTCAAAATCTGAAGGATGGCTCAAGAAACAGGTCTATGGTTTATTTAATGGGAGAGTTTTAGTGGTAGGTACATGCAAAAGAGGAAAAGTTTACTCCAGGTTCATCAGGCCAGCTTGCCTGATGAACCTGGAGCCCTCCTGTCCTCAACATTTGCAATTGCACTTGTTAAAGTTCTGAGGACAGAGTTGAAAAGTCTCAGACAAAAATGTGTGTATCTGGGTAGATTCACCCTTATGTGTGACCAACAACTGAAGCATGAGCTTACAGATGTACTCATTACATTTTTTGAAACCCACTTTACTGTAACCTAAAAGTCAGAAATGATTTTACTATCCAGAGACAACCATAATTTTTCAGCCTATTTTGATGATCATTTTGAATTCAATAATCATTTTATAAGAATTACATCTTTACTACTTTAAAGATTATGTGTGTACATATTAGCTACTGCCACATTCCAGATGTACAGAAGTATACAACAGGGATAATTAGGTATTCAACATGTCAACATTTTTTCTCAGAATATTTCAAATGGAGTCATTGTTGCAATATAAAGTTCACACTAAATGTCTGTACTAACTCAAATAACCTGCTTATACAAAGGAATCAAATCAAATGAGTCCCTAAGCTTAATTATAAGTAATGAAGTTGAGTGACGCACAAACTAAATGTGGTGCAAAAAAGGGAAAGAAAGCTAAGAAACCAGCTGAAATGTACCAGCATTTAGAAAGCCACCATGTTCCTGATCAGTGCAAATAACATCAGCTGCTTCAACTCTAACTGATGGCCAGTAAAATGCTCAGACATGCTCAGAGAAGAAAAGGCCTGCACATAATCCCAAAAACATCACACCAACAGTGAAGTTTGGAGGTTAGAACATCAAGGTGGTAGTTTTTCAAGGAGTGGGATGACTGGAGAAATCTACCATGACAATGATCCCGGTAAAGTAAAGCATGCTGAAAATCTATTGAAAAGCACCAGAGTTCCCAGAAGAGGCCCTCGAGACCCTTACAGATTTGAAGACTGTTGGTGTGAAGAAATGGGCCAAAAATGCACCTGATAATACATGCAGCTAGTTTCTCCAGAGGGACTATGTCTTGGAGCTGTCATTGGATACAAATGTTTTCTGCTCATTATTTAAATCAACGTCGATAAATGTTTTCAGTACTCAATCCCTCTGCCATTACCTTTTATTCAACTTAATTTATTGATGCTTAGTTGTTGAGACAGAGAAATTGGCATGTTCAATTCTTATTGTCCCTGCTGTAAATTGTATCATGCTGGTTTGAGTTAGGATTCCACCATGAGAAGAAAATAGAGTTGAAGTGGAAGCGTTACTAAAAAAATAATTTTGATGCAAAAAAAAATAAATTAAAAATTAGGTGAATCATTCCTTCTTTTCTTTGTCTTTCGGATTTAACAGTGTCTATTACGTACTACAGGTAGGAATAACAGTACACTTTCGCTGTCTGGGGTGACTGATGATATGTGATGCAAGACAGTGATCAATGTCTACTTGATGTAAATCAGGTTGGTGGAAGACCTACAGGACAAATACAACTTCCATTTTCATGGCACCCCTTTGTAAGTTACTTTGCTACAAGAGGTATAAACTAGTCTAAATACATAGCTCTTTCTTTTGAGTGATGTACATAGACATTCTGATTCCTGTGCCTGTTTCCGCTCTCATTCTTTGCTCAGGATAAAGCTGCCCTTCAGTGCTGATCATATCTAATCTTTTCCAAACCTAAAATGGAACGGAATAAAATATAGATATGTTCCACATCAGCATCTACGGGCAACTTCATCCTGCTGTTACTTTGGCCCTTTGCAGTTTTCACCCACACGATGTGTGAGGGCACCAGTGGGCCCTTGTCACGTGTAGTTTTGTCTATCAAAGCTGCGGAAAGCGGATGGAGTAGCCAGCTTCCTTATGGATAGGCTGTCAGTTTTGGCTGTGTCGGGTCTCGCTCCAGACTTGCTCCTGAGGAAAGGGTATCTGTGTCCTGCAAGACCCCGCCCCCCAGGCCCAGGTCCCCTGTCTGCTCCCAAACCCGGTCCCCTCTCCATCCTTTCGCTCACTGACAGGCTCTTCCGATGCGGAGGAGCCAGAGTGAGTGAAGGATGGGAGTCATCTGAGGAACAGCTGTTCGCTCGCTCCAGCCTGGAAAGGGTGGAGCAGAGAGGAGCTCCGCTGGGCCCGCCTAGGCCTGTAATGCGAGGGGTACCGGAGGCCGGTATCAGGTCCTCGGGGTCCTCAGGATCGGACTCTGTGTGACTTAGCTCTGCCTCTCTCTCCGGGTGGGTGGAACTAATGTCTGACGGCTTATCAAAGGTGAACGAGGTGGATCCTCCCGGTGAGTGTGAGCACTCTGCAGGAGTGTATGGAGCTGATACACAGCGGGTGTCGATGCAGTCAGTGATGCTGGTGTATTCTGCGGCCTTCACCTGGACTCCCGCCCCCAGTCCACCGTAACAACTTCTCGGCGTGAACATGAGGCTGTGGGACTTGACCAGAGGAGGCTCATCCAGGAATGCCGTGCCTGCTGTGGAGAGGTAGCGGCTGCTCTTGGAGCGTTCGAGCAGCCCTGCTGAGGGAGGTGGAGATGGCTCCATATCCCAAGGAGGTAGGGTGGTGTCTGGTAAGAGGTTTGCCGAGCACAATGACAAATCAGCAGCCGCGCTGTCGTCATACATAGCTCCAGTTGTTCCGCTGCTGCCTGCGCCGCCTTCCGAGTGTCTGTCGCCCAGACCGCTAGTAGCAGTGCTGGTGAAGTCACGGCCTCCTGGCAGCACCGTCTCTATGATGTCGGACTGCAGTGAAGAGTCTCTCTGTAGGGGGGGGACCACACGGAGAGGATCAAGAAAGACCTCGGCAGGCCCCACCTCTTCAGAAGTTGAGACGTAGATATCAATGCACGATGACGGACGGTGCTGCTGGGAAACCGACAGCGTCGCCAGTGGGAGGGGCTTAGACTCCTTGGTGGCGGCACCCGAAGAAACAGACTGCGAGCTATTGGCTCGGTGGAGACTGAGCGAGCGCTCCTTAAAGAAGCTTTCAGCTCGCTCAGCCCCGCTTGCACGCTCGTCGGCACGTCCGCCCCCGACATAAAAAGAGTGACTCCTTGCCCGAGCAGCCATGCCGGTAGGAGAGGGCGGAGACATGGAGCCCTCAGCCGTTCCCTCAAGTGCCTCTTGTAGGCGGTAGGCATTGCCCTCTGTGCTGTTAAAGCTGCTTTGGCGGAGGATGTATGCAGAATCTGGACACTCAGCTTGGCGGAGTATATATGCTGAATCTGTGCAGTCGGATGAGGTACGGGAGCGCGCTTTGTTGACTTCCACACGCTCCACACCGGTCACACGCTCCAGAGCCACGGCAATTCGTCCAATCAGCTCTTCCATTTGGGCGAGGCGGATATCTACAGTCTGCAGCGATGCTTTCATAAAGTGCTCTCTCTCATTGACCTCTTCCAAACGCATTGCCATGTTCTCCACCCTGACAAAGAGAGAAAGAAAACTTAAACGACTGCACGACATGATTAATGTACAATTGCATAGAATAATACAAAAAAACACACTCAAATAATAATAGATATTTAATGCTTGGTATGAGGACATCATATAAGTTGCAAAAGTATTCATAGAGGATCCCTTGTGCTTTTTAGGTTTAGTTCCATGACCACCACACACATCAAGGTATTTTATTGACATTTTATATGATAAACCAACACACAGTGGTGCACTGTTGTTAAAACGGGGAATAAAATAACTAATGGTTTTTAAAAGTTTTCACTAATAAAAATCTGTTTATATAACATTTCTCTACATCCCCCTTTCCTGGTATATTCTTAAAAACACAGCCCAATCCAATTTTTATTTTCATTTCACTCTAATTACAGCTGCTCTGGGAAGGCCTCAGAAGTTTCTTTGAGAAGTCTTGTGAACAAATAAAGTACAGCAAGAAATTTGCGGCACAACTAAAAACCAACCAAGATACGGTTGAACACTTAAACTGACACACCAGAAAAAGAAATTATTAATCACAGAAGCCACCAAGATGCCCACAGTAACTCCAAAAGAGCTACAGAGACCCTCAGCTCATCTGAGAGAATCTGGTAACCACTATTATTAATTCAATCCACCAATCTGGCAGTAAAGACAGAGTGATAAGAAGAAAGAAATTGTTATAATTAAATATGTGGAAAAAGGTGCTCTGGTGGAATTAAAACAAAATATTTTTTAACCAACAAGCAAAGAGCAATGTGTGACTGAAAACTAACACTGCACAACAGCCTGAACACTACAGCACCATGAAACACGATTATGGGAAGATAGATGGAGCTAAAAACTGTGCAATCCCTGAAAGAAAACCTGTTAGAGGCTACAAAACCCTTGGGGACCGGGGCTGGGATTCACCTTTCAGCAAGATGGCAACCCTAGACACACAACCAGAGCTACAATGCTATGGTTAAGATCATAGCATATTCATGTGATACAATAAACAACTTAAAGTCCAGACCTAAATGGACTTGAGAAACTATGGCATTAATTCTTTCCACAGATGCTCTCCACCTGCTTTGACTGAATCAGTGCTAATCAGAGACGAAGAATGGGAAAAAAAATCCCTCTATAGATGTCCAAAGCAGGCAGAGACATACCCCAAAGACTTGCAGAAAAAGTTGCACTCTACTCTTTTCACAGATTTATTTGCATCAGTTTTTGAAAACTGTGCATCATTTTTTCTGTCACTTTACAGTTATATACTGCTCTCTGTCCATCAGATAAAATCTCAGTGAAATACATAGAATTGAATTATTGTAATGTAACAAAAATGTAAAAACATTCAGGTGCTACAAATACTTTTGCAAGGCACTGTCCGTTACAGACGTTTTTCTGAGTGCTCTTATCTGACCTCTCAGATGTGACTCTGATCCTTTCATCATTAGATGAGTGGAATCTGTCGTCTTTTTCTCTGAAGTACTCCTCTATGCATTGCTCCTCAAAATCATGAACTTTCTTCAGCTCATCCTCAGTGATGAAAAGCTCTGTGAAACAAAAAAAAAGGTTAACAGTATTCAATTAAATTTAAGTAAAAGAACTTAAATAATCCATTATTCTGTTTTTGTAATACTGTAAATTTTATAGCCCTACAAAAAAATGTTTTACATTGAAACTAAGAAATTAGAAGACTTAATACCCTGCTGTTTACCCTCAGTTTTTTTTTTCAGGCTTAGTATAATGTACCACTTACTCAGCCCATAGTCCCGCTCGTCGTCATCATGCTTGCGCCAGCGGCAGCATAGATGCTTTAGGACCATTGTTATGTGGCTTAAAATGATGAGGGGTGGAGGAAGGACCGGCCGCTCGTGGAACGTCATGATGAGCTGGTAGCGCTGGAATTTCCACACCTGGTTTGAGATGGACTTTACCTCAAAGAACGTGTTGCTATCAACAACCAAGCACAAACACAAGATCAGCCATGACAGATGTGACAGTAAATCTACAAAAAAGTGAATTCACTGGTCAGTGAGGCTGCATCTAATGTTCACCAGTGCATTAAAGCTATAGTTGGCAATCCTGTTCAGAAGCACTTTTTGTTATATTGGCTGAAATGGTCCTTCCATCCTGTAAGTAAATATGTACACTATGTGTTTAAAAAAATGAGGTTAACAAATTAGATCTCGGTGAGAGCTACAGGCCTGTAAAAACTCAGACCAATCCCTGCCATTTGGATCAAAAAGCAGGGATTGGTCAGCGTTTTGGTCCTGCTCTCACCCCCTCTGTCCCTCAAGTATCACCTTATTTATTGGTTGTTCCACATGCCAATCATTCTGCCACACCAATGTGCAACATTCCTTTTTAGTTTCTGCTTGCTGGCTTCTAGTGTTTATGTATCCGGTTAGCTTCGGTGTTAGCCGTTCACTGTAGCGCCGCTGCTCTCACTGTATACTTTGAAAATGGCTGAGATTTGCAAAAAGCAAATATCGTACAAGTTTAAGAGAAGAAGAGGAAAACCTCAGTTGAAAGAGATAAGACCAGAGTGGATTTGGACAAAAAAAAATGTACGCAGTACCTATGAGGAGCGTAAGAGCAAAGTAAGACGGTCTTGCACATACGCAGTTATTCAAAAAGGGACTTGGGGAAACTTTCAGAAAAAAAATCACCAAATGTACTTTTAACTAGCACCATGACCATCTTCAGTTTGGATGAGAAGTATAGCTCCAGTAATCATGAGCATTAATGTTATTATACTCTGGGCTTTCAAAAAGGCATTTTCTACTGTTCTTTTTTGAAGGTGGAATGCCTTGTACAAAAAAAATATTAATTAAATCAAGAATTCCACGTTCCCCATAGAAGTTACTGATGGAAAAGCCGAAAAAGCGAGTCGACCCACAGTGAACCACTCTGAGTTGCTACTAATGCGAAAGGGGTCAAATAGTCCTTTGCAACAGGGCTTTCTGCTTTTAGCATTTAGGTCATCTTTATCTGATAATGAAATTTCTTTTCTGATTTGAAACATTTAAGTGTGACTAAAAAGTAAAAAAAAAAAAAAAAAAAACTAACACGAATCTCCAAGGGGACAAATGTCACTGTATCACTGTATCATAAGGCATGCAGGCCAAAAAGTCCAACTTTAGTCTCATCCAACCAGAACTCCCCTTCTTACACACTTTTCTACTACACGGGACCATTAGCTGTTCAAAGCTTGGCATATTTGGAATTTAATTTCGGACATGTGAAGGCAATTAGTTGGACAAGATTTTGGGGGTGGGGGTGCAGATGGAGAGTCTCTTTTATAGAAGCAGTTGAAAGCAATTATCAGGTCCCTTGCATGACACAATTATGTTTTATGTTCTAATTTTTTTATTTTCTATAAATGTTCAAAGGACATGCAAGCTTTTAAATGGTAGTGTAGCAAAAATCACTCAGAAAGTTTACATACTTAAACACTGCTATGAGTAGGTTGACAAGCAGTATGTTGGCCACCAGCAGGTAGCAAGCCATGATCGCGGGTACAATCCAAGCGCCGGTCTTACACGGCGGCAGGGTCACCACCACGCCATCCTCTGTGGTGATGTTCTGCCCGCAGGGAGCTGCACGGTGCCACAAAAGGAACAAACACACACTTTGATACAGGGCAGATAAAAGAAAACATACATTCATCCGTCCATAGTTTCATGGATATTAAGGACGCATGTTTGATAAGAGATACATGCATGGACACAAATTAAACCAAAAATAAATGAATATGAAATCAAAGGTTAGGACTGACGCAAATCAAAGAAAAGAGCATCTCCTTAATGATATATCAGACTCTAAGTACATGAGTGGAAACAACTGAATATAAGACAAGCAGATATAAAGTATGAAAAATGATAGAAAATATAAACTCTGCAAACAAACAAGAAGCATACTTTATTGTCACGCTTCTTTTTTGAGGAAGTGATTGGATAGAGCAAATACTGTAATGGCTCATGTACGGAAATGGAAATAAAAAAAAGAAACATACTTCAGAGAACTACACATTTATCATGTGTTGTCCCCGTTTGTGTTTTCAATATATTTAAACACGTGTTTAAAATATATTGCCACATGTGAGAGCCGTAACTCCATTCCACAATGGTTGATTGCTCTGAGGTCTATCCGACATGTATTTAGGAAACGATGCATGTTTTTCCATCCATGATGGTTCAGTTGCTGTAGCTGATCTAGGGAACATTCATTTGTCCTTGGTTTGTTTGCCTTGGAAAATCAGTGTCATCATGCTCGTCATTTCTCGGTGCTCAATTGCTTCATACAATGTAGCCCAAAGACAGAGAACTGAAGTAATTTATTTCATTTCTTCATTTTTTTTTTCTTTTTAGTGTCAACAAATTTTGGACACAAAAACTCTGACAACTGAACCACGTGAAAAAACAGATTACAGACGATGAAGGGTGAATAGTTACTATGTCCTAATATGGACGTGCGTTTCATTCAAATATAATCTAATGTTTTCTGTAAGGTTTGGAGATCACTCACAAAATGTTGGGATTAGTCAGTGAAATATTTCAGCATTGGTGCTACTGCTCCAATGAGACACTGAGCTGTTGTCAAAGTTATGTGATTCATGCGAAATGCGGTTTAATCATGGTCAATTCTTCAAAAGTCGAAGAAATTTAGAGGTAACCAAAAAAAAAATAAAAATCAAGGAGAGAGACATCAAGGGAATATCAAATCTTTGATGGTTTCTCTTGATGTGGCAGCGGCCAAAAAACTTGTGAATAACGTCTAAAACGTACTGCTGCCATCTGAGCGACCATTGCCAAAATTAGTGGGAGTAAAGTTGCTTACAGGGTATAGCCTTAGGTCAAGCTACTATCTCCTCTCTTTTAAGATTCGTCAAATATATTGGTCTCACAGACTCAGGTTTACTTGGACTGGTTGGTCAAAGTGTTTATATTTAGTAGCTGACCTGAGATACCGTCACAGTGGCAACTTTAGCCTTACAGCAAGAAAACACATGCACACTTTTTTCTCTCTCAAGTGGCCTCTGGTGGTGGGCATGACATGGTGGTAAGGCGGGGATGACGGAGGAGAGGTGGAATAGGCATATGTGTTTAAACTGAGGTCTATATGTATAGATTTACTGGAATTTAGAATGGTCTGGGCAATGTGGGATGGACCAGTACTACGCCAGCTTCCGTGCGTTCGTAAGTAATTTTCGACCAGCCAGTGTTTTTCATTCAGCCTTTGCTGAACCTTCTTACTATTCATATCTGAAACAAAGAACGGAAACATTATTTCAGATCTCTTCTCTTTGGGCCACTCCTTACATTCCGTACACACCTTCATATACAGTGCTATACAAATAGACAACAGGACAGCACACAGACAGACCGCCAGTCTTCGGCACATTTTCTCACATACACTTCCACCAGCCTCTGTTTGATTTATTAAATCAAAGTGTTAACAAAGTACAAAAGAAATCAGAGACACAAAGGATCCTGATAAACTGGGGGCACACAATAGTGTCCTTATACAGTATGACGAACAATTTGACATTGATTGTGTCAAAAATTTCTGTTTTACTATCTCTTGCAAATATATTTACAGAACACCCCCTGAACTTTTTTCATATTTTGTAACATTGCAGCCACAAGATTCTGTATATTTTATTACATGTTAGTGGATCATTGTGAGGCATAAAATATTTCATAAAAAGTTTTTGATTGTCTTGACAAATAAAAATGTGAAAGGTGTGGGATGTTTGGGCATTCAGCCCCCTTGCACCAACAGTCACCAACAGGTAAAAACACATCACGCTGTGGTTTTTGAGGTGTGTTTCTAGCAGCTAGCAGGTTTCTTCCAGGATACTTAGCTTCATCCATCTTTCCATCGACTCTCACCAGCATCCCTGTCCCTGCTCAAGAAATATCCCCAACAATGATGCTACCACTGCTGTGCCTCATGGTAAGGATGCTGTGTCCGGGATGATCGGCAGCATTAGTTTTCCAGCACAAACAGCGTTTGGGTATAGGCCCAAAAGCTCAGCTTTGGTCTCATCTGATCGGGGCACCTTTGTCCACATCTGTTTTGTTTCCCTTACATGGCTTGTGGCAAAAAACAGACATGACTTTTTATGGGGGTTTTCAACATTGTGTTTTAGCCCTCTGTGCAACAGAGGGCTAATTTGTGAAGTGCATGACGAATAGTTCTCCTGTCAAGAGATTCTTCCACCTGAGGTGTGTCTCTCTGTAGCTTTTCCAGAGTTACAGTGGGCCTTGTGGCTGTTTCTCTGATTAATCATCTTGCCTGGCTTGTCAGTTTAGTTAGATGACCGTGTGTCAGTAGGTATGCAGTCGTTCTATTTCTATTTTTAGGTGATAGACGTTTATGGAATGACATTGTATAACCTAACCCTGCTTTAAACCTCTCCACAGTTTTAACCCTAGCATATCTGCTGTTTTACTTGGTCTTTGTGATGCTGTTTCTTCACTGATGTTCTCTAACAAAACTCAGATACCTTCACACGCATCGTAGATTAAAATACATACAGGTAGACTTCCACTTTTCCAAAAAAAAGTTTGTAATACATGCATCGTTTCCCATTCCCTACAAAACTATGCACTACTTGGTGTTGGTCTTTCAGATAAAATCTCTGTTGTGACAAAATGTGAAAAAGTTCAAGAGGTTGGAAAACTTTTGGGATGCACTATGTCATCTTTATATCTATTTCAAAAGGAATCTCTGAGCTATGTTTCAGATTTAATAACTACTTAATTCTTCTTGCTTCTTTCTTAGAAAATCAGCAGTAATTCTTTTCCAAATTTGAAATAAATTTTCTTCCGGCAGCTTACACCCAAAACTTACGGTCAATCTGGTCGGCAAACACCTCCCCATAGATCATCCAATAAGGCATAAAGAAGATGTTTCTGGCCAGCATCCAGGACGGGTCTTCGTTGGGATTGAGAATGGCCTGACGCGCCACCCCAAAACTCATGAGCACTACCAACATGATGATAACAAAATACATCATGTCGATCATCTGACAGAGAGAGGGAGAAAGAAAGGGGTCAGCTAATGTCACATTTTCTTGGCGCCCTGCCATCAACATTTTTGCACCATTCTTTTAGACAATAGGATGGAAGCCATTTTCCCTTGAGAGACAATGCAGGTCTGTACTGAGCTGACACAGGGATCTTTGACCATTCCCAGGATTCCAGCGCCTTTGGAAAAGAAACAGGCCCACAGGATCATGGATCCTCTGCCTACATTTTACAGAGGGCATGAGGTGTTTTTTCACATATTCATCCCTTTTCTAAATGCTTGACCTACAGGAAGGTAGTCAATATTTGTTCCATCTGTGCAACTGAAACGGTTACAATCATAGTCATGTAGTATTTAGCAAACTCCATATGTTTATGTTGATGCTGTATTACTGTAGTGGGTTATTATGGAGCCTTGAAGACCCAAAATGTTTAATTTATTTTAATTTTATTAATTTTAAGTCATTCAGCGTGTACCATCTGGCAGGGAGACAAACAATGGAAATGCATTTACATTTGTGTTTTACAAATTGTTCATTAATACTCAGTATCCTATTTTGGCAAATAAAATAAATGATATGCCACTCTCTGAACAAGACAAACTTGGATCCCCAACCAGCCTTGTCTGCCACATTCTAAGCAGTCGTTTAAATTTGATTGTATTGTAGATATGGGCTAGTTTAATTGCAATTTTTATAGCGATTTCCAGATTTGTGTAGATTTGAAAACACGTGTTTTACTTGGTTGCCATCCGGTTTTGTTTTTGTTTGTCTTTCCCATTTTGACATCATGTCATATTAATATTCCCTTGGTCATTATCATCAAATAAAGGTTTCAATGTATTTTTAAAAGATCCAAAAGCATCCCAGGATGCAAAGAGAGGAACCAAGAGTTAATATGGAATTTGTATTTTTTTAATTTAAATTTTAACCTAGTCTACATTTTCTTGTGCATCTTTGGGAACGAATGCCAATGACATTGATCTGCTAATAAAGGTGTTTCCCAGCATATCAAATGTCACTGGAGTCTTCATATTACCTTAAATTTTGATAAACCAGAAAAAGTAAAACAAACAAACAAACAAAACATGCTCCAGTTGGGGTGCCAAAAAGTAATAAAAGACAAACAAAAGCAATGTTTTTCTGGCTTAATATGCTCAAATTAAAGGATTTTTTTTTTTTTAAAGAAGCATGTGATTTGGAATAAAAACTTTAAAAACTAAATTATTTCAAGTATTTTTACAATTCGATGACAGTTATTTAGTCATTTCACATTAAAATTAAAAATAAATTATGAAAAGAACGCTAAATTGTTTAAATCACTTCTAAAAGCAAAAATAATGCTTTTAATAAATACTGTTTCCCACATTTTGCTCTAATTTTCCGTCATGACACTGGCTTATGATGTTGAAGGAACCCATTACCGAAGGACCTGACTGAATCATTTGATGCAAATCCAAACCTCCCTTTCTACTTAACAGCTCATTTTCATATCAAAGACTTTAAGTCCACCGGTACACAGCTTGTGTCAGACACAGTTAAGCGTCAGACAGTTACTGATTTAGATCTGTGTGCATGAATCTCAGGCTCTGATCTTGCACTTGTTGAGATCAAACAAACAAGTTAAGAGACACGAGGGCTCTCTTTGAACTGGTTTAGAGATTACACCTTTTGCCATCATGGAACTGAGTTTGATTAAACAGGCACCAATGATCATGCTCAGCAAAATCGGGAGGTAAACAGTCATTAAAGCATAATTTATTATGTAGAGAAAATGATATTAAAGATGGGAGTCTTTCCACCCGTCTTCTCTCACCATCTTGCCAATCATCATCACATAGGGACCCAGGTATTTGTTGACTCCGAAGATGTCAAGCAGTCGGATGTACCAGTAGATGATATTGACACAGTAGATGACTCGCCCGTAGCTCATGAGTGGCGGCTCCTGGAGGCGCAGCACCATGCCGACGGAGAAGATGAGGATGGCCATGAGGTCAGTTATATTCCAATACTCCTGTAGCCACACCTTCACCTTCTGCAGCAACTTTCCCGGCTCTGACATCAGAATCTAGAAAACAGTGGGGAGATACGGTCGCTTAGGAATAATGATGAGTAGGGTCAATAAACACTGAAGCTGGGAAACAGAAAGGTAAAACAAAAGAGTTGGAGGAAAAGGGTTACAGTAAGAGGAGAGTGGAAATGCATCCATCATGAGCACCATAAGAGGGCAGTATGAGCACACCAATCACAGAATTTGACATCTGAGGAAGCATATACAGTGTAGCTGAAAATTATGTGACACAATGATTTATACATTTCATATACTTATTTTACAAAAAGCCACAGAATGGGGCAGAACCTATTATATGATATGGCCACAAAGTATTTTCTGTTTACTCTGTTCTTTCATTTTTGTGTCCTGCGTTCATCTTCCTGTTCCCGTTTTGCTTCGCTGTGATGCCCTTTTTTACTTCTCTTCCACAGATCTGACATTGATTTTCTTTATTTGTTATGAACTATTTCACAAAATAGAAATAAACGTTTGATGTAACTAATAAACAGGGTAGGCTCTGTTTGTTGCATATCGCTTGTCCTGTTTTCAATTTAATGTGACATTGCATCAGAACCACCATTTATTACCTCTCTCATCTTTTCAATGCCATTGGTGAAAATGTAAGCAATGACAATCCACTCTTGAGGAGAAGGCCACAGGTCCATCTTGACCAGGACAATGAAGTTAAACAGCATCAGGTATCCAACATATGCCATCTGCATTAAAATACAGAAGCAGAAAGAGTATGAGAAGTGTCGTATTTTGGTGACACACTTGGTTGTTTGCTTTTCATATAGATAGGCACAAAAACAAAATTCAACTGTATAGCATTTCTTTAAAACAAGTAAAAACAACGTTGTACACTTAAAAGTGATAGTCCAGGGTTAAAAGCAGTTAATATATTACTTTCAGAGGATGACTCCCTTCGTGTCTCATTTGTAGTGTGTGGTGTGGTGTCTTGTATTGTTGAAATACAAGCAATGACTTGTATTTCTTGACTTGATTTTAAAAATAAGACATCATAAATACGAGAGTTTTAATCTCAATGCTAAGTCATTTACAGGTGTGGGAAATTACTCTGTAGACAAAAAAGAATATATCTGATTCTGTGCAAGAAAAAGGTGAGATACAACATGTCTGTAGAAGATCTATAATTTATAATAATAATCTATAATAATTTATAGCTGGGTTTTATCTGCACAGACACCAGGGTTAGTATAGTGTTTTAACAATAGCCCGTTGCTTTTTAGTGTATTTGTAGGTTTCCTGTAATGCTGAGAAACACCGCTCTATAACTTTGGGCTTACTGAGAAACCAGTATTTTATTTTACAAGGGACATTTTATTGTTCAAACAGTTTTTATTTAATCAGAAAGCAGAAAAAACATGTTATCGTGTCTGTAGGTCAATACACAAAAATTGGTAGATGAAAACTTCAGTATTGGCAGGACAGAGCTTTCGTAAATGTGTGATTGGAAATCATCCACAAGGTGTTTTTATTTTAGAGATTGAAGTTGGTTAAAAGCAGTGAAAGTATTTCTTCAGCCTTTGGGACTAAATTATCTGGATTTATATTCAATGAAGTTACTAAGACTACATTGAATATAAATCATATCTTCATATCTCATGGAGTTAAGATATTAATTGCCTTAAATGTTTTAACAAAACCACACTTCAAAGATCCTAACCTATCCCTTTAAAACGGGAAAGAATAATACTCAACACAGTATTCTGTTTTTAAAAAAGAGCTTTCATGACCGGATCATAAATATTTGAAATCAAGAGAGCTCCAGTGGGTTCAACGTGTACATTATAAAAAGGAAATTTGGAGGGTATTGGATAATAACTGCTATATATATATATATATATATATATATATATATATATATATATATATATATATATATATATATATATATATATATATATATATATATATTAGTCTTTATGTGTAATGGTTGATAATTGTTATTTTCCAGCAACATAAAATGCTTTGTTTTAGTAAAACATCCAAACTAACCATTTGGACTGGAATGTAACTGGAGATGTTGCTTCGTTCAATTGTTAATTGGTTCATAGTGTGTGCTATCAAACAGAAAATAGTGTTTTTATGGGTTGAATTATAATTGAATATGTCAATATAGTATTTCAGCATCTCATTCTTTAGCTGCAATTTGAGCATACCAGTGGTGTAAGTCACTAAAGTGATTATAATAAGGTTGACGGTGACTTTTGTCATTAAATCCCACATGCGTGAAAAGCTCTGAGCCTGATTATTCCAAACATTGCAGCACTCCGCAGCAGGTGATAGGTAAGGGTATAAATTGCATAATAATTCGACGACCACATTCTGTGAGAAAACCAACCATCTGCTCTATAAGCACAAGAAGTGAGACATGCTGTGCAATATTCTTCTTTAACATCAATGACAGGGAGAGTTGTGAAGGGGAATAAAGAAGTGAGAAATAAAAAATAAAAAAGTAACATAAAAAAGAAACATTTTCCTAATATGAATAAAGAGTAAAAACCCCTCCTGGTGCAAACGAGATGTTTCCAATGAATGAGCAAATTAAAGGCATCCAAGCATAGGAAACAAGGGATCAGCTTGTACGAAATATTATGCACTTGCTTGCAGGCGGAAAAAGACACCAAACGTAAGCCATAAACAGAATTCAAAGTCAGCAAGAGGAACAAAATCAGGATGTTCACTGCTCATCTTGTTTTCATAACCATCTAAAGGTATAACAGATGTTCTCTCAGTGTATGAGTTGCCAGAAACATTACCTCAAAACCCAGAGGTTTAAATGTGCATTTTTTGCTGTTAATTTAGCAGTTTTACATTAAGTGATTTGATTTCCCTCCCTCCCTTGTTATCCTTTTCTTTTCTCAGCCTGCTGCTTCAAGGAGTCTCCCCCTTCTCACTTAACTTTAACACCTCGGTAAAGCTGCTTAATGACACTGTGGAACAGGAGCCTAATGACAATGGAGGCTGTGTGAGAAAGTAGATGTTAATGGCCAAAAACTGCAGCTGCACCGTCAGCAGAAACAGTTTCTAAAGGAGAATGTGGGCGGTGTTGCTGAAGCCGACACTGACCGTATGAAACCAGAACTTGACAATCGGAGCGTTGTAGAACTCGTATATCTTGCGTCCCATGGGGATAAGGCGGTGGCGGCTCTTAACCTCCTCAACATCCTTCTTTCTGGATGTCTCTGTGGTTACCTTACCCAGCATTGCCTGGGTGAATGCGAAGCCCACACGGAGCAGGAGAGGGACGAGGGAGGGAAAGGTGTGAGGATTTCAGGAGAGAAGAGTGTGGAAAGGAGGGGAGTGTGGTGGATGGAAACGAAGAGGAGATGCAAAATGAGGATAGAGAGGAGGATGAGTATTTGGGGGAGGGGGGGTGGAAAAAGGAAGGGTTGGATAAAAGAAATAAAAAAAATGTGGAGAAGAGGGTTATATCATGAGCAACAGCAGTTTTTTTTTAATACCGCAATTAAAGAAGCAAGCGCAGGCAATGCCGTCATTCCAAAATGTGAAATGTCTGTGTGACGTGGAGTTTGAGTGAAGGCTGGCATTGTAACACGGTATGACGAGGACACAGACACTCATGGATTGTGTCTCAGACAACAATTAGGAGGCAGGAGACAGACAAAGAGATAGAGACAGGAAGACGACAGAGTTAGAAGAGGAGAAAGATAAAACATAGATATCTCATATCATTCTGCGACACATTTTGTTATCCATGAGAGAGGGTTCAGGGCCCACTGTTTTTTTTTTAATGGGTCATGGTCTTAATGTAAAAGCAACACCATTTCTCTGAGGGAGCTTATCCACAGAATTGTATTATAAGTGTAGAAGCAACTGATTTGCACAGTGCCAGTCAGAAGTGTGCATGCAGTCTCCACAGATTTGATTGTCATAAAAATTAAAACCTTTGAATGAGTTAATTAAATGCTTTTGTCAGGGTGGTTAGAAAATTCAACTTTGTCTGTTTTTTTTGAGAACTGGATGAAAAGTTTGAATTTAATGTAGAGTTTCTTTATTCCACCAAGGATCAAAATCCAACATACAAGCTAAAATTCAAGCGTACACACCCAGTAATATTTGCTTACGTGTCCATTAGCAAGTTGCGAAGAAACCAATGTAATTAAGTCTTTAACTGGGTCCAGGAAAAACATTGCTCAACATTTTATTTATTTTATCAAAATCGAATAATTTGGAGACTGAAGAATTTGGAGGTCATTGACCTTTATTGTTCTTCTTACTCAAAGCACCAGTGAAACAAAGCATCAACACGATGCTGCTATCATCATGGCTGACAGCCGGTACCGTGCTTTTAGGCTTAAAAGCTTCACCTTGACTCCTCGAAACATACTGATTGTCTTGTGGCCATAATAGCTCCCAATTTTCCTGTCTGAACATAGAACGTTTTCAGTAAATATTGGCATGTCTGTTGATACTTGAAGGTATCAATTTTGGAACAGGCACTTTTTGGTGGTCAGCACACTCTATGGTTAGATTTCAGGAGTGTCATGTTGTGCTGAATTAATAGACAATCAGTTGACATGCAGTGGAAGATCTAAAGCTGAAATTCGCTGAGACCAGAGAGCTTTATCAGTGGCGTTGACACTCACTGTGTGCTGGTTTGCTGCCAGTGTTGATTGCTTAATAGAAAATAATGAGGGCACTTTATTTGACACGTTTGATGCCTCGAGTGTCCGCTGTCATTAAGTCTATGTTTATATTAAACCAATTTCACTTTCGACAGAGACACTGGTGGTTCATGGGTTTTTCTTGAATGCCCGTGCAGAGAGCAATTCACCTTTTTCAGGTTAAAAATCATGACTTAAAACCCAGAGGAGCTGACCCTCGTCCAGGCACCTTGGCCCTTATCTGCAAACCATTCCAGTGCAAGCTCAAGGTCATGGCTTGACGTTACCAATAAGAACCACATTTTTTCCAAAAACTAAAAATGAGACCACGAGGTTTCCAAACCAGACACACTCCTCTCCACAACTATACCTTCTGTTCATGTCTATGACCACTGCACACAATCCACAAACCCCAGACAGCCAAACTCCCATTATGCCCTAATCAAATCTTCAGGTGTAAACTGTTTGAGATGTTTTCTGAACATCTGAAACTATTTCCTGTCACCAGGATGATAGCTTGTGTCAGATGGTTGAAAAACGGACAAAACATGTTGAGTTGAAAAAGCAGGCTAACATTAAGGTTGCAGACTGGCCCTGACCTCAACAATATTAAAAATATAATAACTTTAAAGGTTTGCTGCATGCTAGACTTCTTATCAATTTAACTGAAGCAATAGCATTTCTAATTAGAAAAGTGGACATATATCCAGCAAGCTTTATGTGAGCTTATTGATGCATACGGCCAAGCAGTTTCTCTGCAACGTCCTAAGAGACATTTATCCAAATATTGGAATTTGTGGGAAAATCAAGGGAAAATCAAAAATAAATTCAAACTTGTTCACCAAATTCTTCATATGTAAAATCACTAAAGGTTTGTGTTGCATAACTGCTATGCCCTGAAGAAATAATGATCAAAAACATCTTTAAAGGCAAAAATTAATATAACATCCATGCTGTATGTAAACTTCTGACCAGCACTGTCTGTTTTTTTTTTTTTTTATGGCTGACCCTAGTTTTTAACATGGTGTATTAGTGCTAGCTCAGTTTTTGTAAAGTCAGCCTGAAATCAAAGAAAATGTGCCTACATGTAACTATGCAGGGGCGTGTTCATCTTCCAAATAGGTGACACGCCGTTTTATCCCAGGCACACTCTCACTGGAAGGTTAACAGGAACAGATACAGGTGCCAGCGTGTAAATCATACCATGCCTTTATTGCAACCAGCATGCTTTTTACTCATTCAAGATGTCACGCAAGCATTTAAATTCATTACAGTGTGGTTTATCTACAGTCTCTGAGGATACGACAATACAATCTCCCTCTGTGGTGAAGCAGTTGGTATATGAATCTGTCTGCGATTCATAAGAATCTGAAGGTGTGTTTGAGCAGTCAGAAGCCAGGGCAACAAGAGAGGGATTATTACAAAATGCATCGTCCAGCAATATGTTTTCTTTTGTTTTGTTTAATACCAGAGTGCCTCAGGGGCTTCACAGAAGTGTTGCAAGCCTGGTTTTGTGAGCATTTGCGCTGGCTTGCTGGCTGGCTTAGCTGTATGCAGATGGAAAGTATGTACAGTGGCGCTGAAGACGTACAATTTCAGTTTTGTCACTTCTTGGGATGATGACTTGATCCAGCTTGGGGATTGAAATTGCTTTTCAACTCCCAAGTCTATGGAAGAAAACACAAACTGGATCAGGGAATCATCACCAGACGAACTGAAACAGAACAGATTCTATTCCTGCTGTACATCCATGTCTTTGCAGATGGACCAACTCTTCCACTGTGAGCTGGGAGAATGTGCTCAGACTCTGCATGATTAAAGCCCTGCAGTATCCAGCAGACACAGTTATATAATGCAAAAGCCTGGGCCTCCCATGCTCAGCAGCTGACATGCTGAGTGGTGTGCTGCAGCAAATCATCACTGATGGGAGAGAGTGAGGGGCAGCAATCGACTGGCATACAGTACTGTACCTCAATCAGACCTAAGCTTGGAGGAAAAAAAGAAGGTAAAGAGAGGAAGAGCGAGAGAGACGGGGGGATTTACAGGATATAAGTGAGAAATAAACAGAGAGAAGCAAAGAGGAAGCTTGGAAAAGAACAAGAAGACTGAAAGAAAGAGAGAGGAGGAGAAGGATAAAGGGAGGAACACACACGAGGGAACCCAGAGTCGGCGACAGACTGAGACGCTACAACTCCACACCAAGTCTTTGCTAAGACAACGAGAAACAGTAATGGCGCATTCTTGCCGGAACTGTCCAGCTGGCCAGAATAGAGCAACAAGTAAGTGTGTGGGAAGGACTGTGTGCACATATTTAATTCCTCATTGTGGACAATAAGAACAATCCGAAAAATTTATCCACAAGAGATATTTATAAAAGGCACACAGATTCTGGGCTAAGATTCGTTCTGGACCCAAACAAAGTGTGTGTGCGTGTGTGTGTGCGTGTTATCTTGTCTGAATATGTGTATAATTTCTGAGATGCGGGGCTGAGGTGGGTTCTCTCACCACGGAGTTGTACTGCGTCTCACAGTAAGATCTTACTGTGAACTCCATGTCCTCCTCCTCTTTTTCCTTGACTGGTTTCTCTGGCTCTTCCTCTTCCTTCTCCTGCAGGTAGGTGTCCTGGTCTTGTGGCATGTAGGACATCTCATCCTTGTTTTTGAACTCCAGACTGAGGATGGACGGAGGAAGAAGCAGGCCTAAGATCACCTGATAGATGAGGGAAAGGTGGAGATGAAAGAAAGCGAGAGAGAAGAGCTGGCATTGACAACAGCAACACAATGAAAGTGAACAGTATGGTAAATCCTTTAACATTTTGTCTTGCTACAAACATGTCATTTCAACGTATTTCAACTGGATTTTATGTGACAAACCAAGACTAAGAAATGCATCCCTGTGAAGTGGAAAGAAAATGTTACAAAGACTTGAGTTTTTTTTCTTCCAAATGTAAGCATGAAAGTTGTGTAGTGCATTTGTATTGATTCAATACTTTGTGGAACCACCTTTTGTCTCTATCAGCTTTGCACATCCTCTTTGCAAAATAACTTAAAGCAGCACCGTGTAAGTTTTGACCCCAATATTAGCTTGATTTGAAATATATTAAATGATTTTCCAGGTCAATATATAGCACTTGGCGTGTATCGATGGTCCGTGTGGGCTGCCCTTCTCAAAAACTCACCTATATGTAACTTGAGAGGGTCGGATCAGTCGCTGAATGGGTCATCTGACCTATTCTACGCTACGGCAGGCTGAGCAACAACAAAACAATCTTGATGTGACACTTACCTGATCCGACATATTTTTAGTACTTCTATGTAGGATTTAATCTAGAGGAGTGAACGTGGCCTTGTCTTTACAATTGACTTCTCAATCTGTTCATCCAAAGTGATCTGCTGTCAGATTCCAAAACACGGAGGGAGACTGTTTAATCAGTGGCATTCAGGGGCACTAAACCCTAGTGGCTAAAAACTATACCGTACTGCTTTAAACTTATGCTGCGTTCACACCAAATGTCAGGGGCATTTCTGATTAAATAGAACTCACTTGTGTTACCTATTCTTTTCCCTTCCTGTTTTATTTTGTACTAATTTCCTGTCTCGTTTTTAGGCAGCTTTACTTCCTGAGTTCCTCCCTCTAATCAGGATCTGCCACAGCCTAATGCCATTCACCTGGAGTTTGTGCTCCTCCTTTGTTTGTTGGCCTATTTAGTTCTCACTCATGCACCTTCCATTTGTCTTTGTTCTTAGAGCCTAGCGTTCCAGCCTTTTTGCCTGTAAGACTTTAGCTTTCTAGTATTTTTGACCCCAGCTTGAATTTGGACCTGTCTTTGCCTCTGTATTTGATACCTCTGTTTCTGCTGGATTTTTGGTTTTAGACCCTGGACTGTATTAAAGGACCTTTGAGTTTGAATCCACTGTGTCAGGTCTTGCATTTGAGTCCTCTATTCCTGAGCCATACAACACCAAACACGTTTTGAGCGTTAAAAAGGCGCACAACTTGGACGTTTGTGCACATAAAAGAGCCTCAACGCTCTGATGGCGCGTTGTGTGGACAGACACGTCTGATGCCCGTTGGGAGGAGTATTATAACCTGCCTGCAGTGGATTCCATTTATGGGTCTCAGATTAAAAATAGGTGAATACAAATGCATTTTGTAAATAAAAACATATATCATATACCTTAGCAAATTATGTGCTACCTTGTGTTGGTCTATCTCTGAAGCTACATTGAGATTTGTGCTTTTAACATGACATGTGAAAAAAGTCAGGGTGTATGATTACTGTTAAAATGCACTGTATGGTTTCATGTGCAGCACTGCAGAATATTAGATACATTGAGTATGATACAAATCAAGTAAACAACACACAATTCACATTATAGACATGTAGAGTTGTAAAAACCTCTCCAACATGTGCATGTCTGCCTGCAGCCAGCGGTTTAACAGAGTTAGTGTGGCACCAACAAGAGTTTGGGAAAAGGCTCTCTTATTGTGGAAGTCAATTATAAAATCCTTTCAGAAAGCCAGCATGATTGCTGTTGTGCTACAGTCAACGAGAACAAAACCAGCATCAGGTAGAGGTGGTACATATATGCTGCACTTCAGAAACACAAGGAGCACACGCTCAGTAAGGAAGGCTTAGATCACTATGTGAAGGGCAGGAAGGTGGATATCAGCATAATCAAGTGTCCTCTTGTCTCTGTCAGCAGCTACATGCACTTGCATATATTTCTGATCAGTTTTAGCATAACATAACAAATCAGTAGCATTGGTTCAAGGAATATAGGCAGGTACTAGTGAAACATTTATCTGTAACTTCACAAAGTAAGATGTTTTTTTTTTCTGTCTTTGCATTTCTTGTGGCCCCATTAAAGGGTCAAAGGGAAAGGCCTTAATCTTGTCAGATCAATCCAGATGCAAAGACAGATGCATGCTACTTGTTGCGAGTCACAGTCCATTTGGGGACTCCTAATTTGAGTACAAGAAGGTTGAGGATGGCTGCCCTTGTGTCAAATGCAGCTAAACCATATGTAGACTGTTTGTTTTGACAATGTTTTGACATTGTTATTTTAACATAAATTCCTGGGGGCATTAAACCTTGTTTGTTCCACTTGTGGTTTCCTCTTCGTCTTTCTGCTCCGCTGAGTTTGGCTTAGCAGTGTGTGCTCTCCTTTCCTCCAGCAAAGGCCAAACAATATTTACTGAACTGCAAAGTCTGTCCTGCTCTGGAAAAAAAAGCCCAACACACCAGCCTATTCCATCGTTCTACTTCATTCTCCACGTGAATGAGTGTGAACCCACACTTGAGCAAATCCTGTGGCAATTCTTCATTATAAATAGCTCTAACCTTTCCGGTCCGAGCAGCTTCCCTGTGTCACCCTAAGACCAAACATCTGGGGAACCCACACGAGCAAATATCACTGAAAACTAACTGCTCTTCAATAAAGCCCCTCCTCTCTACTCAAATGGATATGCAGCACATCAGCACCAATGTAATTTTTAAGGGAAATATTTTTTTACAATCAAGGTTAAACTATTCACATCTTATGAGTTAAGAGACTTACACACATTAGGTAATGGTAAGAGGGGTCAATCTGGCCACACCTCCATGTCTCTGTTCAATTGTTATGACCCGATAAGCATATTTCCTCTTCCTCAGCATTTCCAGATATTCAAATCAGTTGAACTGAATTAACAATATGTATCATGGTATCAAATGCAAAACATGACCATTTGTTTGTATATAAAGTGTGACCATGCTGCTTGTCTTGGCACATATGTTGGAGTAATAAAGTTGCAGCTTAATTAGCAGAGGTGCTGGCTTAGAATCAAGTCAGATTTGAGTAACTAATTAAATACATTTAGACTCGACTTGTTAAAGGGGAAAAGATTTAAGACATGACTGTCACACCAATGACATGACTTCATATGGACTTGAACCGTCTGACTTGAAAAGACTTGAAATCTCAAACCAAGCACAAAGTGTGTTTCAATGGAACAGCTCTGGGCGCGCAACCATGGAAGTGTGCCAAGTGCGCGATCCAGCCTGCTGCGCGCCCCTGGCGATTTGCCAATATTTCCTCCTCCTGCACGCTACAATTACTGTGTGCTTTACTTGCTTTTCCTCTGCCTCCTACGACGACAGCAAAGACACCAACAGTGGTGGAGATGTTCTGTAATCCAGCGCTATCAAAGAGGTGTGCGCAAAGTAAGAAAAAAAAAAGGGGAGGGGGGGGGGCATCAGCTAAACAACATGTAGGTTGTCCTGTATAATTTCTGCACAATATAGTTAAGGTAGTCTCAGTAGGATGTTAAATGCAGAGAGAAGCATGTTCCTTGAGGCCGATCCTTCATTACAAGGCTGGAGACAGTAGTATGAGTGCTGTCAGTGGTTCTACCAACATCCTGGCTACAGGATGCCAGAGCTGCAATAAATCTTTTGTTGGGCATTTTGTTGGATGATGAACCAAAATGCTCTAAGATAGGAAGGATCCCCCCATCCCCACACCTGGCGTCTTCCCTCAAGTCATGGTGAAGGTGCATTTTCTTGAAGAACAAACATATATGTGTTAATATACCCACTTGTCCTCAAATACAGAGGCTCATCCATATTTTGCCAAGTTTTGCATCTACTTTTACAGAATCAATTGAAGTTAACTGATGTTATCCTGATGCTGCAGCCACTTCAATATACAGCAGGGTAAGCAGCAGACAGAGCATTTGCATAGCTTAGTTTAGCTTGAGATCTATTAATAATATTATTCACCTAGTGCTGCAACAGTAGAATTTGTATGAATAATGTAGCAGTGGGGGCAAAGTTTCTAACGTATCCAGAAAATTAGTGGCACGTTTGCTTAACTGCAGACCAAAATGTATTTTGCTACAGCACCAGATGCACAGAATGGTGAAGCTGTAGCATTACTCAGTTAATACTAAATCTTTACCTAACATTTAAACTCAAGGCAGAAACACAATAGTTTCTAAAGCTTTATTTGTTCTCTTGACCTCTTTGCAGGTCACTACTTAAAATCCTAAAATTGTTTACACCAATGTCTCTTTGACTGAGTCATAGCCCTGACTTTTATCAGAAATAAATGTAAGAACAAACACTGTAGATGCACCAGTAGATTGTGCCTCAATTGGAAAAGGTGGACTGTCCCTTCTGGGTTGGGGGTCAATCTTTACCTCAAGGAGGAGTTTAAGTATCTTGATGTCTTGATCACGACTGATGGTAGGACGAAACAAGAGACGAACAGACAGATTGGGGCTTTGTTTGCAGTAATGAATGTACTGCTCTAGTCCGTTGTGGTGAAGAAAAAGCTGAGCGAAAAGTTCTTAATTTACCTGTCTGTCCACGTTGGGGCCTTCACATTTGGTCATGAGGTTTGGATCATGACCGAAAGAACAAGATCACCAAAATTATCTTTCTCTGGAGGCTTAGAGATAGAGTAAGGAGATATGTTGTCCAGGGGGAGCTCAAAGCAGAGTTACTGCTTTTCTGCATCGAAAGGTGGCAATGGATGGATGGACGGATGGACGGACGAACGGACAGACAGACGGAGGGATGGAAGGACGGATTGATGGATGGGGTAAGACTAAGAAAGACTAATTGAAGGAAAAAAATGTAGAAACTTTATTCTGTCTTTTAAATATAAAGAAAGGAAGAAAGTTTAACAAAATCCTTTTAATATATTCATTGCTCAGTTTAAGACATGTTACTTTATCCAGTGATGCAGTTTGGAAAATAAAGAGTGAGTTGCTCCTCTCTTTCCATAAGAATTTATTTTAATATAGTAAAAGTACTCTGTCCATTATCGCGTGAAATTTGTTTGACACATAATAAAAGCACATGAATCTCCATGCAAGAATATATCAGAGTTCCGACTGTTTTTCATGCCGACATTCCTATACATTTGAGACTCCATTTTCAGAGATCTCGTTCCATTTTAGCCTATTTTTAAAGTTTGAATACAAAAGTCCACTCTGAACACTTGGCTTATGTTTAGGTTTAAGCTCCTGCTGCAAATTGTGCAGCTCTGTTCAATACCATCAAAAGGAGTCAGTTCAGGTGGTTTGGAAATTTGATCAGGCAGGCCTGTGGGTGCCT
Source organism: Fundulus heteroclitus (assembly GCF_011125445.2). Taxonomy (NCBI): domain Eukaryota; kingdom Metazoa; phylum Chordata; class Actinopteri; order Cyprinodontiformes; family Fundulidae; genus Fundulus; species Fundulus heteroclitus. The sequence goes on from NC_046372.1 coordinate 31,574,139, forward strand.
CCAATTGAAGGTTTCCCAGCCAAGTCGCACCAGGTTGGATATTCTGGGGAATTTGCTGCAGCGACCATATATCCTGTCACGCTGAAACACCTTGGGATCCCCCTGAATGAGCAGAAGGATTTTGCTGGGGAGAGGGATGTCTGGGGTTCCCTCCTGGACCTGTTGCCCCTTGACCCATTCTCAGGTAAGAAGACAGTGGATGGATGGATAACACGGAGTAGGTTACACCAGTTATTAAGTGCTGTAAAGTTTATTGGCAGTTTATCTCATATAGGTTATACTAAACATGTGCACCTGTTGTCCTTACCTTCAGACCTGAATTCTTGCGCATGCGGAGGCGCCCCATCCACATGTCGGTCAGCAGCATCTGACTGCAGGTGTGAGCGATGAAATCTCTGTGTTTGGCTGCTACCGCCAGCTGCAGGCAGGTGGCGTTGCTCCAGTTTTTCAGCTCGTATGTCAGCAGCTTCATGGCCATCTGCTCGTCCTGTTTATAGGACTGATCTAGGAGCTCTACGGCCAGCTGGCCAAACTCTCTGTGGAAATAGGTGGAAAACATGAAAAAGAGATAAAGATTTAATTTGTCTCAACGTTAAAATTAAACCAATCAAGAAAAGCGTTGACCTTCCAGACGTAACACCAGAAGTTAATTTCATTTGCATATATGTTTTACACAAAGAGAAATATTTTTAATTATTCGGTTCTTTTAGCTAAGATGCAAGCCTAATGTTACAATTAACCTCCATCTCAAAGATTTGGAAAAAGTGCTAAATGCTTTTATAAATGCATGACTGGATTTTTGGAACTTATTGTACTTTGGGATTGAGCAAAAACTTAGATATCATAACTGGCTGTTGCAGAATACTCCAGTTTGTCTTGTTAGCAGTGAATGACAATTTTACTACATATCAATAGTCTTATTTTCATCACAATAAAGTTCATAGTGTTTGTTTTAAATATACAATTGTGCTTCTTTTGTTATGTTAAACAATGTGTCTGATAACAAAAGAAACTAAATAGTCTTGACTGGTTTCTGGTCCCCTACAGAACTCATTTTAAAATATTGCTGCTTGTTTCTAAATCTTTCAATGGGCCTGCCCTGCAATATCTCACTGACTTTTATAATCCAGTCTGGACGCTAAGGTTGAAAAATCAGCTTCTTGTAGAAGTCCCAAAGACAAGTTTTAAAACAAAGGCAATCAAGTGGGTGGCAGCCCCCAGGCTATGGAACATAGCCATGGCAAATTAGAGCTCCCCTGATTCTTCTTCTCTAAAAACATATTCTCCTCGGCTTTTAATCTTAGGTTACACCAGTCTCCTGTGTTGTGCTTTATTTTATTGTATTTGCTGTTGTGTGTTTATACCCTGTTGAAAAAGAATTAATGAGACACTTCTCAGTCCGAGTATAATATTAAGTCAGTGAAACTTCTGGATTTAATAAAAAAAAAATTTATCTGTTTATTTCAAACAATTTCAAACATCCATCCATCCATTTTGTAAAACACTTATTCCCTGTGGGCTCGCGAGGGGTGCTGGTGCCTATCTCCAGCTATCGGTGAAAGCACCCCGCTGCTACCCTCAGGTGCTCTGAGTCTGAAAGGTAGACGGCTGCTGCCTTCTACCGCATGGGGTGGATGGATGGACACTTCAGAGGCAAAACTCAACAGCTTTCACTGTGTGTAACATGAGAGACAGCTTCGGATCTGATACAGCACGTCTGGGTATAGAACGCTAAAGTGTTCTTTTTCTTTGTTTTCCTTCAGCCGTGGTTCATGGTTTGCAAATAGTAAAATTATATTTCAGTTTAACCTCCTCTGTTCATAGTGGTCCTTAATTTTAATGCTGTCGCTCTTCAGTTTTCTGGACTGTCTCTGAGAAAAACCTAATTTCTCCATCCCCCTCGGCCAATGTGTTGGCTCTCGAATCAGCTTGGTTTGACCCTGCTCTTCACCAGACTCGGAGGAACCTGGGCTGGCCATGAAAAAAAACTGCTCCTTAAACACACACAAGCAGGCGGAGTAATGGGGTGCTCGGCTAATTCGAGCCACTGGAACTGGGCCTAAGGAGACAACCCCAAAAACAAGAACAGTTTTGCAGATCGAGGCCACAGACATTTGTTCTCCCTTCATTTTTGACAGCTTTTCAGTAGTTTTGCACTTGACCAGGGTCAGCATCAGTACTGGCAGGCAGAGGTAAGTGGAGTAGCCAAATGATTGTACTCAAGAAAAAGTAGCACTGCTTTAACATGTTTCTGTTCAAGTAAAAGTAAAAAGTTGCCAAACAAGTTGAGTAACTAATCATGGCATCTGATTTAATATTTAAAAGTGATGTAATTGTACATACAAAAATATAGTTATGTATAAATTATGTTATATTAAAGACTCAAACAAAAAATATATACAAAAAATAATAATTACAAAACATCAAATGGAGGAAGAATAAACACCTTTTTCTTCTCAAAAATATGACACCAATATTTATAGCAATTAGTGTATATAATTTATGTTAGAAAAGTGCAACTTACTCCCAATAACAATACTGTTTACTGTATGTTTACCTGATCCCCAAATGGCTCAATGAGCTGAGCAGATAAAAAAAGGAACATTACAACAACAATGCTTGTGTACACTTTAATATAAACTGTAGGTGCGTCTCTCTGGTGCATCTTAGGTTAAAACAAATTTGTTCCATATTTAGTGAAGTTACTCAGTGTGGGTGGAGTATCCAGGAATGTCATTTAAGTAAGAGTAGTGACACTCCTTAGTAATATCACTCAAGTAGAGTGCAGTAAAACTTCAACAACTAGAAGTACAATTTTGTTAAAAAAGTTACTCAGGTAAATGTAACTGAGTAAACATAACCAGTTACTACCCACCTCTGCTGGTAGCATGAGGTAATACCTGGACCCTACAGAGGTAGCACCTGCAGTCTAACTCCACCAGGGAGGCAAATCATTCCACTCCATTGCCAGAAGGTTTGTTGTGTCTCCCAGCTCAGTCTCAAAAGGATGGAGGAGATTGCAGGAGACAGGTACTTAGTTTAGGAAAGCTGGACAGGGCCATCAGAGGTTCTTAACCCATCAGCAGGATTGGTATCTGCTGCTTTGTGCAAGAACAGGATGAGTGCTGTCCTACAAAATGACCTCCAGAGGGCCACTGGCATGAATTTCTCTGCAAATTGAACTGGCCGGTCGCATCAGTTTTTTTCAGGTTCAGTTTCTCTGTGACTTCAAAATAAGTCCCCTGTGGGTACTAATTTTTATTTTTCTCAAATAATTTAGCATCCTATTGTTCCTAACAAATTACCCGTTCCAAATCAGTATGGATATGACGCGTGATATTTTTTCCACCATTTGAGATTGATCTGAGATCTGAGATGTGATCTGCTCAGTTTTATAGCTTTCTATTTCACATAATATTGCTATCATGTTTCACATACAACTGTAGTTCTATACTTTTATCTGTTCAGCAATTGTTGTTTCAAATGTGCTTCATAAAAGCTTTAAGTTGAGCTGAATTGAAATTACTTGTTTTAAAATGAGGAAAAAATGGCTAGATTATAGATAAGTGAACATTTTAACTAATCGGTTTAACCAAAAGCAAACCAAAACAAACATAAAAAAAAATCTAATATTGCTGCTTATTCCACAAGCATCAAGACGTTCACATTCTCAAACACCCACACTGCTGAGACTTTGGGGATTTGCCAAACAATTACTCCCAATCTCAGCTGCGCCGAACATACTGTAACACAGTTCAGCTACGTTGTACGAAAGGATGAAGGGTTCCCTTCTTTGAAATGCTTTCCAAACAACTTATATGATGTGCACTGACATAACAGATGAATATTTCATAATTATTTACACAGGTTGTGTGAAACATCTTGAGAAGCGAGGACACCTTACAGAAATGAGATGGCACGCATTCACCTAAGCAAAGATCGTCCCCTGAGTTTATACAAACACAGCCACAAATACCTTCTGAAACACCACAAAATATGTAAAGAATACATGGGAGAAAAAAATGCTTGTAGTTATGTAAAGCCCCAGAAAGAAACTAAACTATGTGTAAAAAAAATAATAATAACATTCTGCCAGCCCTATAGCGATCATTGGAAACTGTATGTACTCAGGGGAGTTACCTTATGTGAGACTGAGTTTCATTTGCAACTTTTTATTTTTGCTTTATTTAGAACAATTTTCCTTCCATTTGCTTGGGAAAGACTGGCAAATAGATGTGAAAATTCATGCCACCCACCTGGAGTTGTGGTTGAGCTCTTGGGAAATGTCGTCCACCATGTCGTTCTCAGATGCTTCATGCGCCATAGCTTTACATAGCTTGCATGCCACCAGGGCCTTGGCCATGGCCTCCTCGCCATGCTGCCAAAAGAACAGCGCCATTTTCTGCCGCTTCATAAGCACAGCCCACACCATGAGCTCGTGGAAGGGGAAGGGAAAGTGGTTTATCTCGGGGTCATCCAAATCAATGTCCACCTCTTCCTCTCGCTTGCGTGTTGTCTTCTGCCGGCCTCTGCGGATTGGCATGTCGTCCTGGTAGAAATCAATGACAGGTGAGTGAGCTTGGAATAAACAAACATACTGCAGGTAAATATTTTCCAGCAGATTTATTTTGTTATCCTACTAAACATCTATTCCTACACAATAGGTGAATATTTTGGATGGATGGATGGATGGATGGATGGATGGATGGATGGATGGATGGATGGATGGATGGATGGATGGATGGATGGATGGATGGATGGATGGATGGATCCCCCTGGATACCTACAAGCACATATATAATGTAATCCTAGACTCATTACATCCTCAATATAAATACAAGAACAATATTTTTTCACCCAATCATCAATTTATCTTTAAACACCATTTCATACAGAGTGAGAAGAATGCAAAAAGCTTTAAAGAAGATAAAGGGAGTAGGAAAAAACAACAGGGGTAATGAGATAAAGAAGGCAAAACATGGTAAAAACTTTAGGAAACGTATGGTAAGTCAGTCATTTGGTTTTAAACTTTTTTTCATTTAACAAAAGATTGTTTGTGGCATAAAAAGGGCCTGTCAAAAAGTATTCATGCGGTTCTTATTAATCGATAACATTTTTTCATGGCATTACAGCAATCAAGCTCCTCTTCCAGTCTGGTGAGTAGGGTGTTTCATGCTTGATAGTTTAAATGTGGTGATGAGGTTGGCAGACCTCCACACCATCAAATCATAACTCTGGCATGGCCACTTAAAAACCTCAGATTTAGTCAAAATAAACGTGTTGGTAAAATTAAAAGATTACATGTGTCAGGAGACATGAATATATTTAGGTTTAACTTCATAGTAACCTCTCTGCAGATCTGAAATGGAGCTGAGACCATTAAAGAGTCACATAGTGCTAAAAGTATCTTTACATTTATGTCAAAATCAAAAGAGTCATTCCAAAGACTTAAAATTTGGAGTATGTGGGCTGTCGCTCTGGCCCTTCGTCAGCATTATTGGCGTTGAATTTTGTAGTAAAAATAGTGGAACCATATTCTTTTTTGAGAGGACAGAAAGAAGAGGAGCTTGTCAGCAATATGTTCTGCTAGTGATAAAATCATGTATTATAATCTCTGAATTTGGCCTTTAGGTAAATGGTATTGGTTGAAATAGAAATATCAACAAAAATATAAAAATAAACAAAAATATCACTATGGTAAAAAATTTGATCGATGTCTTTTTTGGTCAAATACACACAAGCTGGAGTGCATTCTCAAGTCAAAAGTGTTGTGTCATATTTTTTCATGTAATAAGTGTTGGGAATGGGGGGGTCATTATGTTTTTGCGTCAAAGACTGTGAAATAAAAATTACATTTTGAGACAGGATATTTGACCATAAGCCTTTAGCTGGCCCAAACACTCCTACAGGCTTCCATTGATTTACTTTTAAAGTTTTTCCTTTGAAAGTCTGCGATGCACTGAACACCCAGTGAACGGTTTACCTATTTTGTTGACAAGGCTGCACAATAGCTTTCCACTTAGCGCATTTTACGAGTGGGAGGATGTGAGTGCTGCATAAGAGGGACAGTAAAGGAATGACCTGAAGCCTTGGGATCAATACTCACCTCCATCCCCAGCAGCTTCAGTGCTTTGGGCTGCAAAAGTGACAAAAACACAAATAGATTAAAATCCGCCATGTGTATTTTTAAGTGCAATACATTCAGACACAACTTACGTACATATAAGTGCTTCAATTTAGGAATGGTTTAAACCCATAACCAGAGACTGCATTTTGAGTTGAGACCATATAGCTACATTTGAGGCATTAACTTCCTGGGTTTGCAGGCTTTACAGAAAAGTATGCCTTTACAGTATTGAGAATCTATCAAAAAGCAGGACATGTATGAATTATGCATTCATGAGCTAGCTGGTAAAAATAGCTGGAGTTTCCTTTGGGAATTGTGATATCTATTTGAAGGCTTTGTTGTTACTTTACATGCGCTTCTGTTATGCACATTCAGTTCATCCAGAAAATCACAGTGCGACTGGAACTGACTTTCTCTATCATCTTTAGTCCCTGCCCTGCTTCTTTGCTTCCATGTTATCTGTGCCTCTGTAGCAAATTGCAGGAGAATGATGAAGATGGGAAAAAAAAAATGCCCACAGCTTTCCTGTCAAGTTTGGGGCCAGCAGATGCCGAGGTTAAAATATGTCTTGATAATGCTAATATTAAGGCTCTGGATTTCAACAAATTACAGTACCTTGCAAACGTATTTATACACATTAAACTTTTTCACGTTTTGATACATTGATCCAAAAACTGCTGTTATAACTGTATGTTATTTTGTATTTAATGTAATAGATCAGTGCCAAGTAGCATATGATTGCGAAGTAGAAAGAAAACATTTAACTGGTTTATATTCACAAATAAGTGTCTTAAAAGTGAATCGTAGATTTGTACTCAGCCCTGTTGCTGTAATAGCACCAAATAAAAACCCAGTGGAACCAACTGCCATCAGAAATCACTTTATCAGTAAATAACATCCATCTGGACATAGTCTCCACCTTTGGCTGGGCAAAGTGAGCAGTAGCTAGAGAAGCAGCTGAGAGGCCCATAGTAACTATGGAGGAGCAACAGAGATCAAGGAAAATCTGTCAACAGGATAACTATTACTCATGTACTTCAAAAATCTATTTAGACAAGTGGCAAAAAGAAAGCCAGTGTTGAACACAGGCTGTAAAATGCTGTTTAGAATCCTAACATTGCACCCAACCCTGAACACACCATTCAAACCACAGAACATGTCAGTGTTAGCATTATGCTCTGGGGATGTTTACTTCAGCAGAGACAGGGAAGTTGGTCACGGTTGACAGAAAACAGGTGGAAATAAATATGGGTTAATCCTGAAAAAAAAAAGACTTGAGACTGGAATGGATGTTGACCTTATAACAAACAACAAAACAACCAGAAATGTCACCAAAGTGCAATAAAAAAAATCCAAGAGGTAGAATATCCCAGTCAATGTTCAGATCTAAATCTAATTGGAATCTTTGGCACGGTAACGCCACTCTGACTGAGCTGGAACATTTTCAGTATTTTCAGTACAAAGCTGGAAATGGCATTTTGTAATTGCAGGAAAAGTGATTCCACAAAAAAATCGTCCAAGTTGTGCTGAATACAAATGCATGCCGCACTAGTCAGACTTTTTTACCACATTTAGACATTTTCAAAATCATACAAGATTTTTAATCGTTTTTCAGAATTATGTGTTTCTCTCTGATGGTCTATCACATTAAAACCCAATGTTTGTGATTATTTCAGCAAGGCACTATAGCTCCAAAATAACCCACAACTCTTCAGCCAGGCTGAAACTTGTTCACTGCCATCTAAGTGGCTGAGAGACAGAGCACAATATTGACATTGTTTTTAACCTCTTCACTTACTGAAGCGTTTATGTCCCGCAGGAAGAGTAGTTTTCATTATATAATAAGGATAATCACTCATATCAACAACTTACATTACTGATCCACAATGACGCTCTCCTCTACAGGGACGAGCAGAAGGAGTGACAGAAGAACTGTGCTCCACTCACTGAGGAGGTCAAGGGTTTAGGCCTGTACAGCTTTCCTAATGTACATGTGCTCACTCAGCTGTCTGATGGTATCATCCCCGTCTCTGTGGAGCAGTGCAGATGCCGTTTGCACCGCTGAACTTTCCAGTGTTCAATCATCTATGTAATGAGCAGTTTATGTCTTATGAAAACTACTGTAATGTCAAGCCTCTGTCAGAGATGATCACGTCTCACACTTGCATATACTGTACATTAGAGTTACCTGTTTATTTCCAGATAAGCAAACAGAAATTTGATTATGCACATATGACAACATTGGGAATGATTTAATGCCTAACTGTGTTTGCTGATGTCTTTATGATGCAGATGACACTTTATCTTACAAAAGCAGCGAGTTTGTTATGATCTGTGACTGAAGCTCGTGCCATCTGGGTCTCAGTGATAAATGCTCTTTTAAAGTTACCTTAATCTTTTTGTCTTGTAATCTTGATCTTCAAGAATTATATGTATTTTCTTACCACTCTCCACTACCCGGCAGAGCATCATCTGGTGTGTTTTTGCTTTCAATTAGTCCAAGAACTCCATTATATTCGCACACAAACACATAGTCAGACACGGAGACATTTGAGTCCGCCGTTGAACAACAAATAAACTGTTTCAGACACACCTGTGCATGCTCCTATTTGAACTACACCTGAGGCAATGATTAAATCATTGAAGCAGAATGAGCTACAGAACACCATACAACGTGCAGCATGTGTGTGACATAAAACGCACAAGTCCTAAACGTGAACGGGATTTCAATGATCCCTTCCTCCACTTAGCTTGAGTGTAGAGATTATGTTTCTGTGAGGGCTGTAATGAAGTGCTTAATTTATGTGAATCATAATGGTACTTGCTGAAGAGCCCTAAATGTGTATGAATGATTCTCTTGACAAGCAAATACTGTATTGTTTAGCTTGTTTACATTTACAATGAGCCATTATGCGTTAATTTAAGGTAAAGATGCCTATTTTCTTCTTTGCTTATTTAAGTTAGCACAAGGGCAAGAAGTGTACAATTGTCCAGCACTCTTAGACACAAGCAGTTAATGGTAAATATTTACTTTCATATGTTTTAACATTTTTTCGATAAAGTTAAGACTCGATGCACAGGTGGCTTTGCCAAAACAGGCAAAGCATGTTCTAGATGAAATAATCTGTCCTTTATTTTTAAGTTAGAGACATTATTGTAAATGATTCATGTATTCTACAAAAGAAAAGAAAATTGGCTTTTAGTGAATAATGCTGTTACCAAAACAGAGACAACATAGTTATAAAAACTTATAATGTCTCCCATCCAGTGGTTCGTGATGAAACAAATTACTTCATAAATAAGACCTCTCTTTCTTAAGGTTTTGTCCATGGCGCACAGTGAGCAATGGAAGACTGTAATGCCAAGAAGAAGAAGAGACCTTGATCTCTGCATGGGGGCACAGTGTGCAGGGAGCAACCCTCTGTTTGGGACAGAAACAAAATAACCTTGTTTTATTTATTAGGTGAAAATCACAACGGCTAGACTCAATGTTTGCAACAGCATATCATTAGTGCTGTTTGCTTCTTAAATCACATATTTAGCTTGGTCTTGTTTAATCTTATGTGTGGTATTAATTCAAATGTTATTTCAGCGGACAAAATCAATAATCTTTCAATTTAGTAGCGTTTATATAATTTTGACACTTAATTTGCTGCAAATATCAACCACCAGACATATTTAAAAACATTCTATGATTACTTATGCATGCTAACAAACTACTTGATTCAGCAAAGTAAAATTTACCCCTCAGTGTACCCACTATGATTTGTATTTAATAAATAAAATATTATTTGAAGCATGTTGCCCTTGCAGGGAATATTTGCTCATGAGGCTCAGTAAACTGATATGGTCCCAATCCATTAACAACACTAGTGCAGAAGCTGATCACATGGAGGAATGTTGATGAAGGTATGAATCAATTACTTACCCTTTTGGGCCCAAAGAGGTTATGGTACAGCGTTCGGAATCTCTTCCTCGTGTAGTTGCATCGATACGCCCCACCCATGAGGTATTCAATGACCAGTCCGATGTCGATGAGGCTAATGCGGTAGTCCGGCGGCAGGTTTCCCTAGAAACCAGAACGTGTTAACAACCAACACCAAATGATTAACAAAGGTAGGGAAACAAAAGATCAGAAATGAACCACAGTCATACACACTCACAAACACAAAATCCATGACAAATTGTTTGTGGCTACAAAGGAAAACATGATCATCAGATTCACCTTGAAGTAGATCCAACTGAACCCTGGATATTCTCGCTTGGAAAGAACACACAATGTCAGTGAGTAAACCGCACGATAAGCAAGGGCAGCGCAAATGAGGGACACATAAACTCAGGCAGGATCTCTCTTCCAGTCTTTCGCAAAAATGTTGCAGTCTTAACAAGACTTCGCCTCCGTTTGTCTACTTATTTGGTGTTCTTATTAGGTTTAAATGCTTGTATCACCCTGAAGATATGCAGGATGTGACTCCTGTGTGGAAACCTGTGGAGCTACTTGAATTAGAGTGCATTGTCTGAGGCCTATCGCAAGGAATGAGTAATCATAATTTTATTCAGAAGAATAATGAGATATTCAATGAGGTTAAATATTGTGTTGTAGGAAAGAAAAGGGCACTGGAATCGAATCATTAGGCTGGAAGAGAGCTGCAGTTGGAGCATGGCGCTACAGGCAGCTATTAAAGCTGGAGGGGAGAGTCAATATTGAAATAGGAGTCCTTTATGTGAATCATGTCAATATCCATTGCTCCTCATCATGCCATCAACCTCAACTTTAAACCCTGTCATTATTACCCTGGCACCCAATGCTCCCTAGGGACACGCCATTTGTCTAACATATTTAAAACCTCTGCCCCTCTGCTTCCGCAATAGGCTGAGATAGAAAGAAAACATTCCCTCCTCTCATCATGTTACTCTTGCATTGGTAATAGCCAAAAGCCTAATAAACCTTTGCTTCCGCATACTATCTTGGAAAAACATTTCCTCTTATTTGAAACTTATTTCTTTAACAAATGTGGTGCTTAAACAACAAAACTTTGTCAGCTTTTTGCGCCGATTACACACAAGGCATATCCGATACCGAATCACTCTGTGACCAACCATTTTACCACAAAAGGAAGCTCTGACGTTCTTTAAAATATGTTTTATCACTACTCTGTACATCTCACAAGTGGACATGATTTTAATTGTAGGGGTGGTTGTAGCATAAGGAGTGACTCCTACACCTAGACCAGTGGTCTGCAACCTTTATAGTCCAAAGAGCCATTTTAGAGCCAAATTAGAGCTTATTTTTCTTTTTTTAAAAGACAAGTTATATTTTAAATAAAAATCTACATTCATATTTAATAAACTAGAATATGTGTTTAGAAGAGTGCTGTTTTATTAGATTAAAATTATTGAAAATAACAACTATTAAGTATGTAATAAATATACTTTTCATTAAGACCACAGTTCTGTATTATATTATTGTTCTGATTTAGTACTCTGAACTTAAATGTTGTGTTTTTATTAGCAGTAAGCAGTAAGCAGAATATCATAATTAACAGAAAAAAAGGCTTCAATAAATTCAATAAATGAATTGAATGAATAAAATATCTTTTCAATAATATTATAGTTTATAGTTTATATGACTGTATGGGAACCTTTTGGAAATTTTTGATGACTTATCTTTTTATTTATATTTTAAGGTTTTAAAACTGAGCCCCTTACGGCTCCAGAGCGGGGTGCCAGTACAAAGCAATGGAACATCCGTTTCAAAGATTGACAAGAGACAACAGATAACTTGTTCTGGGCTCAGATGACAGCTAGCTTTTCTTCTGACCAAGTTTTTGTGGGTGTATGTCCCGTCGAGATGCCACCCAGAGCAGCGAGCCATTCCATTTCTAAAAAAAAAAACTCCTCTGCCTACAAGCCTGCTGTAGTTCACTGGCAAACAGCTGCTTGTGGACAGCGGAGGCCAGTGACCGAGCGGCAGAGTCGCTGGGCGCATCGACGTGAGGATGGCGGTGACAAATGCTGGCACGGCGATGAGGTGCGAGGGCCCTTCAAAGCTGCTTGCAGCTTTAATTTTCCTTTTATTGATTCAGACTTTATTAAATTAAACAACTAAATCTTTTGTCGGTTAATGTTTATTTTGTCTTGCATTGACTGTTGTGTTTTATAGGGTTAATGTAGTTCTCATGAGCTTTGGATCATGTATGGTTTTTTTATTGCTTTGTCCTCTGATTGTTTTGGTTTTTCTTGCCTTTGTCAGTTGATGTACTACTACCCCAGTATTTATGATCTGTGGTTTTCATTTACTCTATTTACTACTCAGTTTCATTTGATGAGAATAAACCCACATCCATTCCGGCAACCTGCATGCCTGCTGCCTCACAGCATTCAGTGGCTTTCCCTACTTATTTTACCGTAAAACTAGCACTTAAAAAAAATATGTTTCCTGTTAGTACAGCGACCCAATCCTCAGCAAATAATGAGGAAAAAATAGAGAATAACGACGACACGGAGACTCCCATCCGAGGGTAGCAGTTAAATCTAAATAGAAACATTTAAATCACACAAACACCCAGCTATGCTGCCAAAGTTACACACACCTTTACAGGAATAGAATAGGAAAATGATGCCATGCAATAAAGGGCTGCATGATGGTGAAACACAGTTGTATGAGTACTGTGGTGTCTTCAGATCACAGCTGTGTTTAAAACATTAGTTACCTTCATCCACTCACAACACAATATAGGTCCATTACATGTTAATCACAAAAAAATGACATACTAAAGGTGGCGTTGCCAACCTGTACATCAGTTATCAGGTCAGAGAGATGTCTCCTGATTGCAGACAAGGAGCTGCAGAATTTAAAACCTGGTCGCTATGTTTCATCACCAGTGGACTGAAAGGTGTTTTTCTTGAAATGTGCAACATAATCAAAAGAGATTTTTTTCGTCCAGAGATTTCCTATAAGTTCAGTAAAACCTCCCATTATTTGTTTAATTGAAAAAACTAAAGAAACGCACAACAGAGCATGCTTTCCAAGAATCTATTAACAATTTAATTCAAGAAATTAGCTATTAATTTAGAATAGAATCTATTCACATGAAATCGATTTAAACACTTGTAACTGTAGTTAAACTCTGGCCTAAGCTGTACACAACGACCCATCACAGTTGTTTCTCCCTTTGAATAATATTACTACACATTTGCTGTTTCAGGTCAAACAGGATATTTCTATTTGCTAAACTCCAGAATCATGAGACAGAAAAAAGAGAAGCTTGTTTTTGCTTTAGTAAAAATGTAGATGTTTACATATATTCGCTAATTAGAAGCGCATTTTATGCCATATGACCTTGGTCAATCATTTTAGGGTACCCCTCCAAAAGTCCAGAAAGAACGGATGCAAGACAGCTCTAAGAGCACCTTCCCCACATACACATTTCAATTCTGGCCACATGTTTTCTACTGGACTGAGATCAAGGCTTTCTACAACCTTGCCTTTACAGAGGTTAAGCCACATTGTACCTAATTTGGCTGCATGCTTAGGGTAATTGCCTATTTGTAACAAGCATTTGTGCCCACACTCTAACTTCCTACCACTTGTCCCATAATGATATTTCTCCTAGCCCATTTATCATAAAGTCATCCAGTGCCTACAGCAATTATATATATATATATATATATATATATATATATATATATATATATAGAAAGACCCCAGGCCAGGGTCCTTCTGCATGGGGTTTGCATACTCTCCCTGTCCAGATACTCCAGCTTCCTCCCACAGTCCAAAAACTTGTCTGTTAAGTTAATCGGTCTCTCTATATTACCCTTAGCTGTGAGAGTGTGTGTGATAGTTTTTTGTCATGTGTGTCTCTGTGTTATCCTGTGACAGACCTGCCGCCCAATAATCACAGGAGATAGACACCAGCCCACCCACAATACTGCATGGATTAGCAGCTATAAATAATTGATGGATGAATGGATGGATATTACATGAGGATTAATGGCTTCTTACTTCCCGGGGCCTTTCTGCTCATGTCTGCAAAAGTCTCCTTTAAGTGTTTATAATGACACTTCTTTTCCATCCTCAGCCACAATCTGTAAAAGGTCTTTTACTGTTGTTCTTGGGTTGTTACATTAATTTCGCACCAGAAACATTTAACATCTGGGACAGACAATCTGTCCCCTTTCTGAACATGCTGTTTAAACATGTGTATATTTGTTTGAACAGATGAACCTGGCACCTTCAGGAATTTGGATACTGTACCCGAGGGTGATCCAGAATTTAGGAGATGCACGATTCTTCCTTTCTGGTACAGAACTTGACTGGTTTAAATCGTACTTAAAGGACAGGGATTTTTTTTGTGTCAGTAGGTAACTTTACATCAGAGACAACATAAATCACATGCGGGGTTCCCCAAGGGTCCATCTTTGGTCCCCTTCTATTCAATATCTAAATGCTCCCTCTAGCTCAGATAAGAAATGACAACAACATCAGCTACCATTACTATGCAGATGACACACAGCTCTACATCGCCATGTCACCAGGTGACTATGAACCCATTCAAGCACTGAGCGAATGCTTAGAAGAAGTCAGTCCATGGATGTACCAAAATTGTCTACAGGTAAATAAAACCCTAACTGAAGAGATATTTTTGGACCAACAGAGGAGCAAACAGCTGCTTTAGTTAGTAATCACTGATTAGGCCCGGAATCTGGGTATGTTGTGATGGACTCAGACCTGAACCTTCAAAGGCATCTAAAGATAATTACAAGGTTGACCTTCTGTCACCTAAAGAACATTTCCAGGATTAAAGGACTGATGTGACAGCAGGATCTTGAAAACTTGATTCATGTTTTTATCTTTAGTCCAGTTGATTACTAGAACGGTGTCTTCACAGGTCTGCCAAAAAAAGTTGATCAGACTTTATTAAGTATAGACTTTAAAATACTTATGTTAGTTTATAAATCAGTCAATGGCTTAGCACTAAAATACATCACAGACTTGTTATCAGTATATCCAGACCACCCAGGTCTTCTGGTTCAAGTCTACTGTGCATACCCAGAACCAGAGGCAAACATGGAGAAGCAGCATTTAGTTATTATGCTCCACTTATTTGGATCAAACTTAAAAAACTGTAAACGTGTTAAAACCCTGAGCTCATTTAAATCAAGGTAAAAACCTACAAGTTTGCAGTCCAACTTCTGCTATATTCCACTACAATGTACTTTCTTCTGTAATGTGTTCTTTCTTTGCTCTGTTCATGTATAGCACTTTGAATTGTCTTGTTATTGAAATGTGCTCTAAAAATAAACTTGACTTGCCTTGTCTTCACTTTCTGATATTTTGATTGATTTCTTATGACGTTTTCAGACGTCACATAGGGAATCAGTGTGTGTGAGGAATTGCCTTAGTTACTAGATCTGAAGCCTTCAAATTATAATTATTGGGACTTCCTAAATTGTTTCAAGACATAACCTTAATGTTTGTAAACTTCTAGCTTTCATGAAATAAAAAAGAAATCTCTCTCTCATTTTTCCTGCATTTATCAAATAGAAATAATTCAAGCAGTTTCAACTGACCTAAAATAGGAAACATTTAGTCTGATTTTATTTCATTGGAAAAAAGGTTATGTCTTTTCGTACAATGTATATAAAGTGTATCTTGTTTCAACTTTATGTCCAGCTCAGCTCCTGTGGAGTTAACAGTATGTGACACGTGTGCTGTTTATTTACCACAGTGGTGTATGCCTTGAAGAAAGGAAGACTTATGAGTCATGAGGGTTGGAAAACGTGCAAAGCTCTACACAGCCAATGCAGTGCACAAAACCAGCTGAAAGAGAAAAGCTGGCCTCTATATTTGCCAGAAACAGCAACTAGATCTACCAAATGTGTTCACACACAAACAAACATAGACGCATACAACATTTACACACCACAAAAAGCAGCTGCATCTCTGTAGTCAAACATGTCCAGTGTAAAATATTAGCATCCAGTGAGCCTGAGCAGCTACGGAGCTACATAAACGTCAGTGATAGGCATACCTTTTTGACATCTCTGACAAGGTGATAAAGGGTGTTTGATGGTCCATGTCGCTGTTGGAAAATAGAGGAAATTGATGAAATGGCATGAATTAGTGAGAGAAGAAAAAGACGTGGCTACACCACTCATTTTTTTCTTATCATACCGTGTTGTACAGCTCCTCCAGTCTTGAAAGCGTAAGAAAGCGATGCATGCTGACTCCGTTTTCAATCAGCAGCTTGACAAAGTCCACTCTGTCCAAAACTAAGGCATCCAGCATCGCTTGTTCCAGGGAACCAACCTACGAAAGAGTAGAGAACACATGAAATACATCTGGTATAAGATAAGAACTGCACATTGTGCCTTTTTACATCCCTTTATGGAGGCCATAATAATCTTTCTTTTGTATGATTTAACCCAAAATTATGAAAAAGAGAAAAGCTTTTAACTTAAATTATGTACAGTAGTGACCTAAAAACATTAGTAAATCAATCAGATCAGTTTAATGCAAGTATGAGTTAAATCCTTTGGAAGTGTTTAGTATAACTGAAAAATACTTATGTATTTATTGCTTCTTACAGGCCACTGCTGACCATAGATGAAGATCTGACTTCGTGCGATGTCCACTCTATTCCACGCAAGAGCCAAACTCAGCTGGTCTGGGGCTGAGGCATTGGCACCTGGTGAAGGGAAAAAACAGCATGATGATAAGCATTTATCATGAATTGGAAACATATTGAGGGAAAACATATTTTGCAGTGTTTATCGACATATGTCGCCATTTACAAATTACCCGCATCTGTGATTTTCTAGGGGTGTAGTTGCATTATTGGTTTATGTGTTGCATTATTTCTCCTGAATAAGTGTCTAATTACAATACATGCTTTTTTCTCACAAATCTTGCCACTGTTCTCTTTCATTGTCCTTTGTGTTGTGGTCAAAACGTTCAGCTTCACCTTTGGTTGTTGCAGCAATGATTCTAGAAAAGCCACAGCTGAAACAAGCAAAGCTGTTTTACTGAGTTTCTACTTTTCTGTCATGCTTTTAAAAAAGAAACTTCTTAATAACGGCAAATTAATAATGCTTAACATGGTAAACTGTATGACCAAGAGAGTAGGCACTGCAATTTTCAGTTAACTTTTACCCATTACAGTAAAATACAAGGGCATCTAAACATTTTTATGGCACTGCGAGCACAAAATGGAATGTATGCCAAAATTACAACAATTGAAATGGCATTCTAATTAGATCCATTTTCTATACCAACTCATCCTTGCAGGGTCACTGTGGATCTTTTGCCTTTCTCCAGCAGTTATTGGGCAAGGGGTGGGATGCACACTTCACAGGTCGCCATAGGGCAACACAAAGTCACACAGGAAATATAACCATGCATGCACACACTCACACCTAAGGGCCTAATTGACCTAACAGCCATGTTTCTGGACTGCAAGAGGAAGCCAGAGTAGCCGGAGAGAACCGGGGAGATCATGCAAACGGATTCAAACCCAGGAACTTCTTGCTGCTAGGCAACAGTGTGACCAACTGTGGCACAGTGCAGCCCCTAATTTGATCAAATACTGAAACTACATAATAAAATACTGATTACTCAGCTGAAGGAGGAGCAATGCAAATTAAAGTAGTAAACAGAATCTATCTTATTACATCATATGGTCATTTACAATGCTACCATCTCATAATATTTCCTTCACTAAACTCCTTACGTGAAAGCTGTGTGGCTGGGCTGTCATACTGTGCTTGAGAAGTTTGTGACTTGACTCTGCTTTGAAAACATACATCAGTTACTTGTCCACTCTCTCCTTGTCAACAAATTTTTGCATTTCTATTTGGAAATAACTATTTATAACCCACAACTCTCAGAAAATTGTAATTCTTTGTAATAACCAACATTTTAATCATTATGAGGCTGCAAACAGTAACATAACCTTTTTATTTCAAATTCAAAGCATGCCTCAAGTTCACAAACCTTTTCCAGGACACAGGATCATTTTCTGGGGCTCTTATCTGCTCATTTTTCCCTGCATGTATCAAGGTGAAAGCTGAATGTCTGGGTAGAAATTTACTCATGAAAACAACCCTGGTAGCAACCTTCATTGGGGGGAGAATGCTATGAATTTCTGAATGGCTGGAAATGGATTGTCAATAATATGTTTAGTCTTCCCACTTTAAACGTATACATAGTTCATATTTTCTTTATTAAACATATTTTGAGCATGAAAGAAATGTGATAGCTTCTGTATGTGTGCATTTGTGTGAGTTTGAAGTCACTTCAAACTCTGTGAAAAGGTTCAAAGATAAAGAACTTTAAATGGGTTTTGCAAACAAAATATTCAGCATTCACACCCTGGTGTTCAGCAGAACATTAGGCTCAAACTTGTTTTGTCAAGAGTGTTTGTTGGTGGACCAAAGTGCAGATAAGAGCTTGGAAGCCGCATGGTGAAGTGAATGACTGTTTAATATTAACAAAAATGGCAAAAATGTACAAACAAGGCAGGCGAGCCAAAGACCAGGAATGCAACCAGAAACTGTCCAGAACAGGGGTAGCATAATACATGATCTGACAAGGAGAGAGAGGAAACCTACAGGTTATGTAAGGGAGGAAACAGAGGAGAGGGCAGGTGAGAGTGATAGCACAGATGAATGCCGTAATGGTAATGAGCTGAAGGAAAGGGAGAGCAATGAGATGGCATGAGAGAGGGAGGAAAACAAATCTAGCAATGATATAAACATCAAAAGGAACAGTCACTGTGACAATAAACTCTCTAACTGAAATCAAGACAGGAAGGAAAACAAAGCTCTAACAGAAACCAGAATAAATTAACTAAATAATGAACAGAATACTGAATAGTGACAGGAAACATGAAGGGAGGAACACACTCTACAGGCTAACAAATGATGCTAAAAGGTGAAAGACGGACTGCTGTATGATCCCCAGGAACCTAGAAGCAGACCACAACCAAACACTTGTAGATCATAACACTTTTATAATGGCTACACTGAAACAAAATAAATTTAACTCGTAAGTATCCTCAGTTTTGCATATAATTTATTACATTTTTCGTTTGTTATCCTCTAAGCAGACCAACTTCTTCCACATGTTTGCTGTGACCCCATTGCTTTGTGGCAAACTACAAACATAACTCTTTATTCTTTAACAATGTCTTTCTTCTAACCACTCAATCATAAAGGCCAAATCACCAATGGTCATCCTGTCAACAAGTTATCCCACATGAGCTGTGGATCTCTGCAGCTCCTCCAGTGATACAGTGAGTCTATTTGGTTGCTTCTTGGATTAAAGTCTTCTCACCTGGCCTGTCCACTTAATTGATTTGCAGTTGTGCTCTGCTCTTTTGTTTCAAATGATGGTTTGAAGAATGCTTTTTAATAGCTTTGTAAAGGTATTGGGATGTTGCTTTATAATGATACTTCTCCAAAACCTAATTGTCTCCTTTTATAAATGTCTGTAGTGATGCTGTTAAATCACTGTTTTTGACTGAGAAATTGCAAAAGCCTTTAAAACCCAGCCGCATTTACACAGAAATGAGATTACATTCAGGGTGTAGGGGGGTAAATACTAATGTATGCCATATGATTAATGCATTAATTTGAATTACAAAAAAACCTATATTTTATTATCCTGGCACCACACAATTATAATATGAAATAAAAAAATAATATAAATAAGACATAAAGTTGCACAGAGATTGTAAAATTTAAAGGGGCATGAATACATTTGCCAGGCACGGTAATAAAGTTCTGGGGAACAAAGTTTCAGTCCAACATAGTTGAAACATCACTGCTTTACTACCGTTCTGGCTCACTTAAGTCCCTGCTAATCCACAATTTGCCGTTCTCATTAAAATTAACCAGCTCCCTGCCAGCAAATCTGGTAGCACATTCTTTCCTTGAAAGCCACTGTAATGTAACAATGTCGTTATAATCCCTTGTGTGTTGAAAGCTAGTTAGTTTTTAAACAGGCATACCAACATCTTTACGCAGCGGTCTCCTTGTGGCTTAAAGGCCTGAGCAGAATCACTGGAGCTTACTGGTACAAGTTCAGACAGAGCCCCAGTAATAAGATGCAGTTCCCATCAATAAAAGCTTTAGCAGAGATATGTCTATATTAAAAACCGGTGTGACTCAGGTGCTTTATCAGAGGCCACTGCCCTCATCTTGTCTTCCTGGAGGGGAGTCCTTCCTATTCTTTCTTTTCCCACTTGTCTTAAAAATGATCTCTCACACAGAGACTAGTGCTTTAATAATTTAAATACTATCTGTTACTTTTAGTCTGTCCTCTCTTCAAGTTGTGTCTAGCAGTGCTGCAAATTGAAACTTGCTTATAAATTTGAAGCCCCACTGTTTGACCATTCAGTATGTTTTTATTTTATTTCTTCTCCAATCTTTACGTGTCCTAATTTATTCAAAATGATTCCCTTTTATATGTATTTGATCTTCCATTGGTTGTTAATTTAAATTCCATTCCCGTCACAATGTGTGCAGAACAAAGAAAAGGCGAACTGGAATTATAGATAGATCAACAGATACCAGGAAAATAATACGTGAGTGGGGTATAAACCTACGGACACTAAAGGAACAAGAGCCTGTAAGACCGGGATGAGCTTAATAAGCCGTATAACCTGACTGCCCCTGGTACCGGAAACTGCAGCAGTTCCACCAGCAAAAATCATTCTGAACACAGACCGTACATCAGCCAATATATGCATGTTTCATATCCACTTAATGGGGAGAGGCTCATCTACATGACAGAGGCTATTTTTTTTTACTTCAACAAGAACCAATCTCAACATTAATCAGCTAAATGAAAAAAAGGATGCTAAACACGCACACCCCGAATAACACACACCAGTGACAGTGCAACACGATCCCAGCCACAAATGCAATGAGTGTCACCGCTCTACGTGGAAACGCCTGTAACCCGTTGTTGTCCCTGAACACAAGATTCCTGACTGTTGTTAGCTTTTTTTGGTACACCTGGTCTGGCGTTCTGTTAACTGTGACATCATCCAGAGAAGACGGCTCACCCGCTACTACCATCTAATGTAGAACAGATTACTAGATCAATGTGTGCTTCTGTGCTTTTTTGTCTCTCTTGTTGTGTCTCTGTTCTGTCTTCTGTAATCCCAGTCGGTCGAGGCAGATGACCGTTCATACTGAGCCCGGTTCTGCTGGAGGTCTTCCTTCCCGTTAATGGGGGGTTTTTCTTCCCACTGTCGCTTCATGCTTGCTCAGTATGAGGGATTGCAGCAAAGCCATGTACAATGCAGACGACTCTCCCTGTGGTTCTACGCTTCTCCAGGAGTGAATGCTGCTTGTCGGGACTTTGATGCCATCAACTGGTTTCCTTATATAGGACATTTTGACCAATCTGTATAATCTGACCCAATCTGTATAATATGATTGAACTTGATTTTGTAAAGTGCCTTGAGATGACATGTTTCATGAGTTGGCGCTATATAAAATTTTAAAATTGAATTGAAAATTTAATTGAATTTTTTTTGTCTTCCATGTTGAAAACTGCGATGCTACATTTCCTCACTTTGCTGCAAAGGCATTTCCCTTGCTGTGATTGGTACAAGAAGTTGGCTACATGATTTTTGTAACCCCCCCCCCCCCAGATTATATTGGATCTGATGATTTGATGGATGTGTCAGTCACTCAAATTGGCTCCTGAGAAAGGAAATAACCGTACACAGTAAACATAAATTATGAAGTAAAAAGTAATCGCTATGTTCTCTTAAAAAATGTGTCTGACATTTGCGTTTTCAGCATTCCCTTTCCATCTTGGTTTTTTTTTGGGGTTGCTTCAATGTCTAAAGAAAGCCAGCCAGATGAGTGTGTAGGGATTTCCTGAAATGTTTGGCTTCCATGTGACTTCACGCTGGCCTAATTGGTTACTTAAAGATTAGCCTTGGGACACAGCTCTACACAGCTCTACAATCAGCCCTTTTTGTGTCAGTGTTCTCATCCAATCAGATTAATTCATGACAATCAAAGGCAACCCCCTGTCAGGTTAGCTGTGTGGGCATGAGTGTCATTCACACACGATGAAAACAGAAGAGTCAGACAACCACAGCGAAAAGAGAGGAGACAATGACAGCAGCAAAGGACAATTTGGTCAAAATAATAATTCAATAATAATATTTTCAAGAGGCTTTTGCCGGAGTAAAAAACAGGGGGGGAAAAAAGGATATCTGACTGGACCAACCAGATATGAAAATTCAGCAGCAGGCAAGCAGACTCCTGAGGGATGCCAAACACAGTTAGCCAGTCGGATGTGGCACCAAAAACGCTTTTTATTGCTTTCTCTGCTCCCTTTTTCAAAGTGTTGGCACTGAAGTTTTGAAAATAACATCTCTCTGGAAAATGCAAACTTGTCTATGCTGCTGGAACATCAGGAGTTTTTCAGCACGTCATGCCACATGTGGACCTCCGCTATGCCAAGCTCCAGGAGAAGAACGTAAACTCAGTCTACATCAAAGGAAGGTCCAGCAGGTCCAAAAGAACATACTAAACGTCAGATAAGTACTCCGCTTAGTAATATTATCATCACTTCCTTTATCATTATCTCTTTTCCCTTTCTATTTATTATTATGACTTCTCTTTATCCATCACTGAAATTCTCTCCATTATATACGTGAGCAAAGCAGTGAGTCTTTACCAGCAAAGAGCCGTCAGGTCAGTTCAGTTCAGATTATCGTCAGTGAGGTAAGTTTATCTTGTAGAAATATGTCAGTGTCCATGAGTTGTCATTGGGCACTGTAGTATTTGTTAGAGGAGAAACATGTTTTAAAATACCATTTAATATACACCGTATCAGTCATGTTGCACATTATCACTAGTATTTCTCTGGTTTTAATAATGAAAATTACTGAAAAATAGCTCTTATCCTGTCATGATTGCCTCTGTCACAACAGCAGGATATTGATTTTTAAAATCATGCAGCAACTTTAATTAATTGCAACTAAAATTAAATACATATTTTTTCTGTATATTTTAGTTTTCTTCTCTTAGTAGGGCTAAACACCATATATGGGACATACCAGGGAGTGCTTCCTCTACACAGACACTCCTGTCTCTGCAACCCTGCTCCACGGAGACAGGTTTACCATACCATAGACAGAACTTGGTTTAATCTACACGAAAGAACAGTTAAGATCCTGTTGTGATGCCGTGAACCGGTTGTGGAGAACAATCTAAAAGAGGACTTTTCAGAGGTTGTCAATTTTGAAAGATATTCTTCACCACATCCATGACCATAGCAGAGTCTGAGAGGTGCTTCTCAGCCTTGAAAAAAGTACAACATTTTCTAAACACCATGAGCCAGAAGAGGCTTAATGAACTAATCATGATCCCTGCGGAAAATAGATAGACTTGTTAATAAAATGACATATTTCAATAAGAAAGTGATTGAAAATTGTCAAGCATGCATACAAGCACATGGGGGCCATACAAACTACCCAGGACTGTTTGGAGCCTCTGCCATGACATTTCAGCAGAGTGGACTAACTTGCTGCATCACTTTTTTCATTGCACTGTTCTTGGTGACTTTGGATCCAGCCCTCTGTGGGTTGATCATTTTAATTTTCATCAAATGACATAGCATCCTATTGTTCCTAAAACAGTACCCATTCCATATCAGCATGAACATCTCACATGATTCTTTTTCCAATTGAGATCTGATATGTTTTCAAAGGATTCCTATATTTTTGTTGAGCAGAGTATTTTATGCTCAGACATGTTCAATCTGTTTCGAATGTTTAGTTCCTCAGTACACAGCTGCTTACTCAGGCACGTTGCCTGTTTTCCTGACCAGAGGTTATGGTCCCTATCTCCAGGTCATTGGGCGCGAGGTGGGGTACACCTTGAACACGTCGCCAGTCCATTCCAGGGCAACACAGACAAAAAGACCTAGTTCACCTAACAGTCATGTTTTTGGACTGTGGGAGGATGCCAGAGTACCTGGAGAGAACGCATGCATGTACAGAAAGAACACGCAGAAAGACGTCAGGCAGGGATTTGAACCAAAAATCTTTTTACTGCAAGGCAACAGTGATACCAACTGTGCTGCTGTGCAGCACAAAAACCATCTAGCTACTGAGGTATAATACATTCATTTTGGGCATGCAATTTTCAAGCAGAAGTCTTAAGAAAGAGGCCTGGGGTTTGTTAAAGATCGGTGAGAAAAAGTGGGCTGAAAAATCATGCACACCACTGCTGCACATAAGGTAGTTAAACATGTTTGTCTTTCACAATTTTCCTCTCCAAAGTGTAGCGTACAGAGGTGGGTTTCTATCCCCCCTCCGTGGGCTGAGGTGCTTTCCTGAAATGCAGTTCTCGAGATAGTCAATCATTTGCTCTGAATTGCTAAGCAGCCCCACAGGACTCGCTGCTTCTTTGTACCCATGCATAAATTTGTTCAGTCTGTATTTATGTGTACAAAGGTGTGCATTAAAAGGAATGAGCTGAAGTCCCTGAGGAAGCCAGAGAAACCTTGGTCAATACAAGCTACTAAACAGAAAGAAGTATGAATTCCTCAGGCCTGTGTGTTTGCGTGAGAGGATCTCTGGGAAACAATGAAGTTTTAGTTGAATTGTACTCAGTTTGATCAACTTCATTTGCCTTAACTTTCCTCACTACCACATGCACAACCCTTTTTAAATGTTTATACTTTAATTTGCAATTAGAGTGCTATTTAGCCAAAGGGTTATCCTCCTGCACACTTCAGTTTTCTGGATGCAGAAGAAAAGGCCTCAAACAAAATAGCACATTACATTATTTGGATGAGATCAGTGGAGCAGAGAAAATCTTGGCGAGGGTTGTTTAACATGGGACATGTCTGGTAAAGATAAGACACTCTGAGATTGGAGTGTGGAGAAAAAAGTTACGATGCAGAAACAGTGAGCCTATTAACGACATTAGGTCTTGCACTCCGGTGCTCTATTTGTTTCTTTTACAAAATACCTACGGACTTCGTGAAAATTTGATTTGCAAACCGAAACAGTAAATAAATATATTCTTCAGAAGAAACGTTTCCAAAATTACTTGGGGCAGCATCTTCCTGTAATCATTAGTCTCCACCCATAGAGGTAATGGCCAACTGTGATCACAATAATTGATGATTTTACAGGAGTGATTTTGATTTCGTAACAAGTTAGAAACCTTAATTCACTACAGCCAGAAGCTTTAATTCTCGTTGCTGACAGGTTCTAAATGCTGGGGGAGTTCCAGATCAGTAATTATGTTATAAGATACATGATTATACTAAGTACCTGAGGTTTTACAGTGCAGAAAGCAATGCTGCAGTTGGTTTAATATTTGTGCTGTAAAATGTTGTTTTTTGCTTTTTTTCTAGCTTGTTTCTAGTGGTGTCCCAGCTTCAAGTACTCATACTCAGCAACCCGATTCTCTGAACCTATACCAACTTTCCTCCTGCGCTTAGCTATGCTGTAACTCAAAGGCTAGAAACCACTCTATAACAGGTAGTGGAGCCATTCACCAAGAGGTTGTTTGCTGCCTCTCCAAAAGAAAAAGAAGAAGAGAAGATCACTGAAGCTCTAACCGATTTCATCGCCCTTGATGGTCAGTCTATTCAGTGGATATTGTTAAGTTATTTGTGATATATAAGCACCAATTTATTAAGTACTTAGTTTCGGTACTTGGAATCGACAAGTATCTAAACTGAAGTACTCATACTTGAACTCGGTCTGGAAAAAAATAGTATTGGAACTGATTCCTGATTCTGCAGCATCCTTGGTTTTGTTGGTCAAAAGGTCTTTTGGTTTTTACAAACCCATTAAACCAATTTCTCAATTCCAGTCCATTTTTCCTTAACCATTATTCATCACATCTTCAGGAAGAAGTCACAGTTACAGGAGGGGCATTCCCCAACCCAATAGTATATTTACATTAAATTTTAAGTTTTAGTATATATTTATATGGACCGTCTCTAGCAACAGTGTATCTTTAAAAACTAAAAATGCTGATGCACTGTTTCCTATTGAAAAATGCAGGTTATGCAGGTCTAAACACGTGCAAATGAAGGAAGTTTCATGGAATGTCAAATCCTGTCACATATTGGAATATGATTATTAATTTTGATGCACTTCCATTCGCAATACTGCATGTATATTAGTAGTGGCCAGCTGCATCAAGATGAGATATGCTGCTTTTGCCATGACAACACGTTCTTGTTATATTATTTTTTTTTATATTTAAAGATTGATTGATTCTCTGGGAATTTAGTTTCAATGCTCTATGACTGCCCTTAAGTAGTCAGATGGTTTGACAAATTACATACTCAGAAAGATGGGCAAGCTGTCAGTTTAATATAAAAGTGGGATGTCTGTGTTTATTGTGTATGCTACATCATCAAATTTGTGAAAATAAAATGGAGAATATTTTTTTTCCCATGCCGTGTTTTTTTTTTTTTTTTTTTTTGTTATTCCTACACCACTAAACCAAATGGCATATACGCATGGATCTGATGGGGCAACCAGACTCCACAAAAGTAAACAGAATCTGGTCTCAGCACCCAGGGTAATTTAATCTTTTGAAAATAGGTTATGTGGGGTTAATATCAACAAGAATCCAGTAACCTGTAGTAGAAAAAAAAATCATATACAAGGAAGTGGCAGAAAAGTAAATAAATATTTAGAGCACAGCCAGGCTGACAACTACTCAACTGGTCCATCACATTGTAGTCATTTTAAACAGCTGTAAAAATGGTTAACAATGATATATTAGGTTAACCATTGCTAGCAATGAAAAAAATTATTGTATGTATAGCATTTCTCTTTTGTCTTCTGTTGTTACTCAGAACCTTGCAACACAATTTCTCTCAAATGTATCCTGTAAATTTGCAGTTGAATGACAATAATGTCTGTCTTTGCCTATGTCTAATTTTTTCTCAGCTCCAAACAACCCGTGTTAATTTGCAAAATTACGTTAGTGGAGGCAAATAGCTGTATCAGTCTGCCCAATCAGCTCATTGGGTGGATATGATCATTAAACTGCCACAGGAACTTCCAAACAACTATGAGGCCTGGGAAACATAAAAATGTACTCTATTTAATGGCACTGCATAAATGACCGCCAGCAGCAAAATCTAAAACTTGAATTCACCCTTGGAGGAGTAAAATTGGACCAACCAGTCACATCTAATGAGGCGGATTGATACAGATGTACAGCTGTAATAACGATGAGGTTGTTTAGCTCACAAGATAATAAAGGTCTCTTGAAAAATGTAGACCCTTAATATTAATTAACAAAGGGCTGTATCTTACAGATATAATTTTAATCTGAGTTATTTTAGATAAAAAAAAAGTTGGGCTAGCTGTTAGCCTTCCACAACTCAGATTTCTTCAGTTTTCTACAAACTCACTGCAATATGACATCTTTGTACTACAGGTAAGGAACCTAACTACGGTGATAACTTCACAAAAACTCACGTCAAAGAGATCTTATCTGTCCTCTAAAAATATGGATTTGTACCTTGTCAATGCAAATCTGCAGATGATGATGATAGAGTAGAAGGTTGTGACTCAAAGAAGACTCTCACAGTCCTGCAAACTCTCTGTTGTTTTCATATTCATCTAAAAAGCTAATCAAATATACTCTGTTATAAGTCATTTAGTTGTGCCACTCCTGGCCACTTAGAAGCATTTTCCACAAATGTTGCTAGAATAAGCCTTACAACAGACACTGCATCTAATCAACAACATACTTCCCCTGAAAACACAGATACAGGCTACACAATACATACTCCAAAAATATGTAGAGCACAGACTGTATTTACACGTAGAGCAAGCACTAACCAGGATTTCCTGCAGCTTCTTCAG
Source organism: Fundulus heteroclitus (assembly GCF_011125445.2). Classification (NCBI taxonomy): domain Eukaryota; kingdom Metazoa; phylum Chordata; class Actinopteri; order Cyprinodontiformes; family Fundulidae; genus Fundulus; species Fundulus heteroclitus. The sequence goes on from NC_046372.1 coordinate 31,602,156, forward strand.
TGTTACTGCCAGGCTCTTGGCAACCTCCCTGACCATGATGTGTATATGTGCTGCTTTGGATTAGTTTTTTGTTGTTGTTTTTTTCGTCTTTTTGCAGCATCCTTCTCATAGATAACTATGCGCAATTAGATTATTTTTGAGCAAATGCCAAAAAAAAATGCAACAAGACAGGTAAACTTTATGGTCAATCAGATTCTCTATAATTGATAGACCCAAGACATATAAATGGTGAAATTGAGTCAGCAGGTTTTCGGATT